>NC_140003.1:41798983-41835230 GCF_964263955.1 Coregonus lavaretus
CCCCCCACCCCTCTCTCTCTCTCTCTCTCTCTCTCGCTCTGTCTCCCCCCCCTCTCTCTCGCTCTCTCTCTCTATCTCGATCCCTCTCTTGCTCTCAGGTGCTGAGTCACTCAACAGGAACAGCTTCAGTTTCAGTGATGAGAGACTGAACTCTCCCACCGTCTTCACTCCCTCCCCCACCACCCCCCCACCTCTCACGTCACCCAAAGGTGAGCCTCGACACACACACACACTCGCACACACACCCACGCACACACACAACCATCAACATTCACCTTTACACACACACACACACACACACACACACGTCATTCTGACTAGAACTAGAACTAGATCCTCAGTTTGACAGCCAAAGTGCAGCTCTGTATTACTCCTGTTCAGACAGAAAGACAGAGGCAGGATTCTACATGACGTGTGTTTTAGGAGAAGTCAAATGTTATGATAGGCAGACATATTGCCTTAGGCTTTGAGCACTTCAGCTATCATCAGCTATTCGAATGCGTCAGAGTCCAAGTGACTCGTTGTTCTTCTTTAGTATTGTAGGAGGTGTGTGTGTATGTTTATAGTAGATAGTACCATGTGTGTTCATTTTAAGTTATGCTATTGCATGTGGACAATAAAGTTAGATTCTATTCTCTGACCAACTCTCTATGTTGCTTGTTTACAGCTAAACTGGGAGACACTAAAGAACTGGAGGACTTCATTGCTGACCTTGACAAGACATTAGCCAGTAAGTGCTAATGCCTTGCACCATTCACAGTACTTACTCAGGGGGTGTTCTCTATGCTAACCACCACTCTTACACTGAAGCTACATGATCGTCACACCTCTGTGGTTATCCTAAACAACAGGGTTGAGGTATTGAAATGTATGGGGATGTATGGGGATGTATGGGGATGTATGGGGATGTATGGATGTGCCACGTGAGACCTCTAGGGATAGGTGGGAGAAAATATATCCCTTTCAGCTGTCACTCATGTCATTATGACTTGACACACACACACACACACACACACACACACACATGCAAGCACATGCACATGCACACACTCATGCACGCCCCCCCCAGTGACAACCTATGTAAGAGCGTAACCCGAGAGAGAGAGAGACTAGTTTATATAGCGGATACAGACCATCATAACTCAGTTTATTTATTTTGGATTGCTCCTTTAACTGCACTCCAGAGTGTTGGAACTTGCATCAGGGCGGTTACATGGGAATGTTCCCGTGTAAAACCTGGGGTGGAATTTCAATTGTAAATGTCAGGATTGGAATGGAATTACCAATGGAAGTGTTCTGGTGCTGTGCTATGAACAGAGAAGCGTAGTCCTTTAATAACGGTTAGAGTACTGAATGTTCCTCATTCAAACCAATGGGACGGTCAGTCAGTCAGTTAGTCACATTACGCAATGGGACAGCAAGTCACATAAAGTAAAGGGACAGTCAGCTATTTGTCACTCAGGGTAAGCAGAGCCTGGCATTTTTATTAGGGTCTACAGTGTTTACCCCCACCCCCCTGGTCTATCCGTCTGACCTGAGGCACGTAGAGGAGTGTACAGTCCATTACTAATCAAACCTCTGTCTGGTTCTGTCTGTGTGTCTGTCTGTCTCTCCTTAGGCATGTGACATAGAGCCGAAGAGAAGTGACAGAGACCCTTTTTGGAGAGTAGCCATCGAGAGGAGGGGAGTCCCTCTCCAGACACCCAGGCGCCCCACAACAAACACACAAACACACACACACACAAACACACACACACACACACACACACACACACACACACACACACACACACACACACACACCAGGAGTGCTGTGAACAGGGACAGTCACAGTGGCTGTCAGACGTGCTGAACAACTTCATCTCAAGGCTGTGTCCCAACAGTATAAGACAGCGTCATCTCCTCGTCTCCTTTCCTCGTCCTCGTCTCCTTTCCTCCTCCTTGTCTCCTTTCCTCCTCCTCGTCTCCTTTCCTCATCCTCGTCTCCTTTCCTTCATGAGCTGATCTGATTGGACTGGATAGGTTTTATAGGTTTGTTTACACAGTTAAAATGGGCAAATGTGAAATGGCTCCTCAAGTCCTATTGCTCTATATGGCATTGGGTGTTATTTCTGACACAGCCCTAGTTTATCAACTATTAGAAGTCATGGAGGAGACTAGGGGATGAGATTAGGAAGGAGACAAGGAAATTAAGCTTTGTAAAAGTATTGAGACACTGTCAGACAGACAAACATCATCTCACATACTGTGCGTCTTTTATACAAAACTTGAGCTGGAAGAGTATTTAAGAAATTGCTTTTTATAATAGAAGTATATTTGTAATTTTATAGAGCTGGTCATTGTACATTTATCAATAACGCTTTTTTGTGGTATATTTTATTGTATGTATATGTAAATAATAATTGTTTCAGATTCTATTGCCTTGGTATTAAAAAGCTTATATGATGAGTTTTAGGTTTGGCACTCATTGACTGGAGTTAAGATGTTTTTATGCTTTTAAAGAATGTGAACCGAAATGTGGATTAACTCAGAGAAACTGGAATCCAACAAATTGTATTTAATACAGCTAATGTCTGTTGTCTACAAGAGATAATATTAAAATGAAATATTGTTCTTTTAAAACATGTCTCTTCTCTTTTTTTTCCTGCAGACATCATTGGTTTCCCTTATAACACGTATATCTAAGCTAGCGAAATTAATGTTAATAATTATAGTCTGGATCAGTGTTATAGTGCTCCAGACCCGTCTCGGTCTCAAGTCAATTCTCAAGACCACATATTGAGTGTATCGGTCTTGAGTGTCCCTGACAGTTTTCAATTCAGTTGTATTATACTATATCAAAATACAAACAGCTGTAACAACCTTAAACAATGACAGGTAGACACTTATTCATTGCTCAGAGTTGTATTTTATAATTTTTTTATTTTAACAGGAATTATTCAAAAAATCACATAGGCAGTAGGGAGCAGAGCCCACATCCCAGCCTGGTCTCATAGATAATAAATGTAAATCCGGGACGCTCAAATTAGTAAAAGTTACGATTGGTATGGTTACAGAAGACAGATGGTTACTTACGACAAAAGTAGGGTGGGTGCCTGGGTGGGTGTATAACGCGAACGTCTAGCAACCCAAAGGTTGCTAGTTCAAACCTCATTACGGGCAACTTTTTAGCTACTTTGCAAATACTTAGCATTTTTTTATTTATTTTATTTTATTTCACATTTATTTAACCAGGTAGGCCAGTTGAGAACAAGTTCTCATTTACAACTGCGGACTGGCCAAGATAAAGCAAAGCAGTGTGATAAAAACAACAACACAAAGTTACATATGGGGTAAAAAAACATAAAGTCAATAAATAGGCTATAGTGCAAAATAATTACAATTAGTATTAACACTGGAATGCTAGATGTGCAAGAGATTATGTGCAAATAGAGATAATGGGGTGCAAAAGAGCAAAATAAATAACATGTCAGCTAACCCTTCCCCTGACCTTAACCCTTTTAGCTAACCCTTCCCCTCTTCCCTAACCTTAACCCTTTAGCCTAACTCCTAACCTTAGCCCTAACTCCTAACCCTAACCCCTAGCCTAGATAACGTTAGTGTTAGCCACCTAGTCACCTAGCCACCTAGCTAACATTAGCCACAACAAATTAGAATTCGTAACATATCATTTGTTTTGCAAATTCATAACATATTGTACATTTAGCAAAATAGTAACATATTGTATGTTTAAAGTTTAACTTCAACAATGTTTCACACGCATAAGTTATTTTCAAAGAGATAACTAAAAACAGCAAGTGAGCTGCAATAAAAAATAACAATCGTGGGAAAACTCCTGCTCGCTATTGCGCAGTGACCTGTTAGCCTTCGAGAAGACAGAAGTCTCCATAAGTTTTTGTAAAAATGGTCCCACCCACTACAAATCAAAATGTGATTGGTTGATTCCACCTTCAGTCCAAAATTATGCCTTTATCTAGCTTGTGAAGGCCTAGCCAATGGCTGATTTAGCTAGCTAGATTTATCTCCCCAGAGACCACCAAATAAAAATCCTGATTGGATATTTTCTTCTCTTCAATTTTAAGCCTTTACTTTCCAACCAAAACTGAAGAGATTAAATCAGAACATCAATGAAAAGAAAACTATAATAATAATAATAATTATTATTATTTTATAAATCCTTAGCCCTTCTCTGAAGGTGTAGAATATGCCCTCACTTGAACTCAGCACGCATTTGTTTCCCCATTCTGAATGTCTAAAGAATCCATATGCTGTTCTGAAATATGAACACAGAAATACTGGACATTTTGAACTCTTATTATGGTGATGATTTGACAAAATGACAATCATGGTCTTGAATTGGACTCACATTTTTCTGGTCTCGTTCTTGACCCTCGTCCCATTCCCGGTCTCGGTCTTGACTTGGTCTCGCCCCCCTTACGGTCTTGGTCTTGAATCGGTTTTGCTTTAGGTGGTCTCGAACACAACACTGGTCTGGATACTAAAGCAGTTATTGAAGAACAACATGGAATAAGGTTCAAATTAATGTGAATTGCTACCAACCCTCCACAGGGCTATATTGGGAGGGAGTTAGGGGAGAGCGATTGCTCTGTGGGGATTTTGAGTGAAAGCTGGTCACTGGCCACCACCTCAGCACTTTAGGACTGTCCCCCTCTGTGTCCCTGTCTCTATGACTCCTATGACTGTCCCCTTCTGTGTCCCTGTCTCTATGACTTCTGTGACTGTCCCCCTCAGTTTCCCTATCTCTATTACTTCTATGACTGTCCCCCTCTGTGTCCCTGTCTCTATGACTTCTATGACTGTCCCCCTCTGTGTCCCTGTCTCTATGACTTCCGTGACTGTCCCCCTCAGTGTCCCTGTCTCTATGACGTCCGTGACTGTCCCCCTCAGTGTCCCTATCTCTATGACTTCTATGACTGTCCCCCTCTGTGTCCCTGTCTCTATGACTTCCGTGACTGTCCCCCTCAGTGTCCCTGTCTCTATGACTTCCGTGACTGTCCCCCTCTGTGTCCCTGTCTCTATGACTTCCGTGACTGTCCCCCTCAGTGTCCCTATCTATATGACTTCTATGACTGTCCCCCTCTGTGTCCCTGTCTCTATGACTTCTATGACTGTCCCCCTCTGTGTCCCTGTCTCTATGACTTCTATGACTGTCCCCCTCAGTGTCCCTGTCTCTATGACTTCTATGACTGTCCCCCTAAATGTGTCCACTCTGTGTGAGTGGCAGTCAGTGACCTGCTGTTGGTGTCTGCGCAGGTCTGTGAACAGCTCTGTGGGGCTGAGACAGACACACTGAAATAGACATTCCAAATCCAAGGGCTCTTGTGATCATTACTCAACTCATCAACAAATCTAGTGGTTATGAAACAGACGGTTGGGGCGGTAGGGTGGGTGAGTGCTCTGATGCTGAATGGCAGGGGGGTGGGGGGGCAGGAGGTGTCTATTGGCATATCCTGGGCCTGATCTCTGTCAGCTGATGGCTAAGGTCACAGGTCATTGGGAGAAGACTCCCCCCCAGCGGCTACACAGTCACATTACAGCTAGCGATGATGGGTAGTTTGGCTCTTTCTACTGCAATTTTTTTCCAAATCTAAACTAAAGGATTAAAAAAGGCCACATTTATAGAGTTTGGAGACTGACTCCCATCTGCATGTTGCTCTGAAGCCGCCAAATATCTGCCAGTCTGTGTTACTGCAACCATGGAGGCAGGAAGCTGGCAGTGACACACCCTCCATTTTGTTTCTTTAGTACAGTTGGCACAGGGCAGAGCAGAGACCAGTGCAGCCCAACCGCAGCCCACCTGTTAGCATTGTCCTGTGCAAGGGAGAAATTGGGTCTGGGCTGACATGTTGACACAGCACCTGATCCCTTGGCTTCTAAAACAACCCACCCTGTTGGCATCCCTGGGCACCTTTTTGGCAACGTCAGTGCGTTAGGAATGGCGCTGCATGGGCTTGGCAGTTGTCAGGGGACCCAGCCTCTAGCTCTCAGAAAGCTGCCAGCAGCAGCCAGGGGCACTGGGCTGGAAGTGTGGGAAAGACAAGCGAGACGGACCATGCAAGAGGAAGAGGTCAGGGGGGTAGAGGGCAGAAGGCAGGAGGCAGCCCACTACCCCCTTCCCTCTACCCCCTTCCCTCTACCCCCTTCCCTCTACCCCCCTGCCCTCTACCCCCCTGCCCTCTACCCCCTTCCCTCTACCCCCTTCCCTCTACCCCCCTCCCCTCTACCCCCGGCCCTCTACACCCAACCCTCTACCCCCTTCCCACTACCCCCTTCCCTCTACCCCCTTCCCTCTACCCCCTTCCCTCTACCCCCCTTCCCTCTACCCTCTTCCCTCTACCCCCCTGACCTCTAACTGGCTTCGACAGCTATATTGAAACCACTTTACCATGGCATAATCATTAGGCAGATGGTACAGGCTTCTCAGTTATTGTCCAAACCCCACTGAATGCTTTCCTATGCATCACTTATCTCTGTAGAAACAGTACGAGCCAAGCGAAAGTCATATCCCTTACCTCTTCCTCCTCCATCCCCCATTGAACAGCCCGCCACCAGCACCCAACTACTACCCCTGCTTGCCCATTGCCTATCCCCTCCCCCTAGAGGGCAGGGGTTAGAGGGCCGGGTGTAGACGGAAGGGGGTAGAGGGCAGCCTTCTGCCCTCTACCCCTCTGACCTCTTCCCCTTGCATGGTCCGTCTCGCAGTCAGTTTTAAATACAGTTCTCTATATGGGCCAGGGCAGTCCATTTTAAATACAGTTCTCTATATGGGCCAGGGCAGTCCGTTTTAAATACAGAACTTTATATGGGCCAGGGCAATCCGTTTTAAATACAGATCTCTCTATGGGCCAGGGCAGTCAGTTTTAAATACAGATCTCTATATGGGCCAGGGCAATCCGTTTTAAATACAGATCTCTCTATGGGCCAGGGCAGTCAGTTTTAAATACAGAGCTCTCTATGGGCAAGGGCAGTCAGTTTTAAATACAGTTCTCCATATGGGCCAGGGCAGTCAGTTTTAAATACAGAACTCTATATGGGCCAGGGCAATCCGTTTTAAATACAGATCTCTCTATGGGCCAGGGCAGTCAGTTTTAAATACAGTTCTCTATATGGGCCAGGGCAGTCAGTTTTAAATACAGAACTCTATATGGGCCAGGGCAGTCAGTTTTAAATACAGTTCTCTATATGGGCCAGGGCAGTCAGTTTTAAATACAGATCTCTATATGGGCCAGGGCAGTCAGTGTCACGATCGTCTAACAGAGATGAGGACCAAGGCGCAGCGTTGCAGGCAAACATACTCTTTATTAAGAGACACGATCAAAACAACAAACGATACGTGACAGTTCACGGTCTACCATAAACAGACTAGAAACAAAATCCCACAAACACGAATGAAAAACAGACTGTTTAAATATGGCTCCCAATCAGAGACGACCAGCAACACCTGACACTCGTTGCCTCTGATTGGGAGCCACTCTGGCCAACATAGAAATAGCACCCATAGAAACAAAACACATTGATCTACACACCCTGGCTCAACATAACAGTGTCCCCAGAGCCAGGGCGTGACAGTCAGTTTTAAATACAGAACTCTATATGGGCCAGGGCAATCCGTTTTAAATACAGATCTCTCTATGGGCCAGGGCAGTCAGTTTTAAATACAGAGCTCTCTATGGGCAAGGGCAGTCAGTTTTAAATACAGTTCTCTATATGGGCCAGGGCAGTCAGTTTTAAATACAGAACTCTATATGGGCCAGGGCAATCCGTTTTAAATACAGATCTCTCTATGGGCCAGGGCAGTCAGTTTTAAATACAGAACTCTATATGGGCCAGGGCAATCCGTTTTAAGTACAGATCTCTCTATGGGCCAGGGCAGTCAGTTTTAAATACAGTTCTCTATATGGGCCAGGGCAGTCAGTTTTAAATACAGATCTCTCTATGGGCAAGGGCAGTCAGTTTTTAATACAGTTCTCTATATGGGCCAGGGCAGTCAGTTTTAAATACAGAACTCTATATGGGCCAGGGCAATCCGTTTTAAATACAGATCTCTCTATGGGCCAGGGCAGTCAGTTTTAAATACAGTTTTCTCTATGGGCCAGGGTAGTCAGTTTTAAATACAGTTCTCTCTTTCTGAAGTTTCACATTCATTATGATTAAGAATAATATTCACAATTATTTTTATTAAATTTGACCGGCATATGACCTAACGAAATAACCCTGTGACTTTCATGACTCACTCTGCAATAAAGAAAATATGATGCAGACAACTGCTGCTATTTGTGGCGTAAAATGTAGAAATATGTCTGCGTATGGATCTTAGTCAGCTTAGGAAGAGATGGAGAATACTCCCATGATGGGAACCCATTACCCACCTAAGTCTCCAAAATGATTTCACACATCCCGTGACTCCCATGACATCACACACACTAGCACACACACACACACACACACACACACAGTCCAGCATGTGTCTAGTCACAGCGAGGTCAAAATGTGTGGGTGCGTGGGGCTCACACATCCTAGAATGTATTGCTATGTATGTATGTCAGCTGAATGGAAGGTGCTAGATGGGATTCTGAAGACTCATTCATTTTGGAAAAGACACACATCACTTGAAACTGAGGTGGAAGGGAACATTCAAGTTTAGCAGGATTTTGTTGCAACTCATTGGGAGAGTATGAGAGAATCCCACGACGCCCATCACAACACAGTAGCGTGGTGTTGCAACTACTTGGGCCTCTTGAGAGATTTCACATGTGGGCGAAGCCGTGCAGTGTCCTGGGGTGATGATGTCATTGTGATGCAGTGTGGAGGAAGCTGATGATGTCACGGGGCTTAACCTTAACAGTTGGTTCCTCTGAATGTGCTGGACGGAGCTGTCTCATCTGTCTTACCGCTACATTGACGTTTGGTCAACTCAACAGTCAACACAGTCAACGTGGGAAAAAGCTAACAAACGTCCCATCTTCATGCCTTAGACCTGATGAAGGACTTGTCTTAGTTATCTCCCTACTGATGGATAGGCTGCACACACACAATATACATTGGCTGTTACAATGTAGAGTACCAGTCAAAGTTTGGACACACCTACTCATTCAAGGGTTTTACTTTATTTTTACTATTTTCTACATTGTAGAATACTAGTGAAGACATCAAAACTATGAAATAACACATACGGAATCAAATAGTGTAGCTCAGTTGGTAGAGCATGGCGCTTGCAATGCCAGGGTTGTGGGTTTGATTCCCACGGGGGGGCAGTATGAAAATGTATGCACTCACTAACTGTAAGTCCCTCTGGATAAGAGCGTCTGCTAAATGACTGAAATGTAAAAATAGTATGAAGAATCTAAAATAGAGATATATTTTGATTGGTTTAACACTTTTTTGGTTACTACATGATTCCATATGTGTTATTTCATAGTTTTGATGTCTTCGCTATTATTCTACAATGTAGAAAATAGTAAAAAATAAAGAAAAACATTATTAAATTCTCAGTGGTTAGTGTGGATGTTGGAACAGAGCTTGTGAGTCAGAGATAATATTAGAAGGTGACCTAAGAGTGACCTGGTACACATGACAAACCACCCAACCGGACATCTGAGGCAAATCTCAAGGGGAAATGTTGCAATAGATCCAAAACACACACACACACACACACATTTTACATACTTTATTTGAATCCACCAATCAAATTTACATTAAAAAAGTATCCAAACGTTTCAAAGGTCTCTGTATGCATGGACACTCAAAGGTACAGGAAGCACCTCCTTCTCCAAACAGCCAGGCTGCCCACGACAGCTGAAACAGAGCAGTACCTCCTTCTCCAAACAGCCAGGTTGCCCACGACAGCTGAAACAGAGCAGTACCTAGCCAACTGCTTTGCCCTAGTGTTTGGCAGGCCCTCAATCTGGATGCCACACACTGCAAGCCAGTGTATGTGGCCGAGACTGCCAAATATCAGCGCCACCAAATTGCACCTCCACCTGAGGCTGTCCAAGATGTCACAAGGGGCTGGTATTTAACCCCCCTGGAGTCTAATTAGCAAAATAAAAAATGTGCCATAAAAATCTGTCTGTTTTTTTCAATTGGTACAGCCGACCTGCGAACTTCTGTCTGTAGCGTCCGAACAGTTTGGGCTACACACTAATATCACCCCTCTATGGAAAGGTGAGACTCTCACGAACAATGCCATATGTTAGCTTAGTAGAACCCCACATCCTCCGGCTTAAACAGGCCTTAGAATGTAGAGGGTTTTAAGAAGTTGTCAGCAAAGGCCTGCTCCATGTAGCCATCACACACACACATGCACATGCACACACACACACACACACACACACACACACACACACACACACACACACACACACACACACACACACACATATACACACACACACACACACACACACAGAGTCCGACTTGCAAAATACGATTTGACCCACATGATTCTTTCCTGGTTAAATAATGAATACATGAATATGTAGCATTCCTTAGCAACCATACATGCATGGACCTATATAGTCAGTGTTCCAGATTAGCCATTATCCTGTTACCTGTTAGTCTTAAAGTGTTGCACACTAGAGCAGGTCAGCAGGTGTAACAAGTTATTTTGCTTTAAGGGCCATTTCCTTAGCACACAAAAAAAAAAAACTCATTTCAGACACAAAGAGCTGATGTATATTGACCTGATTTATAGTAAAGATAGTTCTCTCTCTCGCCAATAACGATATACAGTGGGATGTGCAATTGCTGTAAAGGCAAATTCAGAATGGCTCTAGGGCATTAACCAGCGTTAACCAGCGTTGGCCCACATCCACATAGCAGATGTTCTGGCAGTGTTGGAGGTGTAACAGCGGTATGAGCTGACACAGCGGTATGAGCTGACACATCGCTGAGCGGCTGCTCTTGTGTCACAAACCACCCACTTCCTTATTATCCCTACCGCGTTAAAAGTTCAAAATGGCGCCTGTAAGTGTAGACTCTATCGATGTTAGAAACAATTACTCTCAAATGTCAAATATGTTAGGCTAATGCACTTTTTCATGTCAATTTTTAAAATGGCTATCAGTCTAATTTGTGTGTTTGAACTTGTAAAGTGGCTACGTGTTGGATTATAGTCGGGTGTGGTATCGTTGCATCCAACGTCAGTGTACGTGATAAGGTAACGCAACGAGCCACTTGTGGATTTGACAGCTCTAATGTAGTTCCATCTCCGACACCGCCAAAACAATGCTAATTTCAGACATATTCACCATTATTATATAGAACACTGATTTAAAGATAATTATCTGTACATGTCTGACTCTAATCTATGGTGGTACCTGTGTGTGTGTGTGTGTGTGTGTGTGTGTGTGTGTGTGTGTGTGTGTGTGTGTGTGTGTGTGTGTGTGTGTGTGTGTGTGTGTGTGTGTGTGTGTGTGTGTGTGTGTGTGTGTGTGTGTGAGTGTGTCTGTGTGTGTGTGGTATGGAATGCTTCCCTCAGGCCACACAGCTTAGGCACAGTGATTTAAAGGGATGGGGGTCCCAGACCTCAGTTTTTCCTCTGGCATTCAGCTCTACCGTTGTGGTTGTGTCCTCCCTCCCCCAACCCTCTGACCTCTCCTGACCCCCAATAACACTGATGAACTCTCACCCCCGCCAGCAGGCCAGCACAGGGGGACAGGTCTTAGCCAAATGATCAGAATAGTTTCACAGCCAAATGTATGGCAGTAGTTTGTTCTCCCTATCCAGAGTCACACTGTATGTACAGCTTATATCTAAGTCCAGCTTCTCAGGCGTGGGAGAAAGTCCGTTCTGAAGACTGTAGACATCACATCATCATCCCACCAAATGGCTCTATGCTGCGGTGACCACTCCTCTCCAGGACTGTCTGGATTCCATATTTTGTTTCAGCTGCCTTCTGTATGGAGGACGTCCATCTCTCCAACCATCAATCTCTTTCTCTCTCTCCTTCCCTCCATCACTCCATCTCCCAGCGGCTTTGCTCGGAGATAGCCCTGCCCCTGCTCTGTCTCCTTTACACCAGTTCCACAAACCCAGGCCATGGGAGTTACAATAGATTACGATAGTCTTTCAAGTGTGAAATTAGGCAGGTCAGTAGGTCAGGAGGAGTGAGGTTGCATTGTCATAAGGATGCATTGTTTTAATGAGTTGTTTGGATGCGTTGTTTGGATGCGTTATAGGAACTAAACTCTGAAGGAATGTGACGAGTACTGAGGATACGAAGAGGCAGGACGCAGACGCAGGAATGAACAAGGTCAAGGTTTACTCAAACAATGACAAAGAGAATTAACAAAGAGAGAGTACATGACACGAAGCAAAAACAATGACACACAACATATTACAGAACAGTCCATGGCTAAATAAGGGTGGTGATGAGATTATGAGATGCAGGTGCGCTGGAGGTGATTAGGGTGCGTAGGGGTTTCCATTCCAGTGTTGCCGAGGTGGTGCGCTCAGACCGGTGGCTCAGTAGACCGGCGAATCAGAGCGTGGAGGGGAGCAACGGGAGACGTGACAAGGAAAGTGAAAAAAGGGATGCAAAAGTGATTCTCGGGAACTGAGACTAGAGATTAGCACCTTGAGCTGATGTATACTTGAGAGAGGGCGATATATATTTATATATATATATATATATATATATATATATATATATATACAGTGGGGAGAACAAGTATTTGATACACTGCCGATTTTGCAGGTTTTCCTACTTACAAAGCATGTAGAGGTCTGTCATTTTTATCATAGGTACACTTCAACTGTGAGAGACGGAATCTAAAACAAAAATCCAGAAAATCACATTGTATGATTTTTAAGTAATTAATTTGCATTTTATTGCATGACATAAGTATTTGATCACCTACCAACCAGTAAGAATTCCGGCTCTCACAGACCTGTTAGTTTTTCTTTAAGAAGCCCTGGACATCTACTTTGTGCATGAAACAAGTAATTTTTCCAAAAATTGTTTACAGACAGATTATTTCACTTATAATTCACTGTATCACAATTCCAGTGGGTCAGAAGTTTACATACGCTAAGTTGACTGTGCCTTTAAACTCCAGAAAATGATGTCATGGGTTTATAAGCTTCTGATAGGCTAATTTACATCATTTGAGTCAATTGGAGGTGTACCTGTGGATGTATTTCAAGGCCTACCTTCAAACTCAGTGCCTCTTAGCTTGACATCATGGGAAAATCAAAAGAAATCAGCCAAGACTCCAGAAAAAAATGGTAGACCTCCACAAGTCTGGTTCATCCTTGGGAGCAATTTCCAAACGACTGAAGGTACCATATTTATCTGTACAAACAAAAGTATGCAAGTATAAACACCATAGGACCACGCAGCCATCATACTGCTCAGGAAGGAGACGTGTTCTGTCTCCTAGAGATGAACGTACTTTGGTGCGAAAAGTACAAATCAATCCCAGCACAACAGCAAAGGACCTTGTGAAGATGCTGGAGGAAACAGGTACAAAAGTATCTATATCCACTGTAAAATGAGTCCTATATCGACATAACCTGAAAGGCCGCTCAGCAAGGAAGAAGCCACTGCTCCAAAACCACCATAAAAATGCCTACGGTTTGCAACTGCACATGCGGACAAATGTCCTCTGGTCTGATGAAACAAAAATAGAACTGTTTGGCCATAATTACCATCGTTATGTTTGGAGGAAAAAGGGGGTACCGAAAGTATTCACCCCCCTTGGCATTTTTCCTATTTTGTTGCCTTACAACCTGGAATTAAAATGTATTTGTATCATTTGATTTGCACAACATGCCTAACACTTGCAAAACATTTTGTGTGTGAAACAAAAAAGAAATAAGACAAAAAAACAGAAACATGAGCGTGCATAACTATTCACCCCTGGTTGCACCAGATCTTATTTAGGGGCTTCATAGGAAAGAGGGTGAATACATATGCACGTACCACTTTTCCGTTTTGTTGAATCTTTTGAAATAAGTAATTTCTTTCATTTTATTACACCAATTTGGACGATTTTGTGTATGTCCATTACATGAAATCCAAATAAAAATCAATTTCAATTACAGGTTGTAATGCAACAAAATGGGAAAAACGCCAAGGGGGATGAATACTTTTGCAAGGCACTGTACATGTTGAATTACCACTGTTCTCCGACACCCAGCAGGTGATCGCTAACACACCATGGCCAGCCACTGCTTTTAACCGTTCGTCGACACTTTGTGTTTTGTCTTTTACATCAGTGACCAGAGTCTGTGACATGAAGGGTTCTTAGTTTCCTTCTTAGTACAGTGGCCGATAGGTTTGCCTGCCAGATAGTGGCCGATAGGTCTGCCTGCCAGAGAAAGAGAAGCTGTTCTTTTAATTGTGTATATACCACCCCATCCTCAGCTCCCATGCAGCTCCACCCCTCATATGGCAGAACAGATAGCCTCTTTAACTATTGGTAAAGAACCAAGTCAATAACTCACACACTGACAAGGGCGTGGTGAGAGAGAGTGTACAAGAGATTGAGACAGAGAGTGTATGAGAGATTGAGAGAGAGAGAGAGAGAGAGAGAGAGAGAGAGATTGAATAAGAAAAATAGGGAGAGAGAGAGAGAGAGATTGAGAAAGTAAAATATATATAGAGAGATAGAGAGAAAGAGAGAGATGTGTTTAACAAGTTAAACCAAACTATTCCCGCATTTTTTTTAAACAACAGAATTTGAAATATGTCGCCCCAGTAATTGAGTTAATAGTGCTAGTTGAGTGTAAAATTGCTGTGTAATCTCTTCAAGAGGAGATAAATGTGTGAATGAGACGTGACAAATGTAGCAAGACTAATTCAACAAATAGCTTGGGTTCACTTCTGTCAAATGTATCAACATTTTTGTGCCTTGCAAGTGAGAAAGAAAATAGTGTGTTGAAATGTGATTAAGGCCACTTGTAGACTGTTCTAGTCACTGACACCAGAATGTCATCTCGAAAACTAATTCTGATTAGTTTTCATTTCCCGTCAATCTAAGAGCATATTTTAGGTTACTCATTACATTTCTCAAAGCACAGGAAACTAAATATGCCCAAAATGTGCTCATGAAATTGAAGTTTAAAGAGATTATTTTTAACTACAGAATTTTTTTGGGGGGACATACAGCTACTTGGTCAGACAGAGATAATCAGTGTTAATTATTAAGCTCTAACAGATGTCCAGGTAACAGGTTAGGGAGGTGGGTCTCCCTCCCTCCCCCACCCAGCCTCCCACCCCTCTGGCCAGGTTAGGGAGTTGGTTCTCTCTCCCCTACCCAGCTGCCCACCCCTCTGGCCAGGTTAGAGAGGTGTGTCAGTCTCCCTCCCCCTCCAACCCTCTGGCCAGGTTAGAGAGGTGTGTCAGTCTCCCTCCCCCTCCCACCCTCTGGCCAGGTTAGAGAGGTGTGTCAGTCTCCCTCCCCCTCCCACCCTCTGGCCAGGTTAGAGAGGTGTGTCAGTCTCCCTCCCCCTCCCACCCTCTGGCCAGGTTAGAGAGGTGTGTCAGTCTCCCTCCCCCTCCCACCCTCTGGCCAGGTTAGAGAGGTGTGTCAGTCTCCCTCCCCCTCCCACCCTCTGGCCAGGTTAGAGAGGTGTGTCAGTCTCCCTCCCCCTCCCACCTTCTGGCCAGGTTAGAGAGGTGTGTCAGTCTCCCTCCCCCTCCCACCCTCTGGCCAGGTTAGAGAGGTGTGTCAGTCTCCCTCCCCCTCCCACCCTCTGGCCAGGTTAGAGAGGTGTGTCGGTTGTTATTTACTTTGGCATCAAGCCCCTTTCATTGAGTCCTTTCATTGAGTCCTTTCAATGAGTCCTTTCATTGAGTCCTTTCATTGAGTCCTTTCATTGAGTCCTTTCAATGAGTCCTTTCATTGAGTCCTTTCACTGTCCTTTCACTGAGTCATTTCAATGAGTCATTGCATTGAGTCATTTCATTGAGTCCTTTCACTGAGTCCTTTCATTGAGTCCTTTCATTGAGTCCTTTCATTGAGTCCTGGTTCACGCGTGACTGGAGTCTTTGTAACTCCTGGACCCTAGAGTCAGGGAATGTCACTCAACTCTTTTGGTCACCCATACCCCTTAGTGGTCACAGACTGGCCCAGTCCTGATCATTACTACCTGTCAATAGCATTATCCAGAGCCAAAGATACGCAGACTTTGGCCAAATTCATCTGACCTTTTAGAATTGTGATTGCCACCATGGTAGCATGAGGGAAGTAGTGGAAGAGAAAAACTCCACGCAACACTGTGTCTGGCATCACCATGTACTGACTACTAATAGTAACACTGTGTCTGGCATCACAATGTACTTACAACTAATAGCAACACTGTGTCTGGCATCACCATGTACTGACTACTAATAGCAACACTGTGTCTGGCATCACCATGTACTGACTACTAATAGTAACACTGTGTCTGGCATCACCATGTACTGACAACTAATAGCAACACTGTGTCTGGCATCACCATGTACTGACTACTAATAGCAACACTGGGTCTGGCATCTCCATGTACTGACTACTAATAGCAACACTGTGTCTGGCATCACCATGTACTGACTACTAATAGTAACACTGTGTCTGGCATCACCATGTACTGACAACTAATAGCAACACTGTGTCTGGCATCACCATGTACTGACTACGAATAGCAACACTGTGTCTGGCATCACCATGTACTGACTACTAATAGCAACACTGTGTCTGGCATCACCATGTACTGACTACTGATAGCAACACTGTGTCTGGCAGCACCATATACTGACTACTAATAGTAACACTGTGTCTGGCATCACCATGTACTGACAACTAATAGCAACACTGTGTCTGGCATCACCATGTACTGACTACTAATAGCAACACTGGGTCTGGCATCACCATGTACTGACTACTAATAGCAACACTGTGTCTGGCAGCACCATGTACTGACTACTAATAGCAACACTGTGTCTGGCATCACCATGTACTGACTACTAATAGCAACACTGTGTCTGGCATCACCATGTACTGACTACTAATAGCAACACTGTGTCTGGCATCACCATGTACTGACTACTAATAGCAACACTGTGTCTGGCAGCACCATGTACTGACTACTAATAGTAACACTGTGTCTGGCATCACCATGCACTGACAACTGATAGCAACACTGTGTCTGGCAGCACCATGTACTGACTACTAATAGCAACACTGTGTCTGGCATCAGTAGAGCTGCAGAACCAATGTAAATTACCCTGTCTAATTGCTGCTCAAACGCAGTCAGTGAAAACAGGCCAAGTGGGATCTCTCTTTCAGACAAAGGAAAGTGCTTAGGGTCCATTGTCTCTACTACTGTGTGTGTTTGTTTGTGTGTGTGTGTGTGTGTGTGTGTGTGTTTCCTACGTAACTAAGTCCATACTTGTCCAGATATATGGTTGTTGAGTGAAGGGATGTTTTCCCAAACATAAATGAATTGTGATCTAGACAGACAGGCACTCCTCAGGCCCTTTGTTCAAGACTCAGGTAGAAGTTCATTAGCTCCATACAGCCACGGACACAGTAATGACCTAATGAACTACTGTAGCCAGCCACTCAGACATACAGGAATTACTATGGGAAGACGCATACACACACACTCACTCACACACACACACACACATACACACACACACACACACACGCACGCACGCGCACACACGCACACATACACATACACACACATGCACACACATACACACATATACACACGCACACACACACATACACACACACACATGCACGCACGCACACACACACACACGCACACACACACACACACACACACACACACACACACACTGATTGGTTGGATTACAGGTCGACTGTGTATTTTCATGGACTATTAGCCAGTGAAATAATATAATCAATTGTGATTAAAGGAGAGGAAGCCATGTGGCTACCGTATATATAATTATAGACATAACCATTTCCAGGGAGGAAAGGAAAAATCGTCTTCCCTTGTTTTCCAAAACAGGTTCAGTTCAGCTTCAAGCCTCAAGTGCACTTCCTGGCCACATGTGTGTGAAAGTTAACGATACAAACACACTGAGACACAAACACACACACACACACACACTCTAGTACACAAACACACACACTCCACATTTTCCAGTCCTGTGGTGTTTCTCTCGGAGGCAGTGTTTGGAGAATTGTGAAGAGTGCTGTGTGACATCTGGGGAGATGTTTGTACCTCTTATTGATGGATAGATATAGAGATTAATGCTGACAGATATTCCTATTACATTCCAATTACAGACACACCAGTGCAAGACTCAGCTCCCCATTAACCTCTGCTACTCCATCAGTAACCTCTTTACCTCTCCCTAAATTACCTGAATGATACCCCTCTCTCTCTCTTGGTTGGCTAAGGTACATCTTGGTATGCTATAATTGGAAAAACATGTTTATTTTATTTAATCAGCTGTCTAGTGTCTAACAATCTTGAACCATTTAGAAAGCTGTTGTGTTGACTATATGTCCCTTGATGTTAATCCATCTATACATGTGAAAGTAGCTATTACTAAAACACATTAAAACATCCCTTCCAGACTGTTCACACACACCTGGGGGGAGACAAAGAATTACAGCCAGGCTGCGTGGCTAGCTGGCTGAACAGGAATGGGCAGAGCAGTGTTATCACATTAGTGGGATGCATGCAGGGTGAACACTGACATCCATTAGACAGCACAATCAGCACTATCCTTGATGACTGGAATACAGCTGGCTGTACTGGAACTCAAGGCTGGCTGGCTGGGGAGAGAGGGAGAGAGAGAGAGGGAGGGTGGGAGGTCTGTTCAGGCCAGCTGGACATGGGGTTGTGAGAGAGGAAGAGAGGGAGGAGAGGAAGAGAGAGGAAGGAGAGAAAAGAGAGGGGGGAAACCGATCTGCTAAACAGATGACTCTGTCACCTCGCTCAGAGACGTGTCACCCTGTCTGTCCACACGCACACACTTCAGGCATTCAGACAGACATTTAACACACCGCACCCAGCAGTGAGTGGAGTGAGTGACGGTGCACTCACTGACCACAAACCATTTATCTATGGCACTGACAAAACAGGGTCCACACCAAGAAGAGTTCCCCCCATGCAGTCACTGTCTGTAGCTATGACAACAGATGTATGTGTACAAATGAGTTCTCCACCACTACATGAGGAAAGAGTTAGTGAAATGACACACTAGTCCCTGTAAAGAGCCCTTGGCCCAAATGAGAAGTGGGTTTACCATGTGATGCTGATGCGATGTCGTTATACATGTAGCTTACTGCTAACACCGTGTTCAGTGCAGAGAGCGTGCTAACATAACACTGTGTTGATGTTGTTGAAGACTAATATAGAAATCATGTAATCTTTTGTCACTGAGAGACTTGTCTGTACCAATGATGTAAACCCTGGATTGCTGATGCTGTGTATTGGCCACTGAGAGGCTTTGAAGACACCGGTCGGCCATATTGGCACTCCCCAGTAGGAGCAGTCTTCCATAGGAAAAATGGCATTTCAATTACATTTTTCAAGGATTATAATTATATGTATTTAAGTATGTTTTTGTTGTCGTGGGGACAGTAACATTAGTATTCTCAAAAAATTATACTTTAAGGAAAATGTTTTCATATATTTTTTTATTTTCTATTTGAATGTTTAGCTCACACAATTAAGCAATAAGACATGAGAACCAGGGAATTATCGTGTGATAAGTCCCGAGTAAGGGTTATTCTTATGGCCTGAGGTGAAGATGTTCTTAGGCCCGAGGGCCTTAATGATTTTATAAAATACATTTTTTCAAATGAATTAAAAATGAAAAGCTGAAATCTCTTGAGTCAATAAGAATTCAACCCCTTTGTTATGGCAAGCCTAAATAAGTTCAAGAGTAAGAATGTGCTTAACAAGTCACATAATGACTTTCATGAACTTACTATGTTTGCAATAATAGTGTTTAAAATGTTTTTTTAATGACTACCTCAACTTCGTACCCCACATATACAGTTGAAGTCGGAAGTTTACATACACTTAGGTTGGAGTCATTAAAACTCGTTTTTCAACTGCTCTACACATTTCTTGTTAACAAACTATAGTTTTGGCAAGTCGTTTAGGACATCTACTTTGTGCATGACACAAGTAATTTTTCCAAAAATTGTTTAAAGACAGATTATTTCACTTATAATTCACTGTATCACAATTCCAGTGGGTCAGAAGTTTACATACAATAAGTTGACTGTGACTTTAAACAGCTTGGAAAATTCCAGAAAATGATGTCATGGCTTTAGAAGCTTCTGATAGGCTAATTGACATCATTTGAGTGAATTGGAGGTGTACCTGTGGATGTATTTCAAGGCCTACCTTCAAACTAAAATAAAATAAAATCAGTAAAGACCTCAGACATTTTTTTGTAGACCTCCACAAGTCTGGAGCAATTTCCAAACACCATGGGACCACGCAGTTGTCATACCGCTCAGGAAGGAGACGCGTTCTGTCTCCTAGAGATGACTGTACTTTGGTGCGAAAAAGTGCAAATCAATCCCAGAACAACAGCAAAGGACCTTGCGAAGATGCTGTAGGAAACCGGTACAAAAGTATCTATATCCACAGTAAAACAAGTCCTACAGTGAAGGAAAAAAGTATTTGATCCCCTGCTGATTTTGTACGTTTGCCCACTGACAAAGAAATGATCAGTCTATAGTTTTAATGGTAGGTTTATTTGAACAGTGAGAGACAGAATAACAACAAAAAAATCAAGAAAAACGCATGTCAAAAATGTTATAAATTGATTTGCATTTTAATGAGGGAAATAAGTATTTGACCCCTCTGCAAAACATGACTTAGTACTTGGTGGCAAAACCCTTGTTGGCAATCACAGAGGTCAGATGTTTCTTGTAGTTGGCTACCAGGTTTGCACACATCTCAGGAGGGTTTTTGACCCACTCCTCTTTGCAGATCTTCTCCAAGTCATTAAGGTTTTGAGGCTGACGTTTGGCAACTCGAACCTTCAGCTCCCTCCACAGATTTTCTATGGGATTAAGGTCTGGAGACTGGCTAGGCCACTCCAGGACCTTAATGTGCTCCTTCTTGAGCCACTCCTTTGTTGCCTTGGCCGTGTGTTTTGGGTCATTATCATGCTGGAATACCCATCCACGACCCATTTTCAATGCCCTGGCTGAGGGAAGGAGGTTCTCACCCAAGATTTGACGGTACATGGCCTCGTCCATCGTCCCTTTGATGCGGTGAAGTTGTCCTGTCCCCTTAGCAGAAAAACACCCCGAAAGCATAATGTTTCCACCTCCATGTTTGACGGTGGGGATGGTGTTCTTGGGGTCATAGGCAGCATTCCTTCTCCTCCAAACACGGCGAGTTGAGTTGATGCCAAAGAGCTCAATTTTGGTCTCATCTGACCACAACACTTTCACCCAGTTCTCCTCTGAATCATTCAGATGTTCATTGGCAAACTTCAGACGGGCATGTATATGTGCTTTCTTGAGCAGGGGGACCTCCTTCACGGCGTAGTGTGTTACCAATTGTTTTCTTGGTAACTATGGTCCCAGCTGCCTTGAGATCATTGACAAGATCCTCCCGTGTAGTTCTGGTCTGATTCCTCACGAGGTGAGATCTTGCATGGAGCCCCAGGCCGAGGGAGATTGACAGTTATTTTGTGTTTCTTCCATTTGCGAATAATCGCACCAACTGTTGTCACCTTCTCACCAAGCTGCTTGGCGATGGTCTTGTAGCCCATTCCAGCCTTGTGTAGGTCTACAATCTTGTCCCTGACATCCTTGGAGTGCTCTTTGGTCTTGGCCATGGTGGAGAGTTTGGAATCTGATTGATTGAATGCTTCTGTGGACAGGTTTCTTTTATACAGGTAACAAACTGAGATTAGGAGCACTCCCTTTAAGAGTGTGCTCCTAATCTCAGCTCGTTATCTGTATAAAAGATATCTGGGAGCCAGAAATCTTTCTGATTGAGAGGGGGTCAAATACTTATTTCCCTCATTAAAATGCAAATCAATTTATAACATTTTTTACATGCGTTTTTCTGGAATTTTTTGTTGTTATTCTGTCTCTCACTGTTCAAATAAACCTACCATTAAAATTATAGACTGATCATTTCTTTGTCAGTGGGCAAACGTACAAAATCAGCAGGGCATCAAATACTTTTTTCCCTCACTGTATATGGACATAACCTGAAAGGCCGCCCTGCAAGGAAGAAGCCACTGCTCTAAATCCGCCATAAAAAAGCCTGACTACGGTTTGCAACTGCACATGGGGACAAATATTGTACTTTTTGGAGAAATGTCCTCTGGTCTGATGAAGCAAAAATAGAACTGTTTGGCCATAATGACCATCGTTATGTTTGGAGGAAAAAGAGGGTTGCTTGCAAGCCGAAGAACACCATCCCAACCGTGAATCAAGGGAGTGGCAGCATCATACTGTGGGGGTGCTTTGCTGCAGGAGGGACTGGTGCACTTCACAAAATAAATGGCATCATGAGGAAGGAAAATTATGTGGATATATTGAAGCAACATCTCAAGACATCAGTCAGGAAGTTAAAGCTTGGTCGCAAATGGGTCTTCCAGATGGACAATGACCCCAAGCATACTTCCAAAGTTGTGGCAAAATGGCTTAAGGACAACAAAGTCAAGGTATTGGAGTGGCCATCACAAAGCCCTGACCTCAATCCTATAGAAATGTTGTGGGCAGAACTGAAAAAGCGTGTGTGAGCAAGGAGGCCTACACACCTGACTCAGTTACACCAGCTCTGTCAGGAGGAAGGTGCCAAAATTCACCCAACTTATTGTGGGAAGCTTGTGGGAGGCTACCCGAAACGTTTGACCCAAGTTAAACAATTTAAAGGCAATGCGACCAAATACTAATTGAGTGTATATAAACTTCTGACCCACTGGGAATGTGATGAAAGAAATAAAAGCTTAAATAAATCATCCTCTCTACTATTATTCTGACATTTCACATTCTTAAAATAAAGTGGTGATCCTAACTGACTAAAGACAGGGAATTTTTACTAGGATTAAATGTCAGGAATTGTGAAAAACTGAGTTTACATGTATTTGGCTAAGGTGTTTGTAAACTTCCGACTTCAACTGTATATACTGAGATCATGTGATACTTAGATTGCACACAGGTGGACTTTATTTAACTAATTAAGTGACTTCTGAAGGTAATTGGTTGCACCAGATCTTATTTAGGGGCTTCATAGCAAAGAGGGTGAATACAAATGCACGCACCACTTTTCCGTTATTAATTTTTTAGAATTTTTTTAAACAAGTTATTTTATTAATTTCACTTAACCAATTTCGACAATTTTTTGTATGTCCATTACATGAAATTCAAATAAAAATCAATTTAAATTACAGGTTGTAATGCAACAAAATAGGAAAAATGCCAAGGGGGATGAATACTTTTGCAAGGCAATGTAGTAACCAAAAAAGTGTTAAACAAATCAAAATATATTTTATATTTGAGATTCTTCAAAGTAGCCACCCTTCGCCATTATGACAGCTTTGCACGCTCTTGGCATTCTTTATTATTTTATTTTGATTTGTTTAACACTTTTTTGGTTACTACATGATTCCATATATGTTATTTAATAGTTTTGATGTCTTCACTATTATTCTACAATGTAGAAAATAGTAAGAATAAAGAAAAACTCTTGAATGAGTAGGTGTGTCCAAACTTATGACTGGTACTGTACATATAATATCATATTTAGCAGACGCTTTTATCCAAAGCAACTTACAGTCATGCGTGCATCATTTTTTTTGTGTGTATTGGTGGTCCCGGGGATCGAACCCACTACCCTGGCGTTACAAGCGCTGTGCTCTACCAGCTGAGCTACAGAGGACCACATCTCAGAAGTGAGAAGTGATGCGTTGCACCAGATTTAGCTAACAGCTCATTTACATCTGCAGTCCCCATCATATCATTTTAGAGAGACCTGTTGCAAAACCTGCTGAAAAACTAATATTGGAAATGTTTTCCCCTTGTGATGAGTAGGTAGATCTACATGATACAAAAACAGCATGTCTTGTGATGAAGGATCAATTTATGCAAGCATGCAGAGAAACCAAGCTATTCTTATGTTGTCAAGGACAGAGTAGGCCTAATATCAAATCACTTTAGATAAAGAACTCTTAGGAAACTTACACGAAAATGGCAACCAGACAACGTTGCGCTGATATAGAAAACTGTTTGTTCTGATGTTTGAAATAACGGTTGTCATATTGTTAGGGACTTCTCTATTATCAAATCATTACATCATCTGACATCTTTAAGATTGTCACTTTGCACTGTGACAAAACTGACATGAACGTGACAACTGGACAGGTTTGCACAGAGATATAAGGTTGATTAGACGTCACCAGGAGCAACGGCACTATCTTATCAACACGGTTGAGGAACCCCAGAAACACGGAGGTAAACCACTCCTCTGGATGATGTCAGAAACACTCCAACAATCAGCTACAGACTTGGTCTTCTTTCCAGTGTAGGGCCCTTGGTCTTCTTTTCCGGTGTAGGGCCCTTGGTCTTCGTTCCCGTTCTAGGGCCCTTGGTCTTCTTTCGTGGTGTAGGGCCCTTGGTCTTCTTTCCTGGTGTAGGGCCCTTGGTCTTCTTTCCCGTTCTAGGGCCCTTGGTCTTCTTTCGTGGTGTAGGGCCCTTGGTCTTCTTTCCCGTTGTAGGGCCCTTGGTCTTCTTCCCCGTTGTAGGGCCCTTGGTCTTCTTTCCCAGTGTAGGGCCCTTGGTCATTTTGCCCTTGGTCTTCTGAGGGTTCCGCACATTCTGTAGTCTCTTCATCACATTCTGTGGTCCTCTGTAGCTCAACTGGTAGAGCACAGTGCTTGTAACGCCAAGGTAGTGGGTTCGATCCCCGGGACCACCCATACACAAAAATGTATGCACGCATGACTGTAAGTCGCTTTGGATAAAAGCGTCTGCTAAATGGCATATTATATTATTATTATTATTATCAGTAGTCTGGAGACAGTTTCCTGAAATGTCTCCCTTTAAATGCGCATGACACGACTCAACAATGCAGAGATTACTGATGGCAATTCCTGAATAGCAACATCCACAATGATTAGGCTAAATGGCAGTATACAAGATGACCACTAACCCATTCATATTTACAATACACACCAATCTGTCCCGCTGTAATACTTTTTTACCCCAATTGCTTCATTGTTATACTCAAATTCAGCCAACAATGAATCGACACGCGCTGATAATGTTGTGTAAATCACACATACTACAGGGATGTTTCATTTATACTTGTCCTTCTCTCCTCACAGATGTTCTGGTGTGTTCCAGAACCAAGGTCACTGAGTAACCACAGCAGGAAGCACACAATGGCTTTTCCACAGGGTGTTGTATATGTAAATGAGGTACACCGCTGAACCTTTAACTGCATACTGGACTACTTTTTCAGGTCCTGTTGAGGGAGAAGTACGACTTTCCACCGTTCAAAACATGATTCCTGGTTGGAAGGAAGGACTAAAGAGCCACCTCATCAGTAGGCTACATGGTTCTTAGGGTAAGGATCTGAGTGAAACCTGATCTGATAATCTGCTTATTAAGGTGGTCAGTCTGTCAGCAGCCTGTCAGTTATAGTCTTTCTGTCTGTCCTTAGGGCAGTATGTCTGTCAACAGTATGGTACATTAAATTCTCATTCAGGCATCGCAGTAAGATCTCTGTGTGTGTGTGTGTGTGTGTGTGTGTTTGTGTCTTCACAGTAAGGTCTGTGTGTGTGTCTGTGTGTGTGTGTGGGGGTGTATGAGTGTGTGTGTGTGGGTGTATGAGTGTGTGTGTCTGTGTGTGTGTGTGGGTGTATGTGTGTGTGTGTGTGTGTGTGTGTGGGTGTATGTGTGTGTGTGTCTGTGTGTGTGTGTGGGTGTATGTGTGTGTGGGTGTATGTGTGTGTGTGTGTGTGTGTGTGTGTGTGTGGGTGTATGAGTGTGTGTGTGTCTTCACAGTAAGGTGAACATCTCAAAGAAAGTTTGTAAGGGGCAGGTGTCAGGTGGGCTATGTGTGTCATAACTTGCCTTGTGTGTGTGTGTGTGTGTGTGTGTGTGTATAGCCCCCCCTCCATCCGCCAGTCTGTGTGGTGGGGTCTCAGCAGCAAACCCAGGTGGTGATTAGTGAGGGCTATTATAGCAGAGCTGTCATTAATGAACCATCCATAAAACACTGGGGCTGCTACCTCCTGTCTACGCAACCTGTCTCTCTCTATCTCTCTCTCTTTCTCTCTGTGAGTGTGCCCCGGCGTATGTTATGGTGTGACAACAACATCACTTCTTCTTCATTACGAGTTTCCTGTTCCCCTGGTTTCACGAACACTCAAAACCATCAGGAAACACACACACACAGACACAGACACAGACACAGACACACACACACACACACACACACACACACACACACACACACACACACACACACACACACACAAACACACACAAGTACACACAAACACCTAGTTTCACAAACAGGCTCATAATCAGGCCAACTCATATGGCTTACACACTATACAGTGCATTCGGAAGTATTCAGATCCCTTGACTTTTTCCACATTTTGTTACGTTACAGCCTTACTTTTAGATGGATTTAATAGTTTTTTCCCCCTCATCAATCTACACACAATACCCCATAATGTCAAAGCAAAAACAGTTATTTTTTGGTTTTTGCACATTTATTAAAAATAAACAACGTTTACATAAGTATTCAGAACCTTTACTCAGTACTTTGTTGAAGCACCTTTGGCATTGTTTACAGCCTCGAGTCTTCTTGGGTATTACGCTACAAGCTTGGCACACCTGTATTTGGGGAGTTTCTCCCCTTCTTCTCTGCAGATCCTCTCAAGCTCTTTCAGGTTGGATGGGGAGCGTCGCTGCACAGCTATTTTCAGGTTTCTCCAGAGATGTTCGATCAGGTTCAAGTCCGGGCTCTGGCTGGGCCACTCAAGGACATTCAGAGACTTGTCCCGAAGCCACTCCTGCATTGTCTTGGCTGTGTGCTTAGGGTGGTTGTCCTGTTGGAAGGTGAACCTTCACCCCAGTCTGATGTCCTGAGTGCTCTGGAGCAGGTTTTCATCAAGGATCTCTCTGTACTTTGCTCCGTTCACCTCTGCCTCCATCCTGACTAGTCTCCCTGTCCCTGCCGCTGAAAAACATCCCCACAGCATGATGTTGCCACCACCATGCTTCACCGTAGGGATGGTGCCAGGTTTCCTCCAGATGTGACTCTTGGCATTCTGGCCAAAGAGTTCAATCTTGGTTTCATCAGATCAGAGAATCTTGTTTCTCATGGTCTGAGAGTCCTTTAGGTGCCTTTTGGCAAACTCCAAGCAGGCTGTCATGTGCATTTTACTGAGGAGTGGCTTCCGTCTGGCCATTCACTCTACCATAAAGGGCTGATTGGTGGAGTGCTGCAGAGATGGTTGTCCTTCTTGAATGTTCTCCCATCTCCACAGAGGAGCTCTGGAGCTCTGTCAGAGTGACCATCTGGTCTCCGTGACCAAGGCCCTTCTCCCCTGATTGCTCAGTTTGGCCTGGCGGCCAGCTCGAGGAAGAGTCTTGATGGTTCCAAACTTCTTCCATTTAAGAATGATGGAGGCCACTTTGTTCTTGGGGACCTACAACGCTGCAGACATTTTTTGGTACCCTTCCACAGATCGGTGCCTCGACACAAACCTGTCTCGGAGCTCTACGGACAATTCCTTTAACCTCATGGCTTGGTTTGTGCTCTGACATGCACTGTCAAATGTGCGACCTTATATAGAGAGGTGTGTACCTTTCCAAGTCATGTCCAATCAATTCAATTTACCACATGTGTTCTCCAATCAAGTTGTAGACACATCTCAAGGATTATCAATGGAAACAGGATGCACCTGAGCTCAGTTTCAAGTCTCATAGCAAAGGGTCTGAACACTTACGTAAATAAGGTATTTACATTTCATTTTACATTTCAGTCATTTAGCAGACGCTCTTATCCAGAGCGACTTACAGTTAGTGCATACATTTTCATACTGGCCCCCCGTGGGAAACGAACCCACAACCCTGGCGTTGCAAGCGCCATGCTCTTCCAACTGAGCTACACGGGGCCCCGTTGTTTATAAATTTGCAAAAAATCCTAAAAACCTGTTTTCATTTTGTCATTATGGGATATTGTGTGTAGACTGATGTGGGAAAAAATTATTTAATACATTTTTGAATAAGTCTGTAACGTAACAAAATGTAGAAAAGGGAAGAGGACTGAATACTTTCCGATGCACTGTATATACAGAAGTATGTGGACACCCCTTCAAATTAGTGGATTTGGCTATTTCAGCCACACAAGTTGCTGACAGGTGTATACAATTGAGCACACCGCCATACAATCTCCATAGACAAACTCTGGCAGTAGAATGGCCTTCCTGAAGAGCTCAGTCACTTTCAACGTGGCACTGCCATAAGAATATCACCTTCCAACAAGTCAGTTCGTCAAATTTCTGCCCTGCTAGAGCTACCCCGGTCAACTGTAAGTGCTGTTATTGTGTAGTGGAAACATCTAGGAGCAACAACGACTCAGCCGCGAAGTGGTAGGACACACAAGCTCACAGAACGGGGCCGCCAAGTGCTGAAGCACATTAGCGCGTAACAATAGTCTGTCCTCGGTTGCAACACTCACTACCAAATTTGGTTGCAACACTCACTACGTCAGCACAAGAACTGTTCGTTGGAACTTCGTGAAGTGAGTTTCCATGAACGAACAGCGGCACACAAGCCTAAGATCACCATGTGCATTGCCAAACGTCTGCTGGAGTGGTGTAAAGCTCACTGCCAATGGACTCTGGAGCAGTGGAAAATCATTCTCACGCTTCACCATCTGGCAGTCCGATGGAGGAATCTGGGTTTGGTGGATGCCAGGAGAACGCTACCTGCCCGAGTGCATAGTGGCAACTGTAAAGTCTGGTGGAGGAGGAATAATGGTCTGGGGATATACAGTGCCTTGCAAAAGTATTCATCCCCTTGGCGTTTTTCCTATTTTGTTGCATTACAACCTGAAATTTAAATTTATTTTAATTTCATGTAATGGACATACACAAAATAGTCCAAATTGGTGAAGTGAAATAAAAAAATTACCTGTTTCAAAAAATTCTAAAAAAAATAATAATGGAAAAGTGAGGCGTGCAAATGTATTCACCCCCTTTGCTATGAAGACCCTGAATAAGATCTTGTGCAACCAATTACCTTCAGAAGTCACATAATTTGTTAAATAAAGTCCACCTGTGTGCAATCTAAGTGTCACATGATCTCAGTATATATACACCTGTTCTGAAAGGCCCCAGAGTCTGCAACACCACTAAGCAAGGGGCACCACCAAGCATGCGGCACCATGAAGACCAAAGAGCTCTCCAAACAGGTCAGGGACAAAGTTGTGGAGAAGTACAGATCAGGGTTGGGTTATAAACTTTGAACATCCCACAGAGCACCATTAAACCATTATTTAAAAAATTGAAAGAATATGGCACCACAACAAACCTGCCAAGAGAGGGCCACCCACCAAAACTCATGGACCAGGCAAGGAGGGCATTAATCAGAGAGGCAACAAAGAGACCAAAGATAACACTGAAGGAGCTGCAAAGCTCCACAGCGGAGATTGGAGTATCTGTCCATAGGACCACTTTAAGCCGTACACTCCACAGAGCTGGGCTTTACGAAAGAGTAGCCAGACAAAAGCCATTGCTTGAAGAAAAAAATAAGCAAACATGTTTGGTGTACGCCAAAAGGCATGTGGGAGACTCACCAAACATATGGAAGAAGGTACTCTGGTCAGATGAGACTAAAATTGAGCTTTTTGGCCATCAACAAAAACGCTATGTCTGGCGCAACCCAACACCTCTCATCACCCCGAGAACACCATCCCCACAGTGAAGCATGGTGGTGGCAGCATAATGCTGTGGGGATGTTTTTCATTGGCAGGGACTGGGAAACTGGTCAGAATTAAAGGAATGATGGATGGCGCTAAATACTGGGAAATTCTTGAGGGAAACCTGTTTCAATCTTCCAGAGATTTGAGACTGGGACGGAGGTTCACCATCCAGCAGGACAATGGCCCTAAGCATACTGCTAAACCACTCGAGTGGTTTAAGGGAAAACATTTACATGTCTTGGAATGGCCTAGTCAAAGCCCAGACCTCAATCCAATTGAGAATCTGTGGTATGACTTAAAGATTGCTGTACACCAGCGGAACCCATCCAACTTGCAGGAGCTGGAGCAGTTTTGCCTTGAAGAATGGGCAAAAATCCCAGTGGCTAGATGTGCCAAGCTCATAGAGACATACCCCAAGAGACTTGAGGCTGTAATTTCTGCAAAAGGTGGCTTCATATGGTGAATAGATAAACACGCTCAAGTTTTCAGTTTTTTTGTCTTATTTCTTTTTTGTTTCACAAAAAATATATATTTTGCGTCTTCAAAGTGGTAGGCTTTGTAAATCAAATGATACAAACCCCCCAAAAATCCATTTAAATTCCAGATTGTAAGGCAACAAAATAGAAAAAATGCGAAGTGGGGTGAATACTTTCGCAAGCCACTGTATTTTATGGTTCGGGCTAGGCCCCTTAGTTCCAGTGAATGGAAATCGTAACACTACAGCATACAATGACATTCTAGGCGATTCAGTTTCCAACATTGTGGCAGAGGTTTGGAGAAGGCCCTTTCCTGTTTCAGCATGACAATGCCCCCGTGCACAAATATATTTCCATAAAGAAATGGTTTTTCGAGATCGGTGTGGAAGAACTTGACTGGCCTGCACAGAGCCCTGACCTCAACCCCATTGAACACCTTTGGGATGAATTGGAACGGCGACTGCGAGCCAGGCCTAATCGCCCAACATCAGTGCCCGACCTCACTAATGAATGGAAGCAAGTCCCCGCAGCGATGTTCCAACATCTAGTAGAAAGCTTTCCCTGAATGCTGTTATAGCAGCGAAGGCGGGACCAACTCCATACTATTGCCAATGATTTTGGAATGATATGTTCACCCACAACTCAACAAAGAGGTGTATGTGTGTTTGCGTGTTAAAGGCCTCAACAGTAGTCTGAATTGCACGTCATACACAAACAAACACAGCTATCAGAGATTGACTCAGAGATTATCCCACGCGTCTAGACACCTTAATCTCTCCATTGCAATCAGGGAGAGGGGAAAAAATAGCAGGTCCAGCCAGGTGTGCATTTGACAGTGTGTGTGTGTGTGTGTGTGTGTGTGTGTGTGTGTGTGTGTGTGTGTGTGTGTGTGTGTGTGTGTGTGTGTGTGTGTGTGTGTGTGTGTTTATGTGTTAGTCATTCAAAGTCAATTTGTCATTGTTCCACCAGGAAGGGTGATAAACAGTGGGTCAATGAAAAAGTTTGTAAAGGAAGCAGACATGAATATGTGATTACAAATCACACACTCTAGCATGTATACTCCCTATAGGTAGAAGTATTAGCCACACACTCCAGGGTGAATACTCCCAATAGGTAGACGTATTAATCACACACTCCAGGGTGTATACTCCCTATTTCAGGGTCAGATTTATGTTTACCCCCTTAATTGTTATTTATGAGGGGGTAGGGTGATCTGATCCTAGATCTGTGGTCTCTATCTCAATTCCAGGAACAGAGAGTGGGATGGGGTAAACATTGGCCTGGGGCTCAGGAAGCAGGCTTAACCCAGCCTTAAGGAGGTCTAAGGAGCAGGCTTAACCCAGCCTTAAGGAGGTCTAAGGAGCAGGCTTAACCCAGCCTTAAGGAGGTCTAAGGAGCAGGCTTAACCCAGCCTTAAGGAGGTCTAAGGAGCAGGCTTAACCCAGCCTTAAGGAGGTCTACGGAGCAGGCTTAACCCAGCCTTAAGGAGGTCTAAGGAGCAGGCTTAACCCAGCCTTAAGGAGGTCTAAGGAGCAGGCTTAACCCAGCCTTAAGGAGGTCTAAGGAGCAGGCTTAACCCAGCCTTAAGGAGGTCTAAGGAGCAGGCTTAACCCAGCCTTAAGGAGGTCTAAGGAGCAGGCTTAACCCAGCCTTAAGGAGGTCTAAGGAGCAGGCTTAACCCAGCCTTAAGGAGGTCTAAGGAGCAGTCTTAACCCAGCCTTAAGGAGGTCTAAGGAGCAGGCTTAACCCAGCCTTAAGGAGGTCTAAGGAGCAGGCTTAACCCAGCCTTAAGGAGGTCTAAGGAGCAGGCTTAACCCAGCCTTAAGGAGGTCTAAGGAGCAGGCTTAACCCAGCCTTAAGGAGGTCTAAGGAGCAGGCTTAACCCAGCCTTAAGGAGGTCTAAGGAGCAGGCTTAACCTAGCCTTAAGGAGGTCTAAGGAGCAGGCTTAACCCAGCCTTAAGGAGGTCTAAGGAGCAGGCTTAACCCAGCCTTAAGGAGGTCTAAGGAGCAGGCTTAACCCAGCCTTAATGAGGTCTAAGGAGCAGGCTTAACCCAGCCTTAAGGAGGTCTAAGGAGCAGGCTTAACCCAGCCTTAAGGAGGTCTAAGGAGCAGGCTTAACCCAGCCTTAAGGAGGTCTAAGGAGGCTTAACCTCCTAAGGATCGGACCCTTTCTTTCAATTTTCGCCTAAAATGAAATACCCAAATCTAACTGCCTGTAGCTCAGGACCTGAAGCAAGGATATGCATATTCTAGATACAATTTGAAAGGAAACACTTTGAAGTTTGAGGAAATGTGAAATTAATGTAGGAGAATATAACACTTTAGATCTGGTAAACGATAATACAAACAAAAAAACATGCGTTTTCTATTTTTGTTTTTGTTCCATCATCTTTGAAATGCAGAGAAAGGCCACACTATAATATTGCAGTTTAGGCGCAATTTAGATTTTGGCCACTAGATGGGAGCAGTCTGTGTGCAAAGTTTCAGATTGATCCATTGCAATACTGGACTAATTTGTATCAAGTCTGCCCAAATGTGCCGAATTGGTCAATTGATACACTTTCAAGTACATAACTATAGAGAACATACTAAAATGATATAGTAATACAAAATGTACGTTTACACACTCCCAGGAATGTCATACATGATGGATCATTACCTTATACACTAACTTTCACACATCTAGATGGCCTGGCGGGGTGGGTGTGGAGCCAAAGACAGCAAGGGTTCAAACTGTAGAACCCAGCTCCTACATTTGAATATAAAAATTGATTTTATCAAACAAAACTATGCTACATTTTATCTCTGGGACCCTCAGGATGACAAATCAGAGCAAGATTACTGAATGTAAATACATTCAGAGGTGAATGTATCAAACCAGTTGCCGTGATACGTTTTTTGTTGTTGTGCACTCTCCTCAAACAATAGCATGGTATTTTTTTCACTGTAATAGCTACTGTAAATTGGACAGTGCAGTTAGATTAACAAGAATTTAAGCTTTCTGCCCATATAAGACATGTCTATGTCCTGGAAAGTTTGCTGTTACTTACAACAGTCATGCTAATCACATTAGCGCACGTTAGCTCAACCGTCCCGTATACGAGACACCAATCCCGTAGAAGTTAACCCAGCCTTAAGGACGTCTAAGGAGGATGCTTAACCCAGCCTTAATGAGTTCTAAGGAGTTTTTTTGGGATAAGGCTTACAAGGCTCGTAACAAGCTTGGAAAAAATGACCAGAGAGCAAAAATAGAAAACAATTGCAAAGACAACTGGGTTGCATCAGGAAACACACACAAACACTACATCTACACTCCCTGCCGCCACTGATGATAAGCATCAATGTTTGACTTGGAACTGTCGTGGAAGAGTTCCAGGAACTCCCTGAGATTCTGAGAACACGGCTACTGGTCTTTGCTTGAACAATTGGGTACAACCATAACACACTACTCACCAAATGCAGAAAACAAACACTATATATCTTGCAACATGGCACAGTACAACTTTGTACATATTTATACCATTGTATTTATTATAATCAATGGAAAAAAATTACAAGTTGCATGAAACAAATGGATAATACAGTTCAATAAAATACAGCAGCAATGTTAGGAATTACTAGAATAATAATGGAAAAGATCTGATACACCGAAGTGTTTAGAAAGCCCAAAGTTAAATCATGACACTTGGTTTGGGTCTGTAGTCAATCTAGTCAAACACATCCAGCACACAGAGAGCGCAACACACACACACACCATCAACCAACCCTGTAAAACAGAGCAACAGAGTCAGGGTGAAAACAGGTCGCTATCCCTCCACCATGCTATCCCTCCACCATGCTATCCCTCCATCATGCTATCCCTCCATCATGCTATCCCTCCACCATTATATCCCCACGCTATCCCTCCACCATGCTATCCCTCCACCATGCTATCCCTCCATCATGCTATCCCTCCATCATGCTATCCCTCCACCATGCTATCCCTCCATCATGCTATCCCTCCATCATGCTATCCCTCCACCATTATATCCCCACGCTATCCCTCCACCACGCTATCCCTCCACCATGCTATCCCTCCATCATGCTATCCCTCCATCATGCTATCCCTCCACCATTCTATCCCCACGCTATCCCTCCACCACGCTATCCCTCCACCATGCTATCCCTGCATGACGCTATCCCTCCACCATGCTATCACTCCATCATGCTATCCCTCCACCATGCTATCCCTCCACCATGCTATCAATCCATCATGCTATCCCTCCACCATGCTATCCCTCCACCATGCTATCCCTCCACCATTCTATCCCCACGCTATCCCTCCACCACGCTATCCCTCCACCACGCTATCCCTCCACCATGCCATCCCTGCATGACGCTATCCCTCCACCATGCTATCACTCCATCATGCTATCCCTCCACCATGCTATCACTCCATCATGCTATCCCTCCACCACGCTATCCCTCCACCACGCTATCCCTCCACCATGCCATCCCTGCATGTCGCTTTCCCTCCACCATGCTATCACTCCATCATGCTATCCCTCCAACATGCTATCCATCCACCATGCTATCACTCCATCAAGCTATCCCTCCATCATGCTATCAATCATCATGCTATCCCTCCATCATGCTATCCCTCCAACATGCTACCCATCCACCATGCTATCGCTCCATCATGCTATCAATCCATCATGCTATCCCTCCATCATGCAATCCCTCCAACATGATATCCATCCACCATGCTATCAATCCATCATGCTATCCCTCCATCATGCAATCCCTCCAACATGCTATCCATCCACCATGCTATCAATCCATCATGCTATCCCTCCATCATGCAATCCCTCCAACATGCTATCCATCCACCATGCTATCAATCCATCATGCTATCCCTCCATCATGCTATCCCTCCAACATGCTATCCCTCCATCATGCAATCCCTCCAACATGCTATCCATCCACCATGCTATCAATCCATCATGCTATCCCTCCATCATGCTATCCCTCCATCATGCTATCCCTCCAACATGCTATCCCTCCATCATGCAATCCCTCCAACATGCTATCCATCCACCATGCTATCAATCCATCATGCTATCCCTCCACCATGCTATCAATCCATCATGCTATCCCTCCATCATGCTATCCCTCCAACATGCTATCCATCCATCATGCTATCCCTCCAACATGCTATCCCTCCAACATGCCATCCCTCCACCATGCTATGCCTCCATCACAAGAGAAAAATAGAGAGAGAGATCAGGCTATTGAGTGAACAGATAAGGATTTTGCTCATGTGCACTGTGCTGACCAACACTGGTAGGGCAAGTTTTAGAAATGGTCCTTAAAACAGAGAAAACAGAGGGAGAGAGAGAGACAGAGATAGAGAGAGAGCGAAAAGGGGAGAGAGAGAGAGAGAGAGAGAGAGAGAGAGAGAGAGAGAGAGAGAGAGAGAGAGAGAGAGAGAGAGAGAGAGAGAGAGAGAGAGAGAGAGAGAGAGAGAGAGTGTAAAAGTGAGCCAGAGAAGCAAGGGATGATGGTGAACGAGACGTTCTACCTCTACCTCTCTTCCCCTCTCTTTCTCACTAGTTGTGTTCTCTGACCTTGCCCTCTCTCTCTGACTCCTGTCCCTCTGTCCCCTCTAAAGTCACCCCCTGAATCCTGCAAGTGCTTCTATTAATCATAGACACTTTTACCCAGAATAGAGTGAGCTGAGAGCCACAGAGCGGAGCTGAGAGGATCAGAGTGGAGCTGAGAGGAGCAGAGTGGAGCTGAGAGGATCAGAGTGGAGCTGAGAGGAGCAGAGTGGAGCTGAGAGGAGAAGAATGGAGCTGAGAGGAGCCG
>NC_140003.1:41835430-41929010 GCF_964263955.1 Coregonus lavaretus
AGACAAGGACGAGAGAAAGAAAGAGAGAGAGAGAGAGAGAGAGAGAGAGAGAGAGAGAGAGAGAGAGAGAGAGAGAGAGAGAGAGGGAGAGAGAATTAACAAAAAAACAGAGCTAACTAGAATGCTATTTGGCTCTAAACAGAGAGTACACAGTACACATACCTGACCACTGTGACTGACCCAAATTTAAGGAAAGCTTTGACTATGTACAGACTCAGTGAGCATAGCCTTGCTATTGAGAAAGGCCGCCGTAGGCAGACCTGGCTCTCAAGAGAAGACAGGCTATGTGCACACTGCCCACAAAATGAGGTGGAATCTGAACTGCACTTCCTAACCTCCTGCCAAATGTATGACCATATTAGAGACACATATTTCACTCAGATTACAGAGATCCACAAAGATTTCGAAAAACAAACCCAATTTTGATAAACTCCCTTATCTACTGGGTGAAAAACCACAGTGTGCCATCACAGCAGCAATATTTGTGACCTGTTGCCACAAGAAAAGGGCAACCAGTGAAGAACAAACACCATTGTAAATACAACCCATATTTATGTTTTTTTATGTTCCCATTTTAACTTTAACTATTTGCATATTGTTACAACACTGTATATATACATAATATGACAGTTGAAGTGTCTTTATTCTTTTGGAACTTCTGAGTGTAATGTTTACTGTTAATATTTATTGTTTATTTCACTTTTGTTTACTATCTACTTCACTTGCTTTGGCAATGTTAACATACGGTTCCCTTGCCAATGAAGCACTTAAATTGAATTGAATTGAGAGAGAGAGAGAGAGAGCGAGAGAGAGACAAACAGAGAGAGCAAGAGAGAGCTCAAAGACATTGCTTCTGCATTTTTCAGCATGTTTTTACAAAAATATAGATTTAGAGTTAGATAAACTTGGATTTTTTGGCAGGGACAGATACAGGATACTCTCCTCCACAACATAAACTTCATACCAAACCAAAACTCCAAACCTACAACCTGATTTTGGACGGAATTACCTGGAAGGCTTTCTACTACCCAGGATTACCATTCCCAAGCTATACAGCAAATGCTCTGGCAAACAAACAGAAACCTGAAAACACCATCCAACCTGGAACTGAGTGAGTAATGTTTAGTCTGAAGCTATTTTTTACTTTCAAAAACCATGAAGAAAAATACATTACAATGATATATATCAGCACTGACGTGTGAAGTGAGAGGTGTCAAAGCCCTTAAGCCCAACAATGGCAGGAGAGTCGCACAGTTTACCCCAACCAAATGGAGAGGCCTTAGAAGCTCCCTCCTGGAACAGCGGGATATTACAGCACAGACCCAGACAACAGTCACCCCCTTAACTAGACCTGAAGAGCTGGAGGTGGAGAGAGATACATCTGCACTCTGGACTGTGGCGAGACAACATCAACAGGAGAAAGAGCAGGAGCAGGAGAAGAACAGAGCACTAGAGGAGAGGAGAAAATAATAAATAATAATATGCCATTTAGCAGACGCTTTTATCCAAAGCGACTTACAGTCATGCGTGCATACATTTTTTTGTGTGTATGGGTGGTCCCGGGGATCGAACCCACTACCTTGGCGTTACAAGCGCCGTGCTCTACCAGCGCCGTGCTCTACCAGCTGAGCTACAGAGGACCACTGAAGGATGACGGGTGAGAAGGATGACGGGTGACAGAGAACAACCCATTTCAGAGCTGGTCATCCCTGCAGAGAAGGCAGCAGAACAGCCCACCTCAGACCCTGACCAAAGTCTCGACACCGCAGCAGAACAGTACACCCTAGACCCTGACCATAGCCTCGACATCACAGCCAGACAAACAAATGAAGAACCCCAAGCCCAGGGGATCCCAACCCCTCTGAGCACCCCCCTGTCAGCCACCCTGATAGCCCTCCTGACGACCCCCCCACACCCACTGAGGACATACACAAGCCACAGATTGTACTCCTTATGGACTCAAATGGGAAATACATACAAGAAAATAAACTTTTTCCCAAACACACAGTGTCTAAACTCTGGTGTCCAAACACCCAGCGCACCCTAGACCTTCTGTCTGAGGACCAACTAGGATCACCCAGCCACATAATAATACACACAGGCACAAACGACCTGAGAACACAGCAGGAAAGGGTGGCTACAGCACTCAAGGGAGTGATAGAAAAATGCACAAGTGGTTATCTCAACCCTGCTACCACGAAAATACTTCCACCCTGCTACCATACAGCAGGTAAACGCAAGTATTTCCCATGACTGTGCCTCAATACCAAATGTCTACTTGGCCCACCACTACATCCTGGACTTGAACAGCCTTTACGACCAGGTCCACCTATTCAAGGCAGCTGTGCCCACCTTCGCCCGGACCCTAAAGGATATCGCCCTCAACTGCAGACCCAACACCTCACACAGAAGCAACAGATCAACAGACACCCCGCCCGACCAGCGAGACACTCTCCCAGACCTGCGGGACCCCCCCTCTGACCTACACATAGAGGACCCCCGCCGAAAGGACCTACATCCAGACCACAGCACCACCAGCCACATCCACACCCCCACCAATTAACACCCCCCCCCAAGTCAACCATGCCCACACTCCATTTAGGCCTCCTCAGATCAGACCTATGCCCCTCCTACCCAACCCATGCCCCCCACTGAGCAGGCAAACAGGCCCAACCCCCAGAAGCTCCGCAGACTCTGCTCACAATTACTGGCCTGAGGCCAAACCACACGACCAACAACATTAGACACTTTACGGCACACAAAGCCTTCACTATTTCATCCTGGAATATCCAAGGCCTGAGGTCATCTGCCATTGGCCTAAAGAGCAGGAACCTGGACTTCACCAAAGAAATCGGAAATACAGACATTGTCATCCTACAAGAAACATGGTATAGAGGAGACAGACCCACTGGTTGCCCTCTAGGTTACAGAGAGCTGGTAGTCCCATCCACCAAACTACCAGGTGTGAAACAGGGAAGGGACTCAGGGGGTATGCTAATTTGGAATAGAGCAGACCTAACTCACTCTATTGAATTAATAAAAACAGGAAAATTTTACATTTGGCTAGAAATTCAAAAGGAAATTATCTCAACAGAGACAAATGTCCTCCTGTGTGCTACCTATATCCCCCCACTAGAATCCCCATACTTTAATGAAGACAGCTTCTCCATCCTGGAGGGGGAAATCAATCATTTCCAGACCCAGGGACATGTACTAGTCTGTGGCGACCTAAATGCCAGAACTGGACAAGAACCTGACACCCTCAGCACACAGGGGGACAAACACCTACCTGGAGGTGACAGCATTCCCTCCCCCATATTCCCCCCTAGGCACAACTACGACAACATAAGAAACAAAAACGGGTCACAACTCCTGCAGCTCTGTTGCATGCTGGGTATGTACATAGTCAATGGTAGGCTTCGAGGGGACTCCTATGGTAGGTACACCTATAGCTCATCTCTTGGCAGTAGTACTGTAGACTACTTTATCACTGACCTCAACCCAGAGTCTCTCAGAGCGTTCACAGTCAGCCCACTGACACCACTGTCAGACCACAGAAAAGTCTACTTCAACCGAGCAATACTCAATCATGAGGCATCAAAGCCAAAGGAACTGAATAATATTAAGGAATTCTATAGATGGAAGGGAAGTAGTGTCGAAACCTACAACAAAACAATTAGGCAACAACAAATTCAATCCCTTTTAGACAACTTCCTGGACAAAACGTTCCACTGTAATAGTGAAGGTGTAAACTTGGCAGTAGAAAACCTAAACAGTATATTTGACCTCTCAGCTTCCCTATCAAATCTAAAAATCTCTAACAAAAAACAGAAGAAAAGTAACAACATTGACAAATGGTTTGAGGAAGAATGCAAAAACCTAAGAAAGAAATAGAGGAACCTATCCAACCAAAGCATAGAGACCCAGAAAACCTGAGCCTACGTCTTCACCATGGTGAATCACTAAAACAATACAGAAATACACTACAGAAAAAGAAGGAACAGCATGTCAGAAATCAGCTCAATGTAATTGAAGAATCCATATACTCTAATCACTTCTGGGAAATTGGAAAACACTAAACAAACAACAACACAAAGAGCTATCTATCCAAAACGGAGATGAATGGGTAAACCATCTTTTTGACCTTATAACAAAGAACAAACAGCAAAGAAATACACATGATCAAATGCAAATCTTAGAATCAACTATTAAAGACTACCAGAACCCCCTGGATTCTCCAATTACATTGAATGAACTACAGGACAAAATACAAACCTTCCAACCCAAAAAGGCCCGTGGTGTTGATGGTATCCTCAATGAAATAATAGAATATACATACCACAAATTCCAAATGGCTATACTTAAACTCCTTAACATGATCCTTAGCTCTGGCATCTTCCCCAATATTTGGAACCAAGGACTGATCACCCCAATCCACAAAAGTGGAGACAAAGCATATCCCAACTACTGTGGGATATGTGTGAACAGCAACCTTGGGAAAATCCTCTGCATTATCATTAACAGCAGACTAGTTCATTTCCTCAGTGAAAACAATCTACTGAGCAAAGGTCAAATTGGCTTTTTACCAAATTACCGTAGGACAGACACCATATTCACCATGCACACCCTAATTGACAAAACAAACAAACCAAAACAAAGGCAAAGTCTTCTCATGTTTGTTGATTTCAAGAAAGCTTTTGACTCAATTTGGCATGAGGGTCTGCTATACAAATTGATGGAAAGTGGGGTTGGGGGAAAAACATATGACGTTACAAAATCCATGCACAAAAACAACAAGTGTGCGGTTAAAATTGGCAAAAAACACACACATTTCTTTTCACATGACCGTGGGGTGTGACAGGGATGCAGTTTAAGCCCCACCCTCTTCAACATATATATATCAACGAATTCGCGAGGGCACTAGAACAGTCTGCAGCACCCGGCCTCACCCTACTAGAATCTGAAATCAAATGTCTACTGTTTGCTGATGATCTATCTGGTGCTTCTGTCACCAACCAAGGAGGGCCTACAGCAGCACCTACACCTTCTGCACAGATTCTATCAGACCTGGGCCCTGACAGTTAATCTCAGTAAGACAAAAATAATGGTGTTCCAAAAAAGGTCCAGTTGCCAGGACCACAAATACAAATTCCATCTAGACACCGTTTCACTAGAGCACACAAAAAACGAAACATCAGTGCCACAGGTAACTTCCACAAAGCTGTGAACGGTCTGAGAGACAAAACAAGAAGGGCCTTCTATGCCATCAAAAGGAACATAAAACTCGAGATCCCAATTAGGATCTGGCTAAAAACACTTGAATCAGTTATAGAACCCATTGCCCTTTATGGTTGTGAGGTCTGGGGTCCGCTCACAAACCAATAATTCACAAAATGGGACAAACACCAAATTGAGACTATGCATGCAGAATTCTGCAAAAATATCCTCTGTGTACAACGAAAAACACAAAATAATGCATGCAGAGTAGAATTAGGCCGACACCCACTAATTATTAAAATCCAGAAAAGAGCCGTTAAATTCCACAGTTGAAGTCGGAAATGTACATACACCTTAGCCAAATACATTTAAACTCCGTTTTTTCACAATTCCTGACATTTAATCCTGGTAAAAATTCCATGTCTTAGGTCAGTTGGGATCACCATCTTATTTTAAGAATGTGAAATGTCAGAATAATAGCAGAGAGAATGATTTATTTAAGCTTTTATTTCTTTCATCACATTCCCAGTGGGTCAGAAGTTTACACACAATTAATTAGTATTTGGTAGCATTGCCTTTAAATTGTTTAACTAGGGTCAAACATTTCGGGTAGCCTACCACAAGCTTCCCACAATAAGTTTGGTGAATTTTGTCCCATTCCTCCTGATAGAGCTGGTGTAATTGAGTCAGGTTTGTAGGCCTCCTAACTTGCGCATGCTTTTTCAGTTCTGTCCACACATTTTCTATAGGATTGAGGTCAGGGCTTTGTGATGGCCACTCAAATACCTTAACTTTGTTGTCCTTAAGCCATTTTGCCACAACTTTTAAAGTATGCTTGGGGTCATTGTCCATTTGGAAAACCCATTTGCGACCAAGCTTTAACTTCCTGACTCATGTCTTGAGATGTTGCTTCAATATATCCACATAATTTCCATTCCTCATGATGCCATATATTTTGTGAAGTACACCAGTCCCTCCTGCAGCTACGCACCCCCACAGAATGATGCTGCCACCCCTGTGCTTCATGGTTGGGATGGTTTTCTTCGTCTTGCAAGGTCCCTCTTTTTCCTCCAAACATAATGATTGTCATTATGGCCAACAGTTCATTTTTTGTTTCATCAGACCAGAGGACATTTCTCAAAAAAGTACGATCTTTGTCCACATGTGCAGTTGCAAACCGTAGTCTGGCTTTTTTATGGCGGTTTTGGAGCAGTGGCTTCTGCCTTTCAGGTTATGTCGATATAGGACTCGTTTTACTGTGGATATAATACTTTTGTACCTGTTTCCTCCACCATCTTCACAAGTTCCTTTCCTGTTGTTCTGTGATTGATTTCCACTTTTTGCACCAAAGTACGTTCATTTCTAGGAGACAGAACGCGTCTCCTTCCTGAGCGGTATGACGGCAGCGAGGTCCCATGGTGTTTATACTTGCGTACTATTGTTGTACAGGCGTTTGGAAATTGCTCCCAAGGATGAACCAGACTTGTGAAGGTCTACAATCTTTTTTCTGAGGTCTTGGCTGATTTCTTTTGATTTTCCCATGATGTCAAGCAAAGAGGCACTTAGTTTGAAGGTAGGCCTTGAAATACATCCACAGGTACACCTCCAATTGACACAAATTATGTAAATTAGCCTATCAGAAGCTTCTAAAGCCATGACATCATTTTCTGGAATTTTCCAAGCTGTTTAAAGGCACTGTGAACTTAGTGTATGTAAACTTCTGACCCACTGGAATTGTGATACAGTGAATTATAAATGAAATAATCTGTCTGTAAACAATTGTTGGAAAAGTGGTTGAAAAAATAGTTTTAATGACTCCAACCTAAGTGTATATGAACTTCCGATATCAACTGTATAACCACTTAAAAGGAAGTGATTTCCAAGCCTTCCATAACAAAGCCATCACCCACTGAGAGATGAACTTGGAGAAGAGTCCCCTAAGTAAGCTGGTCCTGGGGCTCTGTTCACAAACACAAACAGAAACCACAGAGCACCAGGACAGCAACACAATTAGACCCAAACAAATCATGAGAAAACAAAAAGAGAATTACTTGACACATTGGAAAAAATTAACAAAAAAACAGAGCAAACTAGAATGCTATTTGGCCCTAAACAGAGAGTACACAGTGGCAGAATTCCTGACCACTATGACTGACCCAAACTTAAGGAAAGCTTTGACTATGTACAGACTCAGTGAGCATAGCCTTGCTATTGAGAAAGGCCGCCGTAGGCAGACCTGGCTCTCAAGAGAAGACAGGCTATGTGCACACTGCCCACAAAATGAGGTGGAAACTGAGCTGCACTTCCTAACCTCCTACCAAATGTTTGACCATATTAGAGACACATATTTCCTCCATATTCACTTTTGTTTACTATCTACTTCACTTGCTTTGGCAATGTTAACATACATTTCCCATGCCAATAAAGCCCGTAAATTGAATTGACAATGGTGTACGTCGCCAGCCCGGCCCGGCCTGTTCCTGCTCCCCGCACCAAGCCAATGGTGCGCGTCGCCAGCCCGGTCCAGCCTGTTCCTGCTCCCCGCACCAAGCCTGTGGTGCGCATCGTTAGCCCGGTCCGGCCCGTTCCTGCTCCCCGCACCAAGCCAGGGGTGCGCGTCGTCAGCCCGGTCCGGCCCATTCCTGCTTCCCGCACCAAGCCTGGGGTGCGTGTCGTCAGTCCGGCACAGCCCGTGCCCGGTTCACCGGTGCCTGGTCAGGTACCGGTCAGCTGCTCCACACCGGAGCCTAAGCAATCCGCTCCACCGATGTCCAGTCCAGCTCCAGCCAGTGGGACCAGACCAGAGGTACTACGGGGGGGTTATTAGAGGGTGGTGGTCACGCCCGGAGCCGGATCCGCCTCCGAGGAGGAATGCCCACCCGGCCCTCCCCTGTTCGGTTTATGTTTGGGGGGGGGGGGGGTACTGTCACGCCCTGGCTCTGGGACTCTGTTATGTTGAGCCAGGGTGTGTAGTTTCTATGTGTTTGTGTTCTGTGTTTAAGTTCTAGTTCATGTGTATCTATGTTGGCCGGGGTGGTTCTCAGTCAGAGGCAACGTGAATCAGCTGTTGCTTGTTGTCTCTGATTGGGAACCATACTTAGGCAGCCGTTTGGCAGTAGTGTATTGTGGGATCTTGTTCCGTGTTGGTTTGTTTGTTAACCGAGGACTTCACGTATCGTTTATTGTTTTGTTCGTGTGGTGTACTTAATAAAAAGATGTACGCATTCCACGCTGCGCCTTGGTCCACTTCCTTCAGCGATCGTGACATAGATAGATAGATAGATAGATAGATAGATAGATAGATAGATAGATAGATAGATAGATAGATAGATAGATAGATAGATAGATAGATAGATAGATAGATAGATAGATAGATAGATAGATAGATAGATAGATAGATAGATAGATAGATAGATAGATAGATAGATAGATAGATAGATAGATAGATAGATAGATAGATAGATAGATAGATAGATAGATAGATAGATAGATAGATAGATAGATAGATAGATAGATAGATAGATAGATAGATAGATAGATAGATAGAGAGAGAGAGGGGGGAGAGAATGAGTAAGAGAGAAATATAGATATGTAAATAATATATATAAAGACCTTCTACTGCCATATTTATGAACAGTAATAGATGACAAGACTCATCCCACACAGTCAGTGTGTTCAGTAGCTGAATGTGGACACTCCACTGAGAAAAGAGACCCCACTTTGTTAGGACAAATGTTCCAGATGTTTCCGTGAGCCAATGAACTAAGAGAAACAATAGCTGTCATTGACAGACAGAACTGGGGAGAGGGCGCGATGGGGGGCATGGTCAGTAAGATCCTTTCATTGACTTCATGCCCGCTCTCTCTTCGCCTGGTTTGCTCCCTCCCTAAATCCCCCCTCCCCTCTTTCTTTCGCTCTTTATTCCCATCATTGTGGACACAATGGGTTTAAGTCAAGAGTGCTAACCTCCTTGAGGTATACCCCGGGCTACGGCTCTAGCGATGACCCCAGCAATGACCCCAGTACTACCAGAGAGCTAGTGCTGGCTAATAGCACCTGCACCACCCCTGCCCTCACAGGGTGGTATATAAATGTGTATTGGGCTAGCGACCCGCCACACGACAAAAGCATTGTGTGATGGGTGATTTGAAGGAGTCAGGCGCAGGAGGGTAAATCACAGAATAACAGGATTTATTCCGGAATAAAGAGTTACGCAATAAAGCGCCACAACAGTCCAATGCGCAAAACAGGCGCACTGAAACCAACAAGGCACACTGGGAAAATAACCCTGGCGATACAAAATACAAGGAGCTCCACCGAGCTTAACTAACCTCACAATAAACAATCACACACAAAGACAAGGGGGCAGAGGGAACACTGATACAGGTACTGATGAAGGGATATGAACCAGGTGTGTGTAATAAACAAGACAAAACCAATGGAATGAAGATGAAGAGCGACAGTGGCTAGAAGACCGGTGACGATGAACGCCGAAGCCTGCCCTAGCAAGGAGAGGAGGCAGCCTCGGAGGAAGTCGTGACACATTGCCACAAATCCTCTACAAAAATGGAATTCTACTTGGACTGACCATGATGACTTGACCCTGGACCGCCTTGACCTACGACATAAAAATAACGGCTACAAACTCAACATTACAACCTGTGATGTTCTATCCATGAAAAATGATTGCTCAGCATTCCTAGTAGCCAAAGAACTGTCGCTCATGAACATTGCCATTGCTGGGCTAACGGAAGTACGATGGCCAAGCTCTGGCACTTGCTCTTCCAACAGCATGACTTTCCTCTGGTCAAGCAGGGATGAGGGATTACAGTACATCAACAAGGTGTGGCCCTATCTCTTTCAGATGCTGCAAATCGAGCCCTCCTATCCTGGAAAGCCATAAACAAACGACTCCTGATTGCCCGACTACGACCTTAACATGGCAGGCTGACAGTTATAGTGTGTTACGCTCCAACAGATGTGGCCTCAGAAGACCACCTTCTACACACAGCTGGAAAGCCTAACTGAGGGCATTTCCAGACACGACATCATCTGCATTGTGGGTGACTTCAATGCAGCCACTGGCTCCGACAGTACTGGCTTTGAAAGCCCACTAGGACCCCATGGCACTGGCCCCTGCAATGACAATGGAAACAGGCTCCTGGAGTTTTGCAACAGCCACGGACTAAGGACTGAACGATCCTTCTACCCTCATAAACACATACACTGCATGACATGGATCAGTAATGATGGCCGCACAACCAAGGAAATAGATCACATTCTCTCTAATCCCCGCTGGCATGCATCCTCAAATTGCCAGGTCTACTGCAGAGCGAAAGTTGGGAGCACAGATCACAGGCTTCTATCCATGTCCCGCTGTCTTCACCTAAAACGAATTGTTTCTTCTTCCAATCAACACAGGTTTGACATTGCTAAGCTATAGATACCCAATGTCAATCCACGTTCAAACTGCAGAACCACTTCTCTGTTCTCGCCCACAATATCCCAGCCGATCCAGCAAGCACAACATCACTGAAGCAGCTGGAAAGATACTTGGAGACAAATGAACAAGGACTCAGAGGAAACCCTGAGTATAATTGAGGCCAGAAGAGCAGCCAGACTCCAAGGACTCAGGAGCGAGTACAGAAGGTTGAACTCCATGCGCAACTAGTAATTACGGAAAGGAAAACAGAAGTAGCATGACACCCTTGCTGATGAAGCTGAGGCTGCCTCTAAGGTAGACAACCATGGAGCCCTTTACAACATCCTCACTGGGAAGGATACACTCCCCATGGCATCAGTAAATGCACCCAATGGGTCTGAATTAGAGACCCCAGAACAGCAAGTCGACCGCTGGAGTGAACACTTCTCCACACTCCTTAACTGCCCTCCTCCACCTCCCTCTCCAATCTTAGATGAGCTCGCCTCTTCCTCAGTGGAAGACTCCACCATCATGTCAGAGCCCCCCTCTGAGGCAGAGGTTCACCTGGCTGCACTGCAATGACAATGACAATCCCCAAAGACTTGTTCCTGGGAGTCATTCTACCTTTCTGGAAGAAGGGTCCCAAGGACCAGGCATCACACTACTCAGCGTCCCAGGAAAAGCACTCACCCACATACTCCTTAAATGCATAGGCCCCCTACTTCTGCATAAACAGCGCCGTGAGCAAAGCGGATTTACCCCGGGTCGCTCCACTACCGACATGGGTCTTCTCCCTCAGACTTCTTGCAGAGAAGAGAGTTCCAAAAACATTGCCTACGTTGACCTAAAGCAGGCCTTTGACAGCGTGGACAGGGAAGCCCTCTGGAAGATCCTTAGCATCCTTGGAGTTTCAGGGAAGCTGACCGGTCTGCTTTCCATGCTATACAGGAACACCATCTCTTGTGTTCAGGTCAACGGCCGAACCTCCCACACCTTTAACATGAACAGCGGCGTTAGACAGGGCTGTGTTCTGACACCCACCATCTTTAACATAGCCATCGACTTCGTAATGGGAAGGACTGTGGCCTGGAGCATGTGTGGTACCAGTTATGACAGCCTCAGCTTCACTGACGTGGACTATGCGGACAACGTGGCAATCCTGGCCGAGCTCTTCATCATACACCTTGCCCTTGAGATCATGAACGAGGAGACCCACCCACTTGGCCTCATGTTTAGCTGTGACAAAACTAAGATTCAGTCCTTCAGCGACTGCCAACCCCCTCCAATCAGCTCCTAAGTTCTGCTACCTTGGAAGACCATTAACAACTGACTGCAGGAGCAACACCGACATCCACCTACGCACCTGCCGGGCAGCGTCATCCATGGCCAGCCTAAACATCATCTGGAAAAAATATAATGACACTTCTCATAAACAATAGCCTGGTCATCTCCATCCTGATTAACGGATCAGAGTCATGGTCCCTCACCCTGGACCTCACATGTTGTCTGGACGCCTTTGACTCCAAGTGTCTCCGCCGCATACTGGGCATTACCTGGCGCGACCATATCCTGAACTCCACAATACGGCAAAAGACGGAACAACCCCGTCTCCTCACTGGTCAGAGCCTCCCGACTCCAACTGTTCGGTCACCTGGTCAGATCAAACCCACCTCTGGAGCCTGCCCTTATCCTCAAGGAGCCATCCCCCAACTGGCCATGCCAAAAAGGAAGACAGAGAGCCAGGTGGTCAGACCAGTTAGAGGAAGACATACACAACCTGGGACTCAACACCGCATCAACCTGGGATCTGGCTCAGAATAGGATGCTGTGGAGATCCATTTGTCGAGGCGCTATGCTCCAATGAGCGAGTGAAGAGGAGTGAGTGAGTGAGTGAGTGAGTGAGAGTGGCCTGGCAGGCTAAGATAGAGAAGGTGTTTAAATCACTGCTTGAGGCCATGGCAGTGACCAGCTTAGAGACAGCCACAACTAGCCACAGAGTCAGGGACAGGGAGGAATGTCCTCCCACATATAACTCTCTCTGTCTATTCTCCCCGTCCCTCTCTCTCTCTCTCTAACTCTGCCCACAGAGAGTTTGAAACGGAGCCTGAAGCCGCTCTTTGATATTCTCCAGCCTGAGGCAGGGACAGAACAACAAACAACATGGCCGACACCGTTCAGTCTTCAAAGGACACGCGATGCAAGCCACACAAGCCACAACACAGCCGAGACAGACAACAATGTGTGTGTGTGTGTGTGTGTGTGTGTGTCAGAGACAGAAGGATAATTAGGTTTAAGAGAGCACTTATCCTTGGTCCTGCATTTATAATCTCTTTTAACTGGGATTTAATTGAGAACAAAGTCTACGAAGGCCAACAGGAGCAGCAGGTAGCAAACTGCTCTGTGTGGCCAGGATACAGTACTTGCCAAACTACACTGCAATTTGTCGGTAGGGTAAAAAAAAAATGTCCCTTCCTTTTGAACTTTTAGTTGGTTGATGTAGAAGCCTACTTTCTCAGGTCACCTGTTACGGTAGACATCATGTCTTCACACGTGCACACACACACACATTTTAAATACTTTATTTGAATCTACAAATCACATTACATCATAGAGGATTCAAACATTTCAAAGGCTGTTGATGCAAGGACACTTAAGGAAACAAAAAGCACCTTCTCTGCCACGCAGCTAGGCTGAGCATAATAGCTGAAACAGAGCAGTACCTTGTTCTAAACACAGCTAGGCTGACCACAACGGCTGAAACAGAGCAGTACCTAGCCAGTTGGTTTGCTCTACTCTTAGGCAGGCCTGCAATCTGAAGGCCACATGCCGTAAGCCTATGTACGTGGCCGAGACTGCCAAATATCAATGCCACCAACCTGCATCTGTATCCCAGGCTGTCCAAGCGTGATATGAGGGGCTGCTATTTAAGGAAGCTTGTCAGAAAAGGCCTGCTCCATGTAACAATCAAATGAGCAGCCTGCTTCCAAAATCAGCACCTCCCCCCACAACAACAATATCTGGATTATTCGGCATACAAGAAAACACATTATCATCAACATCCAGACACACACACACACACACACACACACACACACACACACACACACAATGTGTAATTCTGATTGGAATTCAGCCAAAGTGAGGATATCCAGCAATTGGAACTTTTAATCACCCGCAACCTGCATTAAGAATGATTGCCAGGGAAGGAAGGACTGGTTATTGAGACTACCTAAACCATATAAACTGGAGCCGCCATCTCAGTAACAGGGACACTAAGTCCAACTACTAATAGATTGGATTGGTTTAGAAAAATGTATGTTATTTATGTTTGTGTAGCATAAGATTAATCAACCACTCAATGTACATGCAAAAACACAGGTATTGAAACAAACAATTCTGAAAATCAACCTGCAATTGAGCAGGCTGGGAAATATTATAATGAAGGGTGTGGTTTTGAGTGGTTTTGAGCAAACATACATTTGTAATTTTACTCAACAAGCTTTTTTAAATTCAGTTCGAGCAGAGTCTGTTGAGTAAACAAACTTTAACACATTAGCTCAAATTATTGCCGTTTTGAAGTCCACTCAACTCACAAAATAAGGCTGATTAAGCAATTGGTTAAGTTGGCTTTTTTCACCCTCCTGCTATACTGGTCCACTGCTGGGAATACCTGGTGATGGCACTGATGATCCAGTGATATTAGCGATCATATTTACAGAGGGTCAAGGGTCAACAGCCCAGTATGAGAGTCACATTCATCTTTCATAACCTAGTTGTTACATAACACGGGGTCAGATCCTACGGGGTCAGATCCTACGGGTCAGATAATGTGTCCTATGGTGGAACACCCCGTATCTAGTGTTATGGGACGTCACTCCTGATGTTATTTATGATAAGGGCATTTATGGCTGCCGACTGAGGTATGTGTCTGTGTGTGTCTGTGTGTGTGTGTGTGTGTGTGTGTGTGTGTGTGTGCGTGTGCGTGTGTGTGTGTGTGCGTGTCTGTGCTGTTGACCTAACATGGGCTTAGCTTCTTTATTATGCTCTGGTATGCAACACTAAAGTAACCTCTCTTCTCTTTTATAACTCTGCAAATGTCAGACAGATATCTCTCCAAGGTATGTGAGGTGCTCACCTACAGGTCAAACCCACATACAGGCTGGTGTGTGTGTGTGTCTGTGTGTGTGTGTAGTTTTATGTAAGGCATGTTACTCAAGCAGTAGGTCAGGTGTTGTGGGGGAGAACGCTATGGGGCCATGAAGTCTGCCACTCCAACCCTCCTCTCCTCACACACGTCTGACATTGACACTATCCATTCCTCCCTGTCTCTGTCCATTTATCACTCTAGCCCTTGCACTACCCCTTTCCAGATCTCATTCCCTCTCCTCTCTTTAACTCCTTCCCTCTCCTCTCTTTAACTCCTTCCCTCTCCTCTCTTTAACCCCTTCCCTCTCCTCTCTTTAACTCCTTCCCTCTCCTCTCTTTAACCCCTTCCCTCTCCTCTCTTTAACTCCTTCCCTCTCCTCTCCTCCTCTTTCTCTCCCCTACGACTTCTTTCTCTTTTCTTTCTCTTTACCCCCCCCTCTTCCAATCTCTGTCTCCATATCTCTATTCTATATTTAAAAACTGCTGTCAGAGATGCAGATAACAGAGGAGTGGACTGGAAGATGACAGTACTTCACAGAGTCTGAAGAAACTAACACATACTGTCTGTCAAAATGTCAGCAAAACAATGACTACAATGCAAAGACAACATGTCATTTTTACTAGCAACACTTTATATTAAATACCCACCGTTGTACTCCTCAGCATACACACAGCTTCCATGGATCACTCCACGCTGCCGTCCACATCGTTGAAATAGTACATGCTCCCCGACGCACCAGCTAACACACACACACACACGCTTCAGCTTTTGCTTTGGGCTGCCCAGCTACACACACACACACACATATAGACGCAATCGCACACACACTTACACACACACACAGACACACACGTACACACACACGACGCAAGCGCACACATACTTACACACAGACTCACACACACACACACACATTTACACACACACACACACAGACACACGCGCACACACACACAAGCGCACACACAGACACACGCGTACACACACAACGCAAGCGCACACACACTTACGCAAACACACGTTCACATACACACAAGGCAAGCGCACACACACGCACACACACACACACACACACACACACACACACACAGAAACAGAACACAGAGTGTTAAACACATACACACCTCTCTGCAGGATGGGGTATGACAGAGGAGGTGCTATAGAACTGGAACAGAATAACACATTCTGGAATGTTCTCAAAGACTAGCTGAGACACATTCAATATAAAATCCCAATGTATCTCTATGCACCTAAACACCCCAGATAGGACTAAACATTATTCTAAATAACAAATATAGGCTAGGTGGGGCTTATTCATTGAGAAAATGGGTTATCACTGTAAGTGGATAACCATGGAAAAGGGCACTGCTTAATTTAATTAGCTACGTTTAAAAAAAATGAGCTTCTTTGTTTCTCTTTCATATATCTAACGAGGGTGTTTATTACGTTATCTCTAGACAGAACAAAAATATTCAAAGCTTGGAGCTAAATGAGATTGAAAACTTGTGTGTGTTTTGGATAGTGAGTGTATGTGTTAGTTTTTGTTGTGTGCATGTGTGTATAGGGGGGGATGTGTTAGTGTGTGTGTGTGTGTGTGTGTGTGTGTGTGCAACCACAAATACAAATCTTTCTCTTTGCAAACAAAGAAAGACTGATTAAGTATGATAGCGAGGACACCAGAAAAAGACTTGAGTAGATTCAGTAAACAATCCATAATATGCACCAGCTGGACAGGGTCTTGCAGCTAGACAGGTCACTGTTCACATAAAACGGGCGTGAGAAAAATAGTATTTATGTCTGAATCTGTGTGTGTGTGATATCAGAGGGGATTCCCCGTGCTCTGATCTCTACAGCGTAGAGAAACAATAGGGTATCATTTCATTTTCCTGGGAGCCTGCCAACTCTACTGTGTGGGTGTGTGTGTGTGTGTGTGTGTGTGTGTGTGTGTGTGTGTGTGTGTGTGTGTGTGTGTACACGCCTCCTTTCTGGGACAATAAACCGAAAAGTCAGCCAGTTGCATTAAGGTAGACCAAAGTTTTGGAAATACATAACGCCATCAAACCAGTAATCAAATAATGTTATCAAAGAATGTTAGCTATATGCAAATACAATATAAGTCGGAAGTTTACATATACTTAGGTCGGAGTCATTAAAACTCATTTTTCAACCACTCCACAAATTTCTTGTTAACAAACTATAGTTTTGGCAAGTCGGTTAGGACATCTACTTTGTGCATGACACAAGTAATTTTTCCAACAATTGTTTACAAACACTTACAATTCACTGTATCACAATTCCAGTCGGTCAGAAGTTGACATACACTAAGTTGATTGTGCCTTTAAACAGCTTGGAAAATTCCAGAAAATGATGTCATGGCTTTAGAAGCTTCTGATAGGCTAATTCACATAATTTGAGTCAATTGGAGGTGTACCTGTGGATGTATATTAAGGCCTACCTTCAAACTCAGTGCCTCTTTGCTTGACATCATGGGAAAATCAAAAGAAATCTGCCAAGACCTCAGAAAAAATTTCCAAACACCTGAAGGTAACACGTTCATCTGTACAAACAATAGTATGCAAGTATAAACACCATGGGACCACGCAGCCGTCATACCACTCAGGAAGGAGACGTGTTCTGACTCCTAGAGATGAACCTACTTTGGTGCGAAAAGTGGAAATCAATCCCAGAACAACAGCAAAGCACCTTGTAAAGATGCTGGAGGAAACAGGTACAAAAGTATCTATATCCACAGTAAAAAGAGTCCTATATTGACATAACCTGAAAGGCCTCTCAGCAAGGAAGAAGCCACTGCTCCAAAACAGCCATAAAAAAGTCAGACTACGGTTTGCAACTGCACATGGGGACAAAGATCTTACTTTTAGGAGAAATATCCTCTGGTCTGATGAAACAAAAATAGAACTGTTTGGCCATAATGACCATCGTTATGTTTGGAGGAAAAAGGAGAACACCAACAGTGAAGCACGGGGGTGGCAGCATCATGCTGTTGGGGTGCTTTGCTGCAGGAGGGACTGGTACACTTCACAAAAATAGATGGCATCATGAGGAAGGAAAATTATGTGGATATATTGAAGCAACATCTCAAGACATCAGTCAGGAAGTTAAAATGGGTCTTCCAAATGGATAATGACCCCAAGTATACTTCCAAAGTTGTGGCAAAATGGCTTAAGGACAATAAAGTCAAGGTATTGGAGTGGCCATCACAAAGCCTTGACCTCAATCCTATAGAACATTTGTGGGCAGAACTGAAAAAGCGTGTGCGAGCAAGGAGGCCTACAAACCTGACTCAATTAAACCAGCTCTGTCAGGAGGAATGGGCCAAAATTCACCCAAGTTATTGTGGGACGCTTGTGGAAGGCTACCCGAAACGTTTGACCCAAGTTAAACAATTTAAAGGCAATGCTACCAAATACAAATTTAGTGTATGTAAACTTCTGACCACTGGGAATGTGATGAAAGAAATAAAAGCTGAAATAAATCATTCTCTCTACTATTATTCTGACATTTCACGCTAGCACTAAGCCAAGGTAGAAAAAGTTACAAAATTCTTGTAGCCTACTTCACAGAGAACATGTCGAAAACTTCAAATCAAATCAAATTTTATTTGTCACATACAAGTGTTTAGCAGATGTTATTGCGGGTGTAGAGGAATGATTGTGCTTCTAGCTCCGGCAGGGCAGTAATATCTATTAATTTAACAACATATACCCAATACACACAAAATGTAGTCTAGTAAGGCATGGAATTTAAGAATATATACATATGGACACCTGATAGTTCATATCGTTGTAGGAACAAACAAACAAAAAAAAAAAAACATATGCATGTTCAAAGACAGGGATAGTCGAGTTTCGCACCTGGCTTAGAGCGCACGCACAAACATACACACACACCTGGACTGGACAATCACAGAGCTTGTCCTCAAATGGTTGCTCTGTAATCATCATCACATGCTAAACGTTCTTCCACTCTTCTCACACGCATACACACAAACACAATTAAATACACATACAACTACCTACGAGAAACAACTACCTACCAGAAACAGCTACCTACCAGAAACAACTACCTACCAGAAACTACTACCTACCAGAAACAGCTACCTACCAGAAACAACTACCTACCAGAAACAACTACCTACCAGAAACAACTACCTACCAGAAACAACTATCTACCAAAAACAACTATCTACCAGAAACAACTTCCTACCAAAAACAACTACTTACCAGAAACAACTACCTACCAGAAACAACTACCTACCAGAAACAACTACTTACCAGAAACAACTACATACCAGAAACAACTATCTACCAGAAACAACTTCCTACCAAAAACAACTACTTACCAGAAACAACTACCTACCAGAAACAACTACCTACCAGAAACAACTACATACCAGAAACAACTACCTACCAGAAACAACTTCCTACCAGAAACAACTACCTAGCAGAAACAACTACCTACTAGAAACAACTACCTACCAGAAACAACTACCTACCAGAAACAACTACCTACCAGAAACAACTACCTACCAGAAACAACTACCTACTAGAAACAACTACCTACCAGAAACAACTACCTACCAGAAACAGCTACCTACTAGAAACAGATACCTACCAGAAACAACTACCTACCAGAAACAACTACCTACCAGAAACAGCTACCTTTCAGAAACAGCTACCTACCAGAAACAACTACCTACCAGAAACAACTACCTACCAGAAATAACTACCTACCAGAAACAACCACCTACCAGAAACAACTACCTACCAGAAACAACCACCTACCAGAAACAACTACCTACCAGAAACAACTACCTACCAGAAACTACTACCTACCAGAAACAACTACCTACCAGAAACAACTACCTACCAGAAACAACTACCTACCAGAAACAACTATCTACCAAAAACAACTATCTACCAGAAACAACTTCCTACCAAAAACAACTACTTACCAGAAACAACTACCTACCAGAAACAACTACCTACCAGAAACAACTACTTACCAGAAACAACTACATACCAGAAACAACTATCTACCAGAAACAACTTCCTACCAAAAACAACTACTTACCAGAAACAACTACCTACCAGAAACAACTACCTACCAGAAACAACTACATACCAGAAACAACTACCTACCAGAAACAACTTCCTACCAGAAACAACTACCTAGCAGAAACAACTACCTACTAGAAACAACTACCTACCAGAAACAACTACCTACCATAAACAACTACCTACCAGAAACAACTACCTACCAGAAACAACTACCTACCAGAAACAACTACCTACCAGAAACAACTACCTACTAGAAACAACTACCTACCAGAAACAACTACCTACCAGAAACAGCTACCTACCAGAAACAGCTACCTACCAGAAACAACTACCTACCAGAAACAACTACCTACCAGAAACAGCTACCTTTCAGAAACAGCTACCTACCAGAAACAACTACCTACCAGAAACAACTACCTACCAGAAACAACTACCTACCAGAAACAACCACCTACCAGAAACAACTACCTACCAGAAACAACTACCTACCAGAAACAACTATCTACCAGAAACAACTTCCTACCAAAAACAACTACTTACCAGAAACAACTACCTACCAGAAACAACTACTTACCAGAAACAACTACCTACCAGAAACAACAACCTACCAGAAACAACTTCCTACCAGAAACAACTTCCTACCAGAAACAACTATCTACTAGAAACAACTACCTACCATAAACAACTACCTACCAGAAACAACTACCTACCAGAAACAACTACCTACCAGAAATAACTACCTACCAGAAACAACTACCTACCAGAAACAACTACCTACCAGAAACAACCACCTACCAGAAACAACTACCTACCAGAAACAACTACCTACCAGAAACAACTATCTACCAGAAACAACTTCCTACCAAAAACAACTACTTACCAGAAACAACTACCTACCAGAAACAACTACTTACCAGAAACAACTACCTACCAGAAACAACAACCTACCAGAAACAACTTCCTACCAGAAACAACTTCCTACCAGAAACAACTATCTACTAGAAACAACTACCTACCATAAACAACTACCTACCAGAAACAACTACCTACCAGAAACAACTACCTACCAGAAACAACTACCTACCAGAAACAACTATCTACCAGAAACAACTTCCTACCAAAAACAACTACTTACCAGAAACAACTACCTACCAGAAACAACTACTTACCAGAAACAACTACCTACAAGAAACAACAACCTACCAGAAACAACTTCCTACCAGAAACAACTTCCTACCAGAAACAACTATCTACTAGAAACAACTACCTACCATAAACAACTACCTACCAGAAACAACTACCTACCAGAAACAACTACCTACCAGAAACAGCTACCTTTCAGAAACAACTACCTACCAGAAACAACTACCTACCAGAAACAGCTACCTTTCAGAAACAACTACCTACCAGAAAAAACTACCTACCAGAAACAACTACCTACCAGAAACAACCACCTACCAGAAACAACTACCTACCAGAAACAACTATCTACCAGAAACAACTACCTACAAGAAACAACTACCTACCAGAAACAACTACCTACCAGAAACAACTACCTACCAGAAACAACTACCTACCAGAAACAACCACTTACCAGAAACAACTACCTACCAGAAACAACTACCTACAAGAAACTACTACCTACCAGAAACAACTACCTACCAGAAACAACTACCTACCAGAAACAACTACCTACCAGAAACAACTACCTACTAGAAACAACTACCTACCAGAAACAACTACCTACCAGAAACAGCTACCTACCAGAAACAGCTACCTACCAGAAACAACTACCTACCAGAAACAACTACCTACCAGAAACAGCTACCTTTCAGAAACAGCTACCTACCAGAAACAACTACCTACCAGAAACAACTACCTACCAGAAACAACTACCTACCAGAAACAACCACCTACCAGAAACAACTACCTACCAGAAACAACTACCTACCAGAAACAACTATCTACCAGAAACAACTTCCTACCAAAAACAACTACTTACCAGAAACAACTACCTACCAGAAACAACTACTTACCAGAAACAACTACCTACCAGAAACAACAACCTACCAGAAACAACTTCCTACCAGAAACAACTTCCTACCAGAAACAACTATCTACTAGAAACAACTACCTACCATAAACAACTACCTACCAGAAACAACTACCTACCAGAAACAACTACCTACCAGAAATAACTACCTACCAGAAACAACTACCTACCAGAAACAACTACCTACCAGAAACAACCACCTACCAGAAACAACTACCTACCAGAAACAACTACCTACCAGAAACAACTATCTACCAGAAACAACTTCCTACCAAAAACAACTACTTACCAGAAACAACTACCTACCAGAAACAACTACTTACCAGAAACAACTACCTACCAGAAACAACAACCTACCAGAAACAACTTCCTACCAGAAACAACTTCCTACCAGAAACAACTATCTACTAGAAACAACTACCTACCATAAACAACTACCTACCAGAAACAACTACCTACCAGAAACAACTACCTACCAGAAACAACTACCTACCAGAAACAACTATCTACCAGAAACAACTTCCTACCAAAAACAACTACTTACCAGAAACAACTACCTACCAGAAACAACTACTTACCAGAAACAACTACCTACCAGAAACAACAACCTACCAGAAACAACTTCCTACCAGAAACAACTTCCTACCATAAACAACTATCTACTAGAAACAACTACCTACCATAAACAACTACCTACCAGAAACAACTACCTACCAGAAACAACTACCTACCAGAAACAGCTACCTTTCAGAAACAACTACCTACCAGAAACAACTACCTACCAGAAACAGCTACCTTTCAGAAACAACTACCTACCAGAAAAAACTACCTACCAGAAACAACTACCTACCAGAAACAACCACCTACCAGAAACAACTACCTACCAGAAACAACTATCTACCAGAAACAACTACCTACCAGAAACAACTACCTACCAGAAACAACTACCTACCAGAAACAACTACCTACCAGAAACAACCACTTACCAGAAACAACTACCTACCAGAAACAACTACCTACAAGAAACTACTACCTAACAGAAACAACTACCTACCAGAAGCTACTTCCTACCAGAAACAACTTCCTACCAGAAACAACTATCTACTAGAAACAACTACCTACCATAAACAACTACCTACCAGAAACAACTACCTACCAGAAACAACTACCTACCAGAAACAACTACCTACCAGAAACAACTATCTACCAGAAACAACTTCCTACCAAAAACAACTACTTACCAGAAACAACTACCTACCAGAAACAACTACTTACCAGAAACAACTACCTACCAGAAACAACAACCTACCAGAAACAACTTCCTACCAGAAACAACTTCCTACCAGAAACAACTATCTACTAGAAACAACTACCTACCATAAACAACTACCTACCAGAAACAACTACCTACCAGAAACAACTACCTACCAGAAACAGCTACCTTTCAGAAACAACTACCTACCAGAAACAACTACCTACCAGAAACAGCTACCTTTCAGAAACAACTACCTACCAGAAAAAACTACCTACCAGAAACAACTACCTACCAGAAACAACCACCTACCAGAAACAACTACCTACCAGAAACAACTATCTACCAGAAACAACTACCTACCAGAAACAACTACCTACCAGAAACAACTACCTACCAGAAACAACTACCTACCAGAAACAACTACCTACCAGAAACAACCACTTACCAGAAACAACTACCTACCAGAAACAACTACCTACAAGAAACTACTACCTAACAGAAACAACTACCTACCAGAAGCTACTACCTACCAGAAACAACTACCTACCAGAAACAACTACCTACCCCTGCTGTAAAACAGAAAATACGAAAAGACAACAAAGACTGAATCACACTCCTGAGACTTGGCCACACCCCTTATCCAGGGGTCCTCATCTGGACAACCAATCAGAGAGATCGTTAGGGCCAGTGCCCACTCTTTCATCTTATTTTCACACGAATGGGGTGACTTGAGGTCAGTGCCCATGTCACATGGTGGCTATTGTTATGTGGCTTGTAGAGGTCATTCACCCCAAAACGTTAGTGCAGTCCGATTCTTTACTATTTTACCCCAGGGTGTGCACTTGTTCTAACCCACTTAGGACTTGTATTCCCAACATGGGAACTGTATTCTTGGATATTCCCAGAGATTGAGTCGTTACCTGTAAACTGTCCAGAATGATGCGTAGACTGGACCTGTCTTCTGAGATTTCCAGAGTAACGGTCGTATGTAGACGCATCATACTCACTCATCTCTATCTTCAACCTGGGGAGAGAGAGGGGAGAGAGGGAGGGGAGAGAGGGAGGGAGGGGAGGGAGAGGCGAGGGAGAGTGGGAGGGGAGGGAGAAAGGGAGGGAGAGAGGAGAGAGAGGGGAGAGGACGGGAGAGAGAGGGAGGGAGAAAGGGAGGGAGAGAGGTAGATGTAGAGAGAGGGAGGGGAGAAAGAAGGGAGAGAGGGAGGAGAGAGAGGGGAGAGGGGGAGGGGAGAGTGAGAAAGGGAGGGAGAGTGAGTGAGAAAGGGAGGGAGAGAGAGCGGGAGAGGGAGGTAGCGATGGGGAGGGAGGAGAGAGAGGGAGGGAGGGAGAGGTAGAGAGGTGGCGGGAGGGGATTGAGCGAGGGGACAGAGAGAAGTAAAGAGAGAGGGAGGGGAGAGAGGTAGAGAAAGACGTAAAGAGAGATGGAGGGGAGAGTAGAGAGAGAAGAAGGAAGGTAGTGAGAGGGAGAGAGGTTGAGAGAAAGGGATGGGAGAGAACCTAGATCTGGGCCATGACAGTAAATCTCAATAAGACAAAAATAATGGTGTTCCAAAAAAGGTCCAGTTGCCAGGACCACAAATACAAATTCTATCTAGACACCGTTGCCCTAGAGCACACAAAAAACTATACATACCTCGGCCTAAGGTAACTTCCACAAAGCTGTGAACAATCTGAGAGACAAGGCAAGAAGGGCCTTCTATGCCAACAAAAGGAACATAAAATTCGACATACCAATTAATTAAAAATACTTGAATCAGTTATAGAACCCATTGCCCTTTTATGTTTGTGAGGTCTGGGGTCCACTCACCAACCAAGAATTCACAAAATGCGACAAACACCAAATTGCAGAATTCTGCAAAAATATCCTGTGTACAACGTAAAACACCAAATAATGCATGCAGAGCAGAAGTAGGCCGATACCCGTAAATGATCAAAATCCAGAAAAGAGCCGTTAAATTCTATAACCATTTAAAAGGAAGCGATTCCCAAACCATCCATAACAAAGCCATCACCTACAGAGAGATGAACTTGGAGAAGAGTCACTTAAGTAAGCTATTATATTATTATATTATTATATTAAGCTGGTCCTGGGGCTCTGTTCACAAACACAAACAGACCCCACAGAGCCCCAGGACAGCAACACAATTAGACCCAGCCAAATCATGAGAAAACAAAAAGAGAATTACTTGACACATTGGAAAAATTAACAAAAAAACAGAGCAAACTAGCATTATATTTGGCCATAAACAGAGAGTACACAGTGGCAGAATACCTGACCACTGTGACTGACCCAAAATTAAGGAAATCTTTGACTATGTACAGACTCAGTGAGCATAGCCTTGCTATTGAGAAAGGCCGCCGTAGGCAGACCTGGCTCTCAAGAGAAGACAGGCTATGTGCACACTGCACACACAATGAGGTGGAAACTGGGCTGCACTTCCTAACTTCCTGCCAAATGTATGACCATATTAGAGACACATACTTCCCTCATATTACACAGACCCACAAAGAATTTGAAAACAAATCCAATTTTGATAAACTCCCTTATCTATTGTGTGAAGTACCACAGTAGCAAGATTTGTGACCTGTTGCCACAAGAACACCATTGTAAATACAACCTATATTTATTTTTATTTATTTTCCTTTTTGTACTTTAACTATTTGCACATTGTTACAACACTGTATATATACATAGCATGACACTTGAAATGTCTCTATTCTTTTGGAACTTCTGAGTGTAATGTTTACTGTTAATATTTATTGTTTATTATCTATTTCATTTACATTTTAGTCATTTAGCAGACGCTCTTATCCAGAGCGACTTACAGGAGCAATTAGGGTTAAGTGCCTTGCTCAAGGGCACATCGACAGATTTTTCACCTAGTCGGCTCGGGGATTAGAACCAGCGACCTTTCGGTTACTGGCACTACGCTCTTAACCACTAAGCTACCTGCCGCCCATATTTCACTTGCTTTGTTAATGTAAACATATGTTTTCAATGCCAATAAAGCCCCTTGAATTGAATTTAATTGAGTGAGAGAGGGAGGGGAGGGAGGGAGAGAGGTAGAGAGAGAGAGGGAGGGGAGAGCGGTAGAGAGAGATGGAGGGGAGAGAGGTAGAGAGAGGGAGAGGGGAGAGAGGGAGAGAGATGGAGAGAGAGAGGGAGGGGAGAGAGGTAGAGAGAGAGCGAGAGAGGGGAGAGAGGGAGAGAGAGAGGGAGAGAGGGGAGAGATGTAGAAAGAGATGGAGTGGAGAGAGGGAGAGAGAGAGAGGGAGGGGAGAGAGGGAGGGAAGAGACAGCACGAGAGGGAGGAGAGAGAGGTAGAGAGAGAGAGGGAGGGAGGGAGGGAGGGAGGGAGGGGAGAGAGGTAGAGTGGAGGCTGGTTCTAATCCCCGAGCCGACTAGGTGAAAAATCTGTCGATGTGCCCTTGAGCAAGGCACATAACCCTAATTGCTCCTGTAAGTCGCTCTGGATAAGAGCGTCTGCTAAATGACTAAAAATGTAAATGTAAATGAGAGAGGGAGGGGAGAGAGGTAGAGTTGAGAGAGGGAGGGGAGAGAGGGGGGAAGGTGGAGAGAGGTAGAGTGGAGAGAGGGAGGGGAGAGAGGGAGGGGAGAGAGGTAGAGTTGAGAGAGGGAGGGGAGAGAGGTAGAGTTGAGAGAGGGAGGGGAGAGAGGTAGAGTTGAGAGAGGGAGGGGAGAGAGGTAGAGTTGAGAGAGGGAGGGGAGAGAGGTAGAGTGGAGAGAGGGAGGGGAGAGAGGTAGAGTGGAGAGAGGGAGGGGAGAGAGGTAGAGTTGAGAGAGGGAGGGGAGAGAGGGAGGGGAGAGAGGTAGAGTGGAGAGAGGGAGGGGAGAGAGGTAGAGTTGAGAGAGGGAGGGGAGAGAGGGAGGGGAGAGAGGGAGGGGGGGAAGGTGGAGAGAGAGGGGGTAGTTAGAGAAAGAAAGAGTCGGCTACTGTTTACATTTTTCTAATTTGAAAAATACAACCAAGATCGGAGCCAACGCGTACAGCATTCATCCTAAATGAAAGCGAATGAGAATCTACACGATCATGGTAGCATGTGTGAGAACTGTGTAAAGGATGTTTCCATGAGCTCAGCACATCTGTGGACAGGGGCCAGGATTATTTTATAAGGGCCAGTGGGAGGTGAGGTGTGTGTGTCTGTGTGTTTGTGTGCATGTGCAGGTGGGCTGACTGATGCCTGACTGGAGTGCTGCTAGCCCCTGATAATCACGCATGCGGTCACACACACACACACACAAACTCACAAACACACACACACACACACAGCTCTAATCAAGGTAAATAGGGGAAGACAGATATGAGACCACCGCTCACTCCCTGAGGGCCTGCTGGGGGATTGTCTATGAGGTGTTTGAAGTCTCGGTTTAGAACCAGAGCGTGACAAGATGGTGTGTGTTATCAGGGTCTGTGTGGCTGGGGGTGGTACTGGGGCTTTGTGTGTGTATCAGCAATGCTATCAGTCTGTCTCTGTCCTGTCATGTGGTACTGTTTCAAACACACTTCTAACACACAGGTCAAATCCCTTCAACTGGCAACTAGTACAGCGGGTACAGAGAGGCCCAGCCTGCTTTCTGGCACATTCAGATACAATCTGCACTCACTGCAAGCCTAGCATTCAACTTCAATTTGCCCTCACTGCTAGCATAGCATTCAGCTTCAATCTGCACTCACTGCTACCTTAACATTAATCTTAAATCCGCCCTCACTGCTGGCCTAGCATTCAACTACCATCTGGCCTTATATCCATACTAGCAATTTATCTTCCTAGGGCTTGAGGTACACACTCAATATTGTACAAGGGTCCCATACTGTAACACGGCATATAACATCATGCAGTGATATGGTTTCCTCTACACATTCCTGTGTGACTCTCCAACAGCCACGGCTACTTCTTCCAGAACGTTCCACGGATCAGAGAGAGAGAACAGCTAGCCCCAGCCACTGCTACTTCCTCCAGAATGTTCCACGGACCAGAGCGAGAGAACAGTTAGCCCCAGCCACGGCTACTTCCTCCAGAACGTTCCACAGACCAGAAAAATATGAATAAAGATGTCTAGAATACTGAATTATTGTTCAGGAAAACAACAAGTACCCAGAGTGTGGTTCACTACACCAACACATTAACTCTCCCCACAGCGCCACTTTTCACTACACCAACACATTAACTCTCCCCACAGCACCGCTCTTCACTAAGGATTACTTTTATACTATCCCAGGTATTCCTTAAAGAGGTAGGGTTTCAAGTGTCTCCGGAAGGTGGTCAGTGACTCTGCTGTCCTGGCGTCGTGAGGGAGCTTGTTCCACCATTGGGGTGCCAGAGCAGCGAACAGTTTTGACTGTGCTGAGCGGGAACTGTGCTTCCGCAGAGGTAGGGGGACCAGCAGGCCAGAGGTGGAAGAACGCAATGCCCTCGTTTGGGTGTAGGTACTGTAAGTATTAGTATGTTATTCTGAGGTCTGAAAGATAAGGAGGTGATTGATGCTCAACCTTTAACTAAGTCAACACGGAACTGAAAAATAGTTCAGTCCTACACAGATAACTAAGTCAAAACGTAACTGAAAAACGGTTCAGTCCTACATATATAACTAAGTCAACCTTTGCAGAGGTGAAAATGTTAAGGGGGTCTCTCTCATACTGTGTGTCTCTCTCACGCACACACACACACACACACACACACTCTCTCTCACTCCCTTCCTCCCTCTCTCTCTCTCTCTCTCCCCCCCCTCTCTCTCTCTCTCTCTCTCCCCCCCTCTCTCTCTCTCCCCCCCCCCCCCTCTCTCTCTCTCTCTCTCTCTCTCTCTCTCTCTCTCTCTCTCTCTCTCTCTCTCTCTCTCTCTCTCTGTGCCATGTTTCCAGAGCCTTAGGGTGGGTTGGAGTTGAAACCGATGAACTAGTAGATACAGCATGCTTAGAGCTGTAACTCACTGTCTGCTTTTACCATAGAATAAGACTGAATGACTAGAACAACAGAAGTCACTAGTGATATTCTAGTTTTGAGGAGTGGTTCTATGGTGACAGCTTTTTGGAACATGACTATCAGCATGCAACAACATGGCAACACTAAGCCTGACTGACACCAACAGGGAGAATGAGAGAGTGAGAGAGAGAGTGAGATAGAGAGGGCGGAGAGAGGGAGAGAGAGAGAGAGAGAGAGAGAGAGAGAGAGAGAGAGAGAGAGAGAGAGAGAGAGAGAGAGAGAGAGAGAGAGAGAGAGAGAGAGAGAGAGAGAGAGAGAGAGAGAGAGAGAGAGAGAGACAGAGAGAGAGAGAGAGAGAGCCAGTGTTGGATCAGGGACACTGCAATAATATAATAATATTTGCCATTTAGCAGACACTTTTATCCAAAGCAACTTACAGTCATGTGTGATTACATTTTACTTATGGGTGGCCCCGGGAATCGAACCCACAACCCTGAAGTTGCAAGCACCTTGCTCTACCAACTGAGCCAATTCAGGAAAAGAAAGACTCGAAGAAAGCAAAACCATAAAAATACAACTTGGTATTAGGGTATAATACTAGACCATATACTGTACATAGGGTATAATACTAGATTATATACTTTACATAGGGTATAATACTAGACTATATATATATATATATAGATATATATATATATATATATATATATATATATATATATATATATATATATATATATATATATATATATATATATATATATATATATATATATATATATATATATATATATATATATATATATATATATAAGGTATATCATGACTCAGGATTTGACCCAGATGCAGACACAGAGGCAGATAATTTGATTCTATGAATAATTATTGTAACAAAGGGGCAGGCAAAGGGCTGGTCGAAGGCAGGCAGAGGTTCGTAATCCAAGGCAGAGTCAATCAGAGACAGAACGGCAGGCAGGCTCAGGTTCAGGACAGGCAGAAAGGTCAGAACCGGGAAGACTAGGAAACAAGAACTTGAGAACAAGAGAAATGGGAAACACGCTGGTAAGACCTGACAAAACAAGATGAACTGGCAACAGACAAACAGAAAATGCAGGTATAAATACACAGGGGATAATGGAGAAAATAGGAGACATCTGGGGGTGGGTGGAGACAAGCAAAAGAGAGGTGAAACAGATCAGGGTGTGACAAGGTATGATACTAAACTATATACACTACCAGTCAAAAGTTTTAGAACACCTACTCATGCAAGGGTTTTTCTTTATTTTTACTATTTTCTACATTGTAGAATAATAGTGAAGACATCAAAACAATGAAATAACCAAAAAAGTGTTAAACAAATATTTTATATTTGAGATTCTTCAAATAGCCACCCTTTGCCTTGATGACAGCTTTGCACACTCTTGGCATTCTCTCAACTAGATTCACCTGGAATGCTTTTCCAACAGTCTTGAAGGAGTTCCCACATATGCTGAGCACTTGTTGGCTGCTTTTCCTTCACTCTGCGGTCCGACTCATCCCAAACCATCTCAATTTGGTCGAGGGATTGTGGAGGCCAGGTATCACTCTCCTTCTTGGTAAAATAGCCCTTACACAGCCTGGAGGTGTGTTGGGTCATTGTCCTGTTGAAAAACAAATGATAGTCCCACTAAGCCCAAACCAGATGGGATGACGTGTCGCTGCAGAATGCTGTGGTAGGCATGCTGGTTAAGTGTGCCTTGAATTCTAAATGAATCACAGACATTGTCACCAGCAAAGCACCCCCACACCATAACACCTCCTCCTCCATGCTTTACGGTGGGAAATACACATGCGGATATCACCCGTTCACCCACACCGGTTAGAACCAAAATTCTCAAATTTGGACTCCAGACCAAAGGACAGATTTCCAAAGGTCGAATGTCCATTGCTCGTGTTTCTTGGCCCAAGCAAGTCTCTTCTTCTTAATGGTGTCCTTTAGTAGTGGTTTCTTTGCAGCAATTCAACCATGAAGGCCTGATTCACACAGTCGCCTCTGAACAGTTGATGTTGAGATGTGTCTGTTACTTGAACTCTGTGAAGCATTTATTTGGGCTGCAATTTCTAAGGCTGGTAACTCTAATGAACTTATCCTCTGCAGCAGAGGTAACTCAAATCAAATCAAATCAAATTGTATTTGCCACATGCGCCGAAACAACAGGTGTAGACCTTACAGTGAAATGCTTACTTACAAGCCCTTAACCAACAATGCAGTTTTAAGAACAATAAGTGTTAAGTAAAAAATTGATAAGTAAAACATTTTTAAAAAATAAGTAAATAATTACAGAGCAGCAGTAAAATAAAATAACAGTATGGAGGCTATATACAGTTGAAGTCGGAAGTTTATATAGGCTTACGTTGGAGACGTTAAAACTCATTTTTCAACCACTCCACAAATTTCTTGTTAACAAACTATAGTCTTGGCAAGTCGGTTAGGACATCTACTTTGTGTATGACACAAGTAATTCTTCCAACAATTGTTTACAGACAGATTATTTCACTTATAATTCACTGTATCACAATTCCAGTGGGTCAGAAGTTTACATATACTAAGTTCACTGTGCCTTTAAACAGCTTGGAAATTTTCAGAAAATGATGTCATGGCTTTAGAAGCTTCTGATGGGCTAATTGATATCATTTGAGTCAATTGGAGGTGTACCTGTGGATGTATTTCAAGGCCTACCTTCAAACTCAGTGCCTCTTTGCTTGACATCATGGGAAAATGAAAAGAAATCCGCCAAGACCTCCACAAGTCTGGTTCAACCTTGGGAGCAATTTCCAAACGCCTGAAGGTACCACATTCATCTGTACAAACAATAGTACGCAAGTATAAACACCTGGGACCACGCAGCCATCATACCGCTCAGGAAGGAGACGCGTTCTGTCTCCTAGATATGAATGTACTTTGGTGCAAAAATTGCAAATCAATCCCAGAACAACAGCAAAAAACCTTGTGAAGATGCTGGAGGAAACAGGTATAAAAGTAACTATATCCACAGTAAAACAAGTCCTATATCGACATAACCTGAAATGCCACTCAGCAAGGAAGAAGCCACTGCTCCAAAACCTCCATAAAAATCCCAGACTACGGTTTGCAACTGCACAGATCGTACTTTTTGGAGAAATGTCCTCCTGTCTGATGAAACAAAAATATAACTGTTTGGCCATAATGACCATCGTTATGTTTGGAGGAAAAAGGGGGAGCTTGCAAGCCGAAGAACACCATCCCAAACGTGAAGCACGGGGGTGGCAGCATCATGCTGTGGGGGTGCTTTGCTGCAGGAGGGACTGGTGCACTTCGCAAAATAGATGGCATAATGAGGAAGGAAAATTATGTGGATATATTGAAGCAACATCTCAAGACATCAGTCAGGAAGTTAAAGCTTAGTCGCAAATGGGTCTTCCAAATGGACAATGACCCCAAGCATACTTCCAAAGTTTTGCCAAAATGGCTGAAGGACAACAAAGTCAAGGTGTTGGAGTGGCCATCACAAAGCCCTGACCTCAATCCTATGGAAAATGTGTGGGCAGAACTGAAAAAGTGTGTGCGAGCAAGGAGGCCTACAAACCTGACTCAGTTACACCAGCTTTGTCAGGAGGAATGTGCCAAAATTCACCCAAGTTATTGTGGGAAGCTTGTGGAAGGCTACCCGAAACGTTTGACCCAAGTTAAACAATTTAAAGGCAATGCTACCAAATACTAATTGGGTGTATGTAAACTTCTGACCCACTGGGAATGTGATGAAAGAAATAAAAGCTTAAATAAATCATTCTCTCTACCATTATTCTGACATTTCAAATTCTTAAAATAAAGTGGTGATCCTAACTGACCTAAGACAGTGAATTTTTACTAGGATTAAATGTCAGGAATTGTGAAAAACTGAGTTTAAATGTATTTGGCTAAGGTGTATGTAAACTTCCAACTTCAACTGTACACAATCCATGTCTCACGTGTCTCAAGGCTTAACAATCCTTCTTTAACCTGTCTCCTCCCCTTCATCTACACTGATTGAAGTGGATTTAACAAGTGACATAAATAAGGGATCATAGCTTTCACCTCGATTCACTTGGTCAGTCTATGTCATGGACAGAGCCGGTGTTCCTAATGTTTTGTATACTCAGTGTATATGGGGTATATAATACTAGACTATATACTGTATACTATATAGGAAGAGAGATTAGAGAAAATGACATAAAATAGAGAGGGAGAGAACAGAGGGAGCACACACAAACACACACACACACACATACAAACACACACACACACACCACCCACACTCTTTGCCAGGAGAATCAATCACAGCATTCATCCAGGTCCCAGCCTAGTCTGTCCATTCCATCCTAGCCACAGAGGCACAGGCAAAGGTTAACAGATGCGCACAAACGCTCACACGCACACTTGCACACACACAAGCGCACACACCTGTCTTTAAAGGCCATCTCTCTGGCTGCTCTGCGGACCTCCTCAGGGATAGCATCTATCTCAGCTTTGAACAACTGGTGCACCTTGTGACCCTTGTCTAGACTATAGGGTCCCCTTTTACCACCCAGACCAGCCGTGTCTCTGCCCCCTACAGGACAGAGACAGGAGTATTACACACCACAGACAAGCTGTTACTATTACAATCTGACCTAGGGTGATGACCCACCTGTGCCCCTTGCCCATTAGTTGCCCCCTACATGGGGGGTGGTTCTGGGGTCCACCTTGCCGTGTTTTGGGGCCTGCACATCCAGACCACAGTCCCTCTGGACGGTAATCTGAGAGAGCGAGGGAGAGGAGAAACAGAGGAGGGGGGAGAGACAGAGGAGGGGGGAGACAGAGGAGAGGAGAGGAGAGGAGAGACAGAGGAGAGGAGAGACAGAAGGGAGGAGAGACAGAGGAGAGGAGAGGCAGAAGGGAGGAGAGACAGAAGGGAGGAGAGACAGAGGAGAGGAGAGACAGAGGAGAGGAGAGGAGAGGAGAGGAGAGGAGAGGAGAGGAGAGGAGAGGAGAGGAGAGGAGAGGAGAGGAGAGGAGAGGAGAGGAGAGGAGAGGAGAGGAGAGGAGAGGAGAGGAGAGGAGAGGAGAGGAGAGGAGAGGAGGGAGAGACAGAGACGGAGAGGGAGAGGGAGAGGGAGAGGGAGAGATAGAGGGAGAGACAGAGAGGGGGGGGGGGGGGGGGGGTGAGAGTACTCTTGTGCCCGGTTCAAAAACACCCCCTGTCCTAAACCCTTTCTCTGAGTCCTTAGCTGTTGGCAAGTTTTCTGCCAGCGCTCTATTAGTTTGCAGTACACAGCAACAGAGTGTCACCTGTCAGAGCTCTATCAGTATGCAGTACACAGCAACACAGTTTCACTTCTCACAGTATTCTATTTCATTCAGCTAGAGATGGAGAGAATGTGCACTTTATCTCTTCTCTTTCATTGAAGACAGGATAGACAGAATAGGCTCTGTATCTATCGGTGAGAGGAAGAGGGGGAGGTGAGAGGCTGAGAGGGAGAGAGGTCAGATCCCGTTCAGTGACACTTTCTTAGCCAAGATCTCTCTCTCAAACACACACACATTTAAACCCTGTCACAAACTTGTTCGCGCTGCTCACACACTCTCTCTTGTTCACACACTCTCCTCTCTGCCAAGATCACACACACACTCTGGCTGATCCAAGATCACACACACACTCTGGCTGATCCAAGATCACACACAAACATGTAGCTTGTCCATTCCCAGCGTGCCTCTCCAGGGTGTTGTTGGAGAGTTGCATTGCTGTGGCACTCCACCAACGTTCAGTCAAAACTGTTATTGTAGGTTAGCGTTCAGTCAATACTGTTATTGTAGGTTAGCATTGTTTTCGGCGGTGCCGGGTGTAGCACGAAGCTAGCTAGCTAGCCGTTTTTCCAAACAAAGTCAACACAGTAGCCATTGCTAGCTAGCCAACACGACCAGCTAACTGTACTGTAGTAGCTAAATACAATATACTTGTGCTAGCTAGCCAACGTTTAATTATTGCTGCGTTATGAAAGGAACTAGACACGGACACGAATTATCTGTTTAGTGTGTTAACACACTATTGGTAGTTTGTTGTAACCAAGTATTGGTGCTAAACTGTGTGTTATTGGATGCTAGCATGCTAGTTAGCTATGGTGTCATAGTTAGGCATCGTGGGCTGTTGTGGGTAGTTATTGTAGGTTAGCATTGTTTTCGGCGGTGCCGGGTGTAGCACGAAGCTAGCTAGCTAGCCGTTTTTCGAACTGAGTCAACACAGTAGCCATTGTGTGCTGTACTGTGGCAGCTAAATACAATTTATTTGTGCTAGCTAGCCAACGTTTAATTATTGCTGAGTAATGAAAGGACCTAGACACGGACACGAATTATCTGTTTAGTGTGTTAACACACTATTGGTGGTTTGTTGTGACTAAGTGTTGGTGCTAAACTGTGTGTTATTGGATGCTAGCATGCTAGTTAGCTATGGTGTCATAGTTAGCTAGCTGAATAAAGTGGGTTGAGTCTATTCCTTGAAACATTGAACCGCTGTGGTTCACAACAATTCTGATTTCTAAAGGTGGAAGTTGGGAGAGTTTTTGTTCGGGTGGTTCAGTGAAACAATTATAGTTTCTGAGGTGGAAGTTTTGGTGAGGGAGGCCCTGCTCTCTCCTCTCCCAGATGTTTAGTTCATTTCATTCCGATCTCCTCTGCATTATTGTAGCCATTTGCTACAGCCTGTCAACTATGCCTCTGCCTATCCCTGTTCTCTCCTCTCTGCACAGGCTACACAAACGCCTCACACCGCGTGGCTGCTGCCTCTCTAACCTGGTGGTCCCTGCACGCACCCCACACCTGGAGTTCCAGGTCTCAGGCAGCCTCTGGAACTGCCGTTCTGCTGCCAACAAAGCTGACTTCATCCCAGCCTATGCTAACCTCCAGTCCCTCGACTTCCTGGCGCTGACGGAAACATGCATTACCACTGAAAACACTGCTACTCCTACTGCTCTCTCCTCGTCTGACCATGTGTTCTCGCATACCCCGAGAGCATCTGGTCAGAGGGGTGGTGGCACAGGAATCCTCATCTCTCCCAAGTGGACATTCTCAATTTTTCCCCTAACCCATCTGTCTATCTCCTCATTTGAATTCCATGCTGTCACAGTCACTAGCCCATTTAAGCTTAATATCCTTGTCATCTATCGCCCTCCAGGTTCCCTAGGAGAGTTCATCAATGAGCTTGACGCCTTGATAAGTTCCTTTCCTGAGGATGGCTCACCCCTCACAGTTTTGGGGGATTTCAACCTCCCTACGTCCACATTTGACTCATTTCTCTCTGCCTCCTTCTTTCCACTCCTCTCCTCTTTTGACCTCACCCTCTCACCGTCCCCCCCTACTCACAAGGCAGGCAATACGCTTGACCTCATCTTTACTAGATGCTGCTCTTCTACTAATCTCACTGCAACTCCCCTCCATGTCTCCGACCACTACTTTGTTTCCTTTTCTCTCTCGCTCTCCTCCAACACTACTCACTCTGCCCTTACACAGATGGTAATGCGCCGCCGCAACCTTCGCTCTCTCTCTCCCACTACTCTCTCCTCTTCCATCCTATCATCTCTTCCCTCTGCTCAATCCTTCTCCCTCCAATCTCCTGATTCTGCCTCCTCAACCCTCCTCTCCTCCCTTTCTGCATCCTTTGACTCTCTGTGTCCCCTATCCTCCCGGCCGGCTCGGTCCTCCCCTCCAGCTCCGTGGCTTGATGACTCATTGTGAGCTCACAGAACAGAGCTCCGGGCAGCGGAGCGGAAATGGAAGAAAACTAAACTCCCTGCCGACCTGGCATCTTTTCACTCCCTCCTCTCTACATTTTCTTCATCTGTTTCTGCTGCTAAGGCCACTTTCTACCACTCTAAATTCCAAGCATCTGCCTCTAACCCTAGGAAGCTCTTTGCCACATTTTCCTCCCTGAAAAGAAGGTTGACGACATCCGATCCTCGTTTGTTAAGTCTAATGACACTGCTGGTCCTACTCACACTGCCCTACCCTATGCTTTGACTTCTTTCTCCCCTCTCTCTCCAGATAAAATCCTGCGACTTGTGACTGCAGGCCGCCCAACAACCTGCCCGCTTGACCCCATCCCCTCCTCTCTTCTCCAGACCATCTCCGGTGACCTTCTCCCCTACCTCACCTCGCTGATCAACTCATCCTTGACCGCTGGCCATGTCCCTTCCGTCTTCAAGAGAGCGAGAGTTGCACCCCTTCTCAAAAAACCAACACTCGATCCCACTGATGTCAACAACTACAGACCAGTATCCCTTCTTTCTTTTCTTTCCAAAACTATTGAGCGTGCCGTCTTTAGCCAACTCTCTTGCTATCTCTCTCAGAATGACCTTCTTGATCCAAACCAGTCAGGTTTCAGGACTGGTCATTCAACTGAGACTGCTCTTCTCTGTGTCACGGAGGCTCTCCGCACTGCTAAAGCTAACTCTCTCTCCTCTGCTCTTGTCCTTCTAGACCTGTCTGCTGCCTTTGATACTGTGAACCATCAGATCCTCCTCTCCACCCTCTCCGAGCTGGGCATCTCCGGCGCGGCTCACTCCTGGATTGCGTCCTACCTGACCGGTCGCTCCTACCAAGTGGCGTGGCGAGAAGCTGTCTCCGCACCACGTGCTCTCACCACTGGTGTCCCCCAGGGCTCAGTTCTAGGCCCTCTCCTATTCTCCCTATACACCAAGTCACTTGGCTCTGTCATATCCTCACATGGCCTCTCCTATCATTGCTACGCTGACGATACACAACTAATCTTCTCCTTTCCCCCTTCTGATAACCAGGTGGCGAATCGCATCTCTGCATGTCTGGCAGACATATCAGTATGGATGACGGATCACCACCTCAAGCTGAACCCTGGCAAGACGGAGCTGCTCTTCCTCCCGGGGAAGGACTGCCCGTTCCATGATCTCGCCATCACGGTTGACAACTCCGTTGTGTCCTCCTCCCAGAGTGCGAAGAGCCTTGGCGTGACCCTGGACAACACCCTGTCGTTCTCCGCTAACATCAAGGCGGTGACCCGATCCTGCAGGTTCATGCTCTACAACATTCGGAGAGTACGACCCTGCCTTACACAGGAAGCGGCACAGGTCCTAATCCAGGCACTTGTCATCTCCCGTCTGGATTACTGCAACTCGCTGTTGGCTGGCCTCCCTGCCTGTGCCATTAAACCCCTACAACTCATCCAGAATGCCGCAGCCCGTCTGGTGTTCAACCTTCCCAAGTTCTTTCACGTCACCCCCCTCCTCCGCACACTCCACTGGCTTCCAGTTGAAGCTCGCATCCGTTACAAGACCATGGTGCTTGCCTATGGAGCAGTGAGGGGAACGGCACCTCCGTACCTTCGGGCTCTGATCAGTCCCTACACCCAAACGAGGGCATTGCGTTCATCCACCTCTGGCCTGCTGGCTCCCCTTCCTCTGCGGAAGCATAGTTCCCGCTCAGCCCAGTCAAAACTGTTCGCTGCTCTGGCACCCCAATGGTGGAACAAGCTCCCTCACGACGCCAGGACAGCGGAGTCACTCACCACCTTCCGGAGACATTTGAAACCCCACCTCTTTAAGGAATACCTGGGATAGGATAAAGTAATCCTTCTACCCCCCCCCCCCCAAAAAAAAAAAAAAAAGAAAAAGTGTAAAGTGGTTTTCCCACTGGCTATAGGGTGAATGCACCAATTTGTAAGTCGCTCTGGATAAGAGCGTCTGCTAAATGATGTAAATGTGCCCTTGAGCAAGGCACTTAACCCTAATTGCTCCTGTAAGTCGCTCTGGATAAGAGCGTCTGCTAAATGACTAAAATGTAAATGTAAATGTAAAACAAATCATTGTAGAAAGAGTATGTGGCCTTTTCTGTAGCCTACAGGCTGGAGATAGACTGTATGACAATGTAATGACACGGACACTTTTTACATCATGCAGGTTTCTCTGATCAAATAGTCTAACCTAAATGGGTTCAATCAAATAAAAAATGTGCTGTCATGTTAACAAAGAACATATCCTAAAAACAGGACAGCTCAAAGTAAAACGGACAATATGGAATGGACAATCACAACTGTTGTCCAGGAGTTTCACCCCATTGTCATGTTCAGTGGTTTCCGTCCATTTTTGACAAGCTGATCATAGCGGGAATAAAAACATACTTCTGCATTTCCCACTATGTAAACACATTGCAAATAGGTTCACGATAACTCCTGATAAAATTGGACAGCTGATATTCAGAGCCTAAATAGACAAATTCATTAGTCACAGGAACCAGGACTAGTAAAGCCAATGCAACTGCCTGTTTTACAAACGGTGGGCCTCTACCACATGGATGGGCATTCAGAAATATTCCATTGGGGGCCGAGATGGTAGGCTACATCCCAGTAAGCACAAGTCGATGTCTTTTGGACGTCTTTTATTGGTACTGTCCGGACCGGACGTCTTTTATTGGTACTGTCCGGTCCGGACGTCTTACAAATGGTAGGCTTACCATATAGATGGGCGCTCATCAAATTCAATTTCAGGCAACACTCTAGGCTACACCTTAGTAAGCCGACGCCATTTGGATGTATTTTTTTGGTGCAGTCTGGACCAGCCTTGATTTCCACATCCACGGACATTGTTTTTTGGTCCGGTCCGGACCAATTCTGAACCAACCATAGACCTCTATTAATGACTTATTTTCAACTTTCGTTCAGAACCAAAAATGAGACTGATTTCATCCGGAAAATACATATTTTCAACGTGCACCTATACACACACACACACACACACACACACACACACACACACACACACACACACACACACACACACACACACACACACACACACACACACACACACACACACACACACACACACACACACACACATACACACACACACACACATACACACACACACACACACACACACACACACACACACTACCCTATACACACTAACTCTATCAGGGCTGTCTGTCCTATTCTACTTGGCTCCAGAGCCCTCATGTTCATCATGTGTCTCTTTGTCCTGACATAGGAAGTTTGAGCCATCAGGGCCCCAGTTTCTATGTCATTTTCTGATGACCTATGTGATGGCCTAAACCAATAAAAAGCAAGCAGTGGCAAAGGGGATGGGAAAAAAAACGTATTTGATAAGAAGAAACCTTGAGAGGAACTAGACTCTGAGGTGTGACCCAGGTGCAGTGCAGGAGATACAGTAGGCAGTAGGCAGAGATGGTGAAACAAGGATCTTTACTGGTGGTTCAGAAGCCAGAATACAAAATAACGGACTTATCACGATAAAAGAAAGTCTCTACAGAGGGAACTAGACTGCAGAAGGGGACATCCATAGAAATAGAATGATATAGAATTATAAATTAGAGGCATGTCTATGGGGACACCATCCAGGTGAGAATATACTGTAGACTGGGAGTGATCATTGCCGGTAAGAGGTGAAAGGTCCATTCTGATGCATCAGCACCTTTAAAGGGAGAATGACTGACTGTGACACCATTCTGGCACATCAGTGTCAGTACACATGTCCCAGCGTGACTCCATTTTGGGTCACCAGTGTCAGTACACATGTCCCAGCGTGACTCCATTTTGGGTCACCAGTGTCAGTACACATGTCCCAGCGTGACTCCATTTTGGGTCACCAGTGTCAGTAAAGCAGTGCCATGGATGACTACATACAGTAAATAATCAGTACCAGTAAAAAGGGGAACTGATGCTGCATGCTTCTCCATTTTGGGTTGTGTGTGCCTGTAGAGGCTGACACACGTCTCCACTCCGGCTAACAGCTGCTGCGAGTAAAGGGTGACTCAGCAGGGTGCTGGGCCGCATCTGCATTGTGTGTGTGTGTGTGGTCACTTCCCCTCACTCCCACTGCTCACATTACCCCTTGGCCCAGCGGAAGAGAGAGAGAGAGCCCCAGAGAGCCTCACAGGGGGTACCTGCCAAAGATACTTGTGACCTATCTGGACCTGCTATCAAATCATCTCTTTACCTACATGACAGATTCAAACTGCAGTGCCAGCACAAGCTGGGAAACATTGAAGACATGAAGATATCGGTAGCATGTACCAGAGTTTGATCTAAATCAATCAAATTGTATTGGTCACATACACGTGTTTAGCAGATGTTATTGCAGGTATAGCGAAATGCTTGTGCTTCTAGCTCTGACAGTGCAGTAATATCTAACAAGTAATATCTATTCCCCCTCAGGAGACTGAAAAGATTTGGCATGGGTCCTCAGATCCTCAAAAAATTCTACAGCTGCACCATCGAGAGCATCCTGACTGGTTGCATCACCGCCTGGTATGGCAACTGCTTGGCCTCCGACCGCAAGGCACTACAGAGGGTAGTGCGTACGGCCCAGTACATCACTGGGGCCAAGCTTCCTGCCATCCAGGACCTCTATACCAGGCGGTGTCAGAGGAAAGCCCTCAAAATTGTCAAAGACTCCAGCCACCCTAGTCATAGACTGTTCTCTCTGCTACCGCACGGCAAGCGGTACCGGAGTGCCAAGTCTAGGTCCAAAAGACTTCTCAACAGCTTCTACCCCCAAGCCATAAGACTCCTGAACAGCTATTCATGGCTACCCGGACTATTTGCACTGCCCCCCCACCCCATCCTTTTACGCTGCTGCTACTCTGTTAATTATTTATGCATAGTCACTTTAACTCTGCCCACATGTACATATTACTTCAACTACCTCAACTAGCCGGTGCCCCCGCACATTGACTCTGCACCGGTACCCCCCTGTATATATAGCCTCCCTACTGTTATTTTATTTTACTACTGCTCTTTTTTTCTCAACAGTTTTTTTGTTGTTGTTTTATTTTTTACATTTTTTGTTAAAAATAAATGCACTGTTGGTTAAGGGCTGTAAGTAAGCATTTCACTGTAATGTCTGCACCTGTTGTATTCGGCGCATGTGGCCAATAAAATTTGATTTTACCCTCTGTAGTGCCTTGCAGTCGGAGGCCAAGCAGTTGCCATACCAGGCGGTGATGCAACCAGTCAGGATGCTCTCGATGGTGCAGCTGTATAATTTTTTGAGGATCTGAGGACCCATGCCAAATCTTTTCAGTCTCCTGAGGGGGAATAGGCTTTGTCGTGCCCTCTTCACGACTGTCTTGGTGTGTTTGGACCATGATAGTTCGTTGGTGATGTGGACACCAAGGAACTTGAAGCTCTCAACCTGTTCCACTACAGCCCCGTTGATGAGAATGGGGGCGTGCTCAGTCCTCTTTTTTTTCCTGTAGTCCACAATCATCTCCTTTGTCTTGGTCACGTTGGGGGAGAGGTTGTTGTCCTGGCACCACACGGCCAGGTCTCTGACCTCCTCCCTATAGGCTGTCTCATCTTTGTCGGTGATCAGGCCTACCACTGTTGTGTCGTCGGCAAACTTAATGATGGTGTTGGAGTCGTGCCTGGCCATGCAGTCATGGGTGAACAGGGAGTACAGGAGGGGACTGAGCACGCACCCCTGAGGGGCCCCCGTGTTGAGGATCAGTGTGGCAGATGTGTTGTTACCTACCCTTACCACCTGGGGGCGGCCCGTCAGGAAGTCCAGGATCCAGTTGCAGAGGGAGGTGTTTAGTCCCAGGATCCTTAGCTTAGTGATGAGCTTTGAGGGCACTATGGTGTTGAATGCTGAGCTGTAGTCAATGAATAGCATTCTCACGTAGGTGTTCCTCTTGTCCAGGTGGGAAAGTCCAGTGTGGAGTGCAATAGATATTGCATCATCTGTGGATCTTTTGGGGCGGTATGCAAATTGGAGTGGGTCTATGGTTTCTGGGATAATGCTGTTGATGTGAGCCATGACCAGCCTTTCAAAGCACTTCATGGCTACAGACGTCAGTGCTACGGGTCGGTAGTCATTTAGGCAGGATATCTTAGAGTCCTTGGGCACGGGGACTATGGTGGTCTGCTTGAAACATGTTGGTATTACAGACTCAGTCAGGGACATGTTGAAAATGTCAGTGAAGACACTTGCCAGTTGGTCAGCACATGCTCGGAGTACACGTCCTGGTAATCCGTCTGGCCCTGCGGCCTTGTGAATGTTGACCTGCTTAAAAGTCTTACTCACATCGGCTACGGAGAGCGTGATCACATGGTCATCCGGAACAGCTGGTGCTCTCATACATGCTTCAGTGTTGCTTGCCTCGAAGCGAGCATAGAAGTGGTTTAGCTCGTCTGGTAGGCTTGTGTCACTGGGCAGCTCGCGGCTGTGCTTCCCTTTGTAGTCTGTAATAGTTTTCAAGCCCTGCCACATCCGACGAGCGTCAGAGCCAGTGTAGTACGATTCAATCTTAGTCCTGTATTGACTCTTTGCCTGTTTGATGGGTCATCGGAGGGCATAGCGGGATTTCTTATAAGCGTCCGGGTTAGAGTCCCGCTCCTTGAAAGCAACAGCTCTACCCTTTAGCTCAGTGCGGATGTTTCCTGTAATCCATGGCTTCTGGTTGGGGTATGTACGTACGGTCACTGTGGGGACGACATCATCGATGCACTTATTGATGAAGCCAGTGACTGATGTGGTGTACTCCTCAATGCTATCTGAAGAATCCCGGAACATGTTCCAGTCTGTGCTAGCAAAACAGTCCTGTAGCTTAGCATCTGCGTCATCTGACCACATTTTTTATTAACCGAGTCACTGGTGCTTCCTGCTTTAGTTTTTGCTTATAAGCAGTAATCAGGAGGATAGAGTTATGGTCAGATTTGCCAAATGGAGGGCGAGGGAGAGCTTTGTATGCGTCTCTGTGTGTGGAGTAAAGGTGGTCTAGAGTTTTTTTTCCTCTGGTTGCACATTGAACATGCTGGTAGAAATTAGGTAGAACGGATTTAAGTTTCCCTGCATTAAAGTCCCCGGCCACTAGGAGCGCTGCATCTGGATGAGCGTTTTCCTGTTGATTTATGGCCTTATACAGCTCATTCAGTGCAATCTTAATGCCAGCATTGGTTTGTGGTGGTAAATAGACAGCTATGAAAAATATAGATGAAAACTCTCTTGGTAAATAGTGTGGTCTACAGCTTATCATAAGATACTCTACCTCAGGCGAGCAAAACCTCGAGACTTCCTTAGTATTTGATTTTGTGCACCAGCTGTTGTTTACAAATATACACAGACCGCCACCCCTTGTCTTACCGGAGTCAGCCATTCTATCCTGCCGATGTAGCGTATAGCCCGCTAGCTGTATGTTATCCATGTCGTCGTTCAGCCACGACTCGGTGAAACATAAGATATTACAGTTTTTAATGTCCCGTTGGTAGGATAACCGTAATCTTAGGTCATCCAATTTGTTCTCCAATGATTGAAGATTGGCTAATAGGATTGATGGGAGCGGCAGTTTACTCGCTCGCCGTCGGATCCTTACAAGGCACCCCGACCTACGTCCACGATATCTCCGTCTCTTCCTTATGCGAATGACAGGGATTTGGGCCTTGTCGGGTGTCTGTATGATATCCTTCGCGGCCGCCTCGTTGAAGAAAAAATCTTCGTCAAATACGAGGTGAGTAATCGCTGTCCTGATATCCAGAAGCTCTTTTTGGTTATAAGAGACGATGGCAGAAACATTATGTATAAAATAAATTACAAATAACGCGGAAAAACACACATAATAGTACAATTGGTTAGAGGGCTGTAAAACGGCAGCCATCTTCTCCGGCGCTGTTGTGACAGTATGTATCTATGCAAGATATGTAAATATGTATCTAGCGGTAGCTAGACTGACTAGTCTGACCCCAGACCACACATGTACCGTAGGGTTTGTTTCAAATGTACGCCTTAATCTCTGTACCTCCCTGTAAATTATAGGGTGGCAGGTAGCCTAACGGTTAGAGTGTTGGGCCAGTAACCGAAAGGTCACTGGTTTGAATCCTCTAGCCGACAAGGTGGAAATGTGTCATTGTGCCCACGAGTAAGATACTTAACCCTAATTTGCTCCAAGGGAGCTGTACTGTTATGGCTGACCCTATAAAACAACACAATTCACTGCACCTATCCAGTGTATGTAACATATATACAGTTCTACTCTTTTTAGCGATTGTCTGGTGTTACTGTACTCGTTTACACTGAGTGTACAAAACATTAGGAACACCTGCTCTTTCCATGACATAGACTGACCAGGTGAAACTATGATCCCTTATTGATGTCACTTGTTAAATCCACTTCAATCAGTGTAGATGAAGGGCAGGAGATGGGTTAAAGAAGGATTTTGAAACCTTGAGACAATGGAGACATGGATTGTGTATGTGTACCATTCAGGCGCACCGGTGTGAGTGTTTCAAGAACTGTAACACTGCTGGGTTTTCACGCTCAACAGTTTCCTGTGTGTATCAAGAATGGTCCACCACCCAAAGGACAACCAGCTATCTTGACACAACTGTGGGAAGAATTGGAGTCAACATGGGCCAGCATCCCTGTGAAAAGCTTTCGACACCTTGTAGAGTCCATGACCCGGACTGAAACAAGGATCTTTACTGGTGGTCCCGAAGCTAGAATACAAAATAACGGATTTATCACGATAAAAGAAAGGTGGCGCAAATAAGCCTCCAAAAAAACAGCTAACAGACAAAATACGAAATACTACCTAAGACAGAAACAAATAATGAAACATGGAGAACACTTCTCAAGTACCTGTCCATAGGTCTCCGATCAGACACTGAGTAGTACTGCTGGACATAGAGAAACTAGCAGAGAAAACTGAGCAAGGGAACACAGGGAAGTGAGGGCATACAGTGGGGAGAACAAGTATTTGATACACTGCCGATTTTGCAGGTTTTCCTACTTACAAAGCATGTAGAGGTCTGTAATTTTTATCATAGGTACACTTCAACTGTGAGAGAAACAAAAATCCAGAAAATCACATTGTGTGATTTTTAATTAATTAATTTGCATTTTATTGCATAACATAAGTATTTGATACATCAGAAAAGCAGAACTTAATATTTGGTACAAAAACTTTGTTTGCAATTACAGAGATCATACGTTTCCTGTAGGTCTTGACCAGGTTTGCACACACTGCAGCAGGGATTTTGGCCCACTCCTCCATACAGACCTTCTCCAGATCCTTCAGGTTTCGGGGCTGTCGCTGGGCAATACAGACTTTCAGCTCCCTCCAAAGATGTTCTATTGGGTTCAGGTCTGGAGACTGGATAGGCCACTCCAGGACCTTGAGATGCTTCTTACGGAGCCACTCCTTAGTTGCCCTGGCTGTGTGTTTCGGGTCGTTGTCATGCTGGAAGACCTAGCCACGACCCATCTTCAATGCTCTTACTGAGGGAAGGAGGTTGTTGGCCAAGATCTCGCGATACATGGCCCCATCCATCCTCCCCTCAATACGGTGCAGTCGTCCTGTCCCCTTTGCAGAAAAGCATCCCCAAAGAATGATGTTTCCACCTCCATACTTTACGGTTGTGATGGTGTTCTTGGGGTTGTACTCATCCTTCTTCTTCCTCCAAACCCGGCGAGTGGAGTTTAGACCAAAAAGCTCAATTTTTGTCTCATCAGACCACATGACCTTCTCCCATTCCTCCTCTGGATCATCTAGATGGTCATTGGCAAACTTCAGACGGGCCTGGACATGCGCTGGCTTGAGCAGGGGGACCTTGCGTGCGCTGCAGGATTTTAATCCATGACGGCGTAGTGTGTTACTAATGGTTTTCTTTGAGATTGTGGTCCCAGCTCTCTTCAGGTCATTGGCCAGGTCCTGCCGTGTAGTTCTGGGCTGATCCCTCACCTTCCTCATGATCATTGATGCCCCACGAGGTGAGATCTTGCATGGAGCCCCAGACCGAGGGTGATTGACAGTCATCTTGAACTTCTTCCATTTTCTAATAATTGCGCCAACAGTTGTTGCCTTCTCACCAAGCTGCTTGCCTATTCTCCTGTAGCCCATCCCAGCCTTGTGCAGGTCTACAATTTTATCCCTGATGTCCTTACACAGCTCTCTGGTCTTGGCCATTGTAGAGAGATTGGAGTCTGTTTGATTGAGTGTGTGGGCAGGTGTCTTTCATACAGGTAACGAGTTCAAACAGGTGCAGCTAATACAGGTAATGAGTGGAGAACAGGAGGGCTTCTTAAAGAAAGAAAAGAAAATATATAAAAGAAAGAAAGAAAAACTAACAGGTCTGTGAGGTTGGTAGGTGATCAAATACGTATGTCATGCAATAAAATGCTAATTAATTACTTAAAAATCATACAATGTGATTTTCTGGATTTTTGTCTCTCACAGTTGAAGTGTACCTATGATAAAAATTACAGACCTCTACATGCTTTGTAAGTAGGAAAACCTGCAAAATCGGCAGTGTATCAAATACTTGTTCTCCCCACTGTAAATACACAGGTGAACAGATAGACCCAGGTGACACCAATAGGATTATGATTAGTCCAGACTGTGGGTAAGGAGGTGCCTAAAGGTTGTCGGAGGATGACACCTAGTGGGTCGCTCCGGAACTGCGACCCCCTCCTGTAACAGGTGCAGCTCAAAATTAGGAAGGTGTTCCTAATGTTTGGTACACTCAGTGTATATATTATCTAATTCCTTACTACTTATGATAGTACAACTACAAACAATCATAAAATAAAATATGTACTGCATCACCGCCTGGTATGGCAACTGCTCGGCCTCCGACCGCAAGGCACTACATAGGGTAGTGTGTACGGCCCAGTACATCACTGGGGCCAAGCTTCCTGCCATCCAGGACCTCTATACCAGGCAGTGTCAGAGGAAGGCCCTAAACATGGTCAAAGACTCCAGCCACCCTAGTCATAGACTGTTCTCTCTGCTACCGCACGGCAAGCGGTACCGGAGCGCCAAGTCTAGGTCCAAAAGGCTTCTCAACAGATTCTACCCCCAATCCATAAGACTCCTGAACAGCTAATCATGGCTACCCGGACTATTTGCACTGCCCCCCCACCCCCAACCCATCCCCCTCTTTTACGCTGCTGCTACTCTGTTTATTATTTATGCATAGTCACTTTAACTCTACCCATATGTACATTTTACCTCAATTACCTCGACTAGCCGGTGCCCCCACACATTGACTCTGTACCGGTACCCGCTGTATATAGCCTCCCTACTGTTATTTTATTTTACTACTGCTCTTCAGTTATTTGCTTTAATTTTTTTACTTAACACTTTTTTTTTTATATTACTTTTTCTTTAAAAAACTGCATTGTTGGTTAATCGCTTGTAAGTAAGCATTTCACTGTAATGTCTACACCTGCTGTATTCTGCGCATGTGGCAAATACAATTTGATTTGATTTGATTTACTGAGATATCGGTAGCACTTTCCAGCTCAGCATAAAAATAGTAATAACATTGTAACAAAGTGGAAACGAGTTAGTTATCAGACCTATTTCTATTGAGCTACTGTTTCTCTCTCAAACACAGCCCTTGTTGCTCAGCCTAGTCTAATAGTCTCCTACTGAATGTAAAGCGTCGCTGCACAGCTATTTTCAGGTCTCTCCAGAGTTGTTCGATCGGATTCAAGTCTGAGCTCTGGCTGGGCCAATCAAGGACATTCAGAGACTTGTCCGGAAGCCACTCCTGCATTGTCTTGACTGTGTGCTTAGGGTTATTGTCCTGTTGGAAGGTGAACCTTCGACCCAGTCTGATGTCCTGAGCGCTCTGGAGCAGGTTTTCATCAAGGATCTCTCTGTACTTTGCTCTGTTCATCTTTGCCTCCATCCTGACTAGTCTCCCTGTCCCTGCCGCTGAAAAACACCCCCACAGCATGATGTTGCCACCACCATGCTTCACCGTAGGGATGCTGCCAGGTTTCCTCCAGATGTGACTCATGGCATTCAGGCCAAAGAGTTCAATCTTGGTTTCATCAGACCAGAGAATCTTGTTTCTCATGGTCTGAGAGTCTTTAGGTGCCTTTTGGCAAATTCCAAGCGGGCTGTCATGTGCCTTTTACTGAGGAGTGGCTTCCATCTGGCCACTCTACCATAAAGGCCTGATTGGTAGAGTGCTGCAGAGATGGTTGTCCTTCTGGAAGGTTCTCCCATCTCCACAGAGGAACTCTAGAGCTCAGTCAGAGTGACCATCGGATTCTTGGTCACCTCCCTGAACAAGGCCCTTCTCCCCTGATTGCTCAGTTTGCCCTGATGGCCAGCTCTAGGAAGAGTCTTGGTGGTTCCAAACTTCTTCCATTTAAGAATGATGGAGGCCACTTTGTTCTTGGGGATCTTCAATGCTGCAGACATTTTTTGGTACTGTTCCCCAGATCTGTGCCTCGACACAATCCTGTCTCTGAGCTTTACGGACAATTCCTTCAACCTCATGGCTTGGTTTTTGCTCTGACATGCATTGTCAACTATGGGACCTTTCATAGACAAGTGTGTGCCTTTCCAAAGCATGTCCAATCAACTAAATGTACCACAGGTTGACTCCAATCAAGTTGTAGAAACATCTCAAGGATAATCAATGGAAACAGGAAGCACCTGAGCTCAATTTCAAGTCTCATAGCAAAGGGTTTGAATACTTATGTAAACAAGGTATTTCTGGCAAAAAATGTATACAAACCTGTTATGGGGTATTGTGTGTAGATTGATGAGGACATGTTTTTATTTAATCTATTTTAGAATAAGGCTGTAACGTAACAAAATGTGGAAAAAGTGAAAGGGTCTGAATACTTTCCGAAGGCACTGTACATATCCCATCCTTTTTCTCTATAAATATTAACAGTAAACATTACACTCAAAAGCTCCAAAAGAATAAAGACATTTCAAATGTCATATTATGTATATATACAGTGTTGTAACAATGTGCAAATAGTTAAAGTACAAATGAGAAAATAAATAAACATAAATATGGTTTGCATTTACAATGGTGTTTGTTCTTCACTGGTTGCCCTTTTCTTGTGGCAACAGGTCACAAATCTTGCTGCTGTGATGGCACACTGTGGTACTTCACCCAGTAGATAAGGGAGTTTATCCAAATTGGGTTTGTTTTCTAATTAATTGTGGATCTGTGTAATCTGAGGGAAATATGTGTCTCTAATATGGTAATATATTTGGCAGGAGGTTAGGAAGTGCAGCTCAGTTTCCACCTCATTTTGTGGGCAGTGTGCACATAGCCTGTCTTCTCTTGAGAGCCAGGTCTGCCTACGGCAGCCTTTCTCAATAGCAAGGCTATGCTCACTGAGTCTGTACATAGTCAAAGCTTTCCTTAAGTTTGGGTCAGTCACAGTGGTCAGGTATTCTGCCACTGTGTACTCTCTGTTTAGAGCCAAATAGCATTCTAGTTTGCTCTGTTGTTTTGTTAATTCTTTCTAATGTGTCAAGTAATTCTCTTTTTGTTTTCTCATGATTTGGTTGGGTCTAATTGTGTTGCTGTCCTGGGGCTCTTTGGGGTCTGTTTGTGTTTGTGAACAGAGCCCCAGGACCAGCTTACTTAGGGGACTCTTCTCCAAGATCATCTCTCAGTAGGTGATGGCTTTTCTATGGAAGTTTTGGGAATCGTTTCCTTTTAAGTGGTTATAGGATTTAACAGCTCTTTTCCGGATTTTGATAATTAACGAGTATCGGCCTGATTCTGCTCTGCATGCATGATTTGGTGTTTTTCGTTGTACACTGAGGATATTTTTGCAGAATTCTGCATGCAGAGTCTCAATTTGGTGTTTGTCCCATTTTGTGAATTCTTGGTTGGTGAGTGGACCCCAGACCTCACAACCATAAAGGGCAATGGGTTCTATAACTGATTCAAGTATTTTTTGCCAGTTCCTAATTCGTACAGTGGGGGAAAAAAGTATTTAGTCAGCCACCAATTGTGCAAGTTCTACCACTAAAAAAGATGAGAGAGGCCTGTAATTTTGATCATAGGTACACGTCAACTATGACAGACAAATTGAGGAAAAAAAATCCAGAAAATCACATTGTAGGACTTTTAATGAATTTATTTGCAAATTATGGTGGAAAATAAGTATTTGGTCACCTACAAACAAGCAAGATTTCTGGCTCTCACAGACCTGTAACTTCTTCTTTAAGAGGCTCCTCTGTCCTCCACTCGTTACCTGTATTAATGGCACCTGTTTGAACTTGTTATCAGTATAAAAGACACCTGTCCACAACCTCAAACAGTCACACTCCAAACTCCACTATGGCCAAGACCAAAGAGCTGTCAAAGGACACCAGAAACAAAATTGTAGACCTGCACCAGGCTGGGAAGACTGAATCTGCAATAGGTAAGCAGCTTGGTTTGAAGAAATCAACTGTGGGAGCAATTATTAGGAAATGGAAGACATACAAGACCACTGATAATCTCCCTCGATCTGTGGCTCCACGCAAGATCTCACCCCGTGGGGTCAAAATGATCACAAGAACAGTGAGCAAAAATCCCAGAACCACACGGGGGGACCTAGTGAATGACCTGCAGAGAGCTGGGACCAAAGTAACAAAGCCTACCATCAGTAACACACTACGCCGCCAGGGACTCAAATCCTGCAGTGCCAGACGTGTCCCCCTGCTTAAGCCAGTACATAATTCCAGGCCCGTCTGAAGTTTGCTAGAGTGCATTTGGATGATCCAGAAGAGGATTGGGAGAATGTCATATGGTCAGATGAAACCAAAATAGAACTTTTTGGTAAAAACTAAACTCGTTCTGTTTGGAGGACAAAGAATGCTGAGTTGCATCCAAAGAACACCATACCTACTGTGAAGCATGGGGGTGGAAACATCATGCTTTGGGGCTGTTTTTCTGCAAAGGGACCAGGACGACTGATCCGTGTAAAGGAAAGAATGAATGGGGCCATGTATCGTGAGATTTTGAGTGAAAACCTCCTTCCATCAGCAAGGGCATTGAAGATGAAACGTGGCTGGGTCTTTCAGCATGACAATGATCCCAAATACACCGCCCGGGCAACGAAGGAGTGGCTTCGTAAGAAGCATTTCAAGGTCCTGGAGTGGCCTAGCCAGTCTCCAGATCTCAACCCCATAGAAAATCTTTGGAGGGAGTTGAAAGTCCGTGTTGCCCAGCGACAGCCCCAAAACATCACTGCTCTAGAGAAGATCTGCATGGAGGAATGGGCCAAAATACCAGCAACAGTGTGTGAAAACCTTGTGAAGACTTACAGAAAACGTTTGACCTGTGTCATTGCCAACAAAGGGTATATAACAAAGTATTGAGAAACTTTGTCATTGACCAAATACTTATTTTCCACCATAATTTGCAAATAAATTCATTACAAATCCTACAATGTGATTTTCTGGAAAAAAAATTCTCATTTTGTCTGTCATAGTAGACGTGTACCTATGATGAAAATTACAGGCCTCTCTCATCTTTTTAAGTGGGAGAACTTGCACAATTGGTGGCTGACTAAATACTTTTTTTCCCCACTGTATGTTGAATTTTATGTTCCTTTTGATGGCATAGAAGGCCCTTCTTGACTTGTCTCTCAAATCGTTCACAGCTTTGTGGAAGTTACCTGTGGCGCTGATGTTTAGGCCGAGGTATGTATCATGTTTTTTGTGCTCTAGGGCAACGGTGTCTAGATGGAATTTGTATTTGTGGTCCTGGCCTTTATTTTGGTTTGTTTGTTTGTCAATTAGGGTGTGCAGGGTGAATACGTGTTCTGTCGTAAAGTAATTTGGGTAAAAAGCCAATTTGACATTTGCTCAGTACATTGTTTTCACTGAGGAAATGAAGTAGTCTGCTGTTAATGATAATGCAGAGGATTTTCCCAAGGTTGCTGTTGACGCATATCCCACGGTAGTTATTGGGGTCAAATTTGTCTCCACTTTTGTGGATTGGGGTGATCAGTCCTTGGTTCCAAATATTGGGGAAGATGCCAGAGCTAAGGATGATGTTAAAGAGTTTAAGTATAGCCAATTGGAATTTATCAAACAGGGAGAGTTAGTGTGTGTTACAGTGTTTGCAGAGAGAGCGTAGGCAGAGTGTGTTCTTGAAGGGCCATGCTGTGTGTGCTCCGGATGGCCCTCAAAGAAGACCCCTAGATGGAGGAATCCAGCCTGAGAGAGAGGGGCTCTCACATCTGAGGGGCCCTGTGTGTGTGTGTGTGTGTGTGTGTGTGTGTGTGTGTGTGTGTGTGTGTGTGTGTGTGTGTGTGTGTGTGTGTGTGTGTGTGTGTGTGTGTGTGTGTGTGTGTGTGTGCGTGCGTGTGTGTGTGTGTGTGTTTGTGTGTGCACACCTGTGACCTGAGAGAAGCTTTGCATACTTATTTTGAGTGAGTTGAAGGCTTAGTGCTTTTGAAGCAGACACATCACTCAAAGGCACATATTGCATTATCAAACATAAGTCTGGATTAGTGCTCTTCATTCCTGGTCCTGGAGGTCCCGGTTCTTTAATAATCAGGTGTGATGTCCCAGTCCTTTATTAATCAGCTGTGAGGTCCCAGTCCTTTATTAATCAGGTATGAGGTCCCAGTCCTTTATTAATCAGGTGTGAGGTCCCAGTCTTTTATTAATCAGCTGTGAGGTCCCAGTCCTTTATTAATCAGCTGTGAGATCCCAGTCCTTTATTAATCAGGTGTGAGGTCCCAGTCCTTTATTAATCAGGTGTGAGGTCCCAGTCCTTTATTAATCAGGTGTGAGGTTCCAGTCCTTTATTAATCAGGAGTGAGTTTCCAGTTGTTCATTAATCAGGTGTTTGACTGTACATACACTCCAGCCTTCAAGGCCATATGACGGATTTTGCACTTTTGGGACTATCCCATTGGTTACATTATACTAAAATAATTTGACTTGTCTTCGACCAAAGTCTGTGACATTACTAGGTCATACACACCACACAGAAGTGAGTATTTTAGTATTTTATTAGGATCCCCAATGGGGACCGTGAAGAGACACAGCCTATTGCTAGTTACCCATTCTAAAACTGACTGGAGCTCTATGTTTAGGGTGTCAGTTATTTGTTTTATTGTCGTAGCTGATGTTTATACGGTTGAGTCGTCAGCGTACATAGACATACCGAATTTGCATTGGAGAGGCTTCCATTAAAGAAAACCCTCTGTGTTCTATTATATACAGTTGAAGTCGGAAGTTTACATACACCTTAGCCAAATAAATTTAAATTCAGTTTTTCACAATTCCTGACATTTAATCCTAGTAAAAATCCCCTGTCTTAGGTCAGTTAGGATCACCACTTTATTTTAAGAATGTGAAATGTCAGAATAATAGTAGAGAGAATGATTTATTTCAGCTTTTATTTATTTCATCACATTCCCAGTGGGTCAGAAGTTTACAGTGGGGAAAAAAAGTATTTAGTCAGCCACCAATTGTGCAAGTTCTCCCACTTAAAAAGATGAGAGAGGCCTGTAATTTTCATCATAGGTACACGTCTACTATGACAGACAAAATGAGGAAAAAAAATCCAGAAAATCACATTGTAGGATTTTTTATGAATTTATTTGCAAATTATGGTGGAAAATAAGTATTTGGTCAATAACAAAAGTTTCTCAATACTTTGTTATATACCCTTTGTTGGCAATGACACAGGTCAAACGTTTTCTGTAAGTCTTCACAAGGTTTTCACACACTGTTGCTGGTATTTTGGCCCATTCCTCCATGCAGATCTCCTCTAGAGCAGTGATGTTTTGGGGCTGTCGCTGGGCAACACGGACTTTCAACTCCCTCCAAAGATTTTCTATGGGGTTGAGATCTGGAGACTGGCTAAGCCACTCCAGGACCTTGAAATGCTTCTTACGAAGCCACTCCTTCGTTGCCCGGGCGGTGTGTTTGGGATCATTGTCATGCTGAAAGACCCAGCCACGTTTCATCTTCAATGCCCTTGCTGATGGAAGGAGGTTTTCACTCAAAATCTCACAATACATGGCCCCATTCATTCTTTCCTTTACACGGATCAGTCGTCCTGGTCCCTTTGCAGAAAAACAGCCCCAAAGCATGTTGTTTCCACCCCCATGCTTCACAGTAGGTATGGTGTTCTTTGGATGCAACTCAGCATTCTTTGTCCTCCAAACAAGACGAGTTGAGTTTTTACCAAAAAGTTATATTTTGACCATATGACATTCTCCCAATCCTCTTCTGGATCATCCAAATGCACTCTAGCAAACTTCAGACGGGCCTGGACATGTACTGGCTTAAGCAGGGGGACACATCTGGCAATGCAGGATTTGAGTCCCTGGCGGCGTAGTGTGTTACTGATGGTAGGCTTTGTTACTTTGGTCCCAGCTCTCTGCAGGTCATTCACTAGGTCCCCCCGTGTGGTTCTGGGATTTTTGCTCACCGTTCTTGTGATCATTTTGACCCCACGGGGTGAGATCTTGCGTGGAGCCCCAGATCGAGGGAGATTATCAGTGGTCTTGTATGTCTTCCATTTCCTAATTATTGCTCCCACAGTTGATTTCTTCAAACCAAGCTGCTTACCTATTGCAGATTCAGTCTTCCCAGCCTGGTGCAGGTCTACAATTTTGTTTCTGGTGTCCTTTGACAGCTGTTTGGTCTTGGCCGTAGTGGAGTTTGGAGTGTGACTGTTTGAGGTTGTGGACAGGTGTCTTTTATACTGATAACAAGTTCAAACAGGTGCCATTAATACAGGTAATGAGTGGAGGACAGAGGAGCCTCTTAAATAAGAAGTTACAGGTCTGTGAGAGCCAGAAATCTTGCTTGTTTGTAGGTGACCAAATACTTATTTTCCACCATAATTTGCAAATAAATTCATTAAAAGTCCTACAATGTGATTTTCTGGATTTTTTTTCTCTCAATTTGTCTGTCATAGTTGACGTGTACCTATGATGAAAATTACAGGCCTCTCTCATCTTTTTAAGTGGGAGAACTTGCACAATTGGTGGCTGACTAAATACTTTTTTCCCCCACTGTACATACACTCAATTAGTATTTGGTAGCATTGCCTTTAAATTGTTTAACTTGGGTCAAACGTTTCGGGTAGCCTTCCACAAGCTTCCCACAATAAGTTGGGTGAATTTTGGCCCTTTCCTCCTGACAGAGCTGGTGTAACTGAGTCAGGTTTGTAGGCCTCCTTGCTCGCACATGCTTTTTCAGTTCTGCCCACACATTTTCTATAGGATTGAGGTCAGGGCTTTGTGATGGCCACTCCAATACCTTGACTTTGTTGTCCTTAAGCCATTTTGCCACAACTTTGGAAGTATGCTTGAGGTCATTGTACATTTGGAAGAGCCATTTGCGACCAAGCTTTAACTTCCTGACTGATGTCTTGAGATGTTACTTCAGTATATCCACATAATTTTCCTTCCACATGATGCCATCTATTTTGTGAAGTGCTCCAGTCCCTTCTGTAGCAAAGCACCCCCACAGCATGAGGCTGCCACCCCCGTGCTTCACGGTAGGGAGGGTGTTCTTCGGCTTGCAAGTGTCCCCCTTTTTCCTCCAAACATAACGATGGTCATTATGGCCAAACAGTTCTATTTTTGTTTCATCTGACCAGAGGACAGCTAGGGTCAACTCCATTACATCACACACTGACCCCTAGTTAGGGACAGCTCCATTACATCACACAGTGACCCCTATCTAGGGTCAACTCCATTACATCATACAGTGACCCCTAGCTATGGACAACTCCATTACATCACACACTGACCCCTAGTTAGGGTCAACTCCATTACTTCCCACACTGACCCCTAGCTAGGGTAAACTCCATTACATCACACACAGACTCCTAGATTGGGTCAACTCCATTACATCACACACTGACTCCTAGCTAGGGTCAACTCCATTACATCACACTCTGACCCCTAGCTAGGGTCAACTCCATTACATCACACTCTGACCCCTAGCTAGGGTCAACTCCATTACTTCACACACTGACCCCTAGCTAGGGTCAACTCCATTACATCACACTCTGACCCCTAGCTAGGGACAACTCCATTACATCACACACTGACCCCTAGCTAGGGTCAACTCCATTACATCACACACTGACTCCTAGCTAGGGTTAACTCCATTACATCACACACTGACCCCTAGCTATGGACAATTCTATTACATCACAGTCTGACTCCTAGCTAGGGACAACTCCAATACATCAGTGCGACAATAAACTTCACATACTTTACATTATACTCATTCACAAAAACCAGGGAGGACTGCAAACTCAATGTTCCACACAAGGCCTCCAGGACAATTTGTGGTTCAACAACAGTCAATGTCTAGTGTGACTATTTGTGACACAACACTGCCACCTGGTGGTGAGGATGGGGACAATAGGGTGTAGGCTGCAGTGTTGGTTTTAGACCTGTTTTGTTTTAGGACATTAAGGATATGAAGACAGAAGGAAAATGGCTACTTGTTCAATCATGTTACCTCTAATGCCTGCCGTCCTCTGAGCCCATTATGGTCCTCCTTTCCAGCAGAGAGCACTGCAGGTTGTCCAATCCCGTCTGCCAGAGTCGCATGTACCCGCCAATATTCACCTTGACCACGTGCCGCGTGCCCAGACCTGCCAATAGCACGTCCTGTCAATCAGATAAACCAACAATTAGAGACAAAAGGGATTAGTCATACTAATCAATCACATGAGTGAATGAGAGGATCGGAGGATGGAGGAGCATTCAGACACAGTACTCCCATTGACCAGTGGATGGCACTAAAACATGCTTTAACATTTCAACTACTCCCAATCCCAAATCCACGTACTGTAGGTATTTGATTCAGACAAAGTTGTCTCTACACCAAAGTTAGCTATTGTAACTTTGTCTTTACACCAATAGCTATGTTATTGAACGGTGAGGCTCTGACCTTGGGGATAGATGTCTTTCAGTCAGCTATGTTATTGTACATGTAATTATATTTCTCAAAAGTCCTCATATATACAGTACATATATCAAAAGTCAAGATATTTCTAATCCAAAAGTCATGATAGCGCTAATCAACCTGTACCTAATCACTCTTACCTGTACCCCCGCACATTGACTCACTACCGGTACCCCCTGTATATAGACTGGTTATAGTTATTTTACTGTGTTACTTTTTATTTTATTTTTTACTTTAGTTTATTTAGTAAATATTTTCTTAACTCTATTTCTTGAACTGCATTGTTGGTTAAAGGCTTGTAAGTAAGCATTTCACGGTACGGTCTACACCTGTTGTATTCGGCGCATGTGACAAATACAATTTGATTTGATTTGAATCAGAAAGTCATGATATCTCTAATGAAAAGTCCTAGTACTATCTGTAAGTGAGTGTTGTAAGGTGGTCTGTTTATCTCACCATGAGGTCAGGGATGCCCACTATGATGCATGCGTAGGAGGAAGTTTCAGAGAAGAGGAGGTTTCAGAGAGGAGGAGGTTTCAGGGAGGAGGAGGTTTCAGAGAGGAGGAGGTTTCAGAGAGGAGGAGGTTTCAGAGAGGAGGAGGAGGTTTCGGGGAGGAGGAGGAGGTTTCATAGAGGAGGAGGATTCAGAGAGGAGGAGGTTTCAGAGATGAGGAGGTTTCAGGGAGGAGGAGGTTTCAGAGAGGAGGTTTCAGAGAGGAGGAGGTTTCAGAGAAGAGGAGGTTTCAGAGAGGAGGAGGTTTCAGGGAGGAGGAGGTTTCAGAGAGGAGGAGGTTTTAGAGAGGAGGAGGTTTCAGAGAGGAGGAGGAGGTTTCAGGGAGGAGGAGGAGGTTTCAGAGAGGAGGAGGATTCAGAGAGGAGGAGGTTTCAGAGAGGAGGAGGTTTCAGGGAGGAGGAGGTTTCAGAGAGGAGGAGGTTTCAGGGAGGAGGAGGTTTCAGGGAGGAGGAGGTTTCAGAGAGGAGGAGTTTTCAGAGAGGAGGAGGTTTCAGAGAAGAGGAGGTTTCAGAGAGGAGGAGGTTTCAGAGAGGAGGAGGTTTCAGAGAGGAGGAGTTTTCAGAGAGGAGGAGGTTTCAGAGAGGAGGAAGTTTCAGGGAGGAGGAGGTTTCAGAGAGGAGGTGGTTTCAGAGAGGAGGAGGTTTCAGAGAGGAGGAGGATTCAGAGAGGTGGAGGTTTCAGAGAGGAGGAGGTTTCAGGGAGGAGGAGGTTTCAGAGAGGAGGAGGTTTCAGGGAGGAGGAGGTTTCAGAGAGGAGGAGTTTTCAGAGAGGAGGAGGTTTCAGGGAGGAGGAGGTTTCAGAGAGGAGGAGGTATAGCTAGAGCTGCACTCAGGTCCTCATTAAGCAGCTAAAATGCAATTTGCACAATACCTGACCGCTGTGACTGACCCAAAATTAAGGAAAGCTTTGACTGTACATACTTTTCTTTTTTTTTATTGTTTATTTCACTTTTGTTTATTGTTTATTTCACTTGCTTTGACAATGTAAACATATGATTCCCATGCCAATGAAGCCCTTTGAATTGATTTGAGAGAGAGAGATGTAATGGGGGATGTAATGATTCACTTGATTTAAAGTCTGGTTTGAAGTCTTAAGTGGTCCAGACAGCCAGACAGTGTGTCGTCTGCCGTATCAACATCCTCGTCATCTAACAGTGTCAGATGCCACGAGACAACACGTAATTCTTCCATGGAAAAGGTGCACTCTTACTTTTTGGTTAATTGAAGACCACTGACTTATGCTGCTCTTTTATAGACGATAAGTCAGATATGCCCATGATATCATAGCGTAAGTGGCTGTTAGTGTTGAAGACATTACGTTTCATGTCATAGTCTCAGGGACAGTAAATGACTCTTGTCGCTCGATGACCGGTGCTGACGCCGTCCTCACTGACGCCGTGTAGCTGACACACCCCAGAGTCCTCTGCTCCAATGTGCGTGGGCTTGGTCAGCAGGAACGTCCTGTTAACACATTTTGTATTTTGTTTAAAATCTATCACTTGACGGTTTCATTTCAGAGAGACAAATAATCATGTTTTTTTGCAAAGTGCTATATGTTGGCCTCACTCTCAGAGAAATAAGTAGTGCTGCTAGTTTTTACACGGTCAAATGTATTAAATAACTACATGTTTTATAAAGAAATGTACAAATGATACATTTGTGACAGCAAAATAAAAAAAAAGTTTTTAAAAAAAACGTAAATATAGTCATATGAAATCTGTACGTAAAACATTTACATTTGACATTTTAGTAATTTAGCAGATGCTCTTATCCAGAGCGACAGCAAGTGCATTCATCTTAAGATAGCTGAGACAACCACAAATCCCAGTCAATATACAACATTCCATTCCAGCAAAATAATGGATACATGGCATTTAGCAACAAAAACAAAAATCAATACACATCTAAAATCGATTAATAAAAAATCAGAGAACAGTAATATTTTACACACACATGAAGGTACCCAAAATCAATAGTTTCTGATGAAAAAACACAAATGTGGAAAATTTGAGTATATAGTGTTTTGGAAATAAATTCTTCATGTAGAATCGTGCAAAAATGTTGGCAGTCAGACGTCCTCCAGCGGGCGGGCGCTAAAACACACAATGCCAAACGAACTGTAGACGAACGGCAGATAAGCGGCAGATCAAAATTCGGTGCAGTGTGTTGTCCCTTACAGTTTACAAAAATAACAAGGGTATGAGATAGAGTAGCAGTGAGCTGATCTGAGCTGAGCTGAGCCGAGCTGAGCTGAGCCGAGCCGCTACTTGTAGAACAGTAGTCAGTTCTTGTGGGCAAACCCCCGGCACATCTTATGACCTCCCTAAAAAGAATAATTGTGGATTAAGTAGTGTACAGTACAGACTACAATCTGTTTTGTTGTCACAAGTCATTGTTCTGTTATAGAGATGTTAATAATTCACAAAAAAACATTTAAGCACGCATGACATATCTTCTTGTGACATATCATGCATGACTATATCTTGTGGATTTCGTTGTACAAGTGGTTTAAATGAAGTGCTCAGATGATTGAGTGGAGTTTGAATGGGCATGCGACCTCGGCTATTAAATAAGAATGATGTGTCGGTGACACTCTGACATGTGCCTCCTTGCTGCTGCTGCTGTTCCACCAATCGGAGGACAGGCTGTTATGTCTCCTGTGACAGCATGAGTCGCCTCACTGCTCCTGTAACCATGTCTAGATGTAATACTGTGCAACTCTGAGAGAGAGAGAGAGAGAGAGAGAGAGAGAGAGAGAGAGAGAGAGAGAGAGAGAGAGAGAGAGAGAGAGATGGAGGAGTGGGGTGAATAGCAGGCTATAATGATCTGCAGGACTAAGTTTTGTTGTATAGGTAAGCTATATCTGGAAGGACCAAGGATGTTGTCTGTTATACATGTGGAACTGTTGTAAGGTGTGGAAAGAATCTCCTCTTGATGGACAACTAAACTTCATTGATTCATTCATCCCTTCAAACCCCAGTCAACAGAGGGCGCCACTCTCCAGTGTTAATCTTCTACTACAGTCAGTAGTCACTGTGTGTGTGCCAGCTTGTGTGTGTGTGAGTGTGAGTGTGTGTGTGTGATGCATGCGTGTAAGAGTGTCTCGCTCAGCCAAGCCAAGGCTTTCATTACTTAATCTTCAGTTGGATTTTATGGGGAAAACCAAGGGGCAGGAGAAGAGCTATCCCAGGGTTAACCCTCCCTCTACATAAGGGGAAAACCAAGGAGCAGGAGAAGAGCTATCCCAGGGTTAACCCTCCCTCTATATAAGGGGAAAACAAAGGAGCAGGAGAAGATCTATCCCAGGGTTAACCCTCCCTCTATATAAGGGGAAAACCAAGGGGTAGGAGAAGAGCTATCCCAGGGTTAACCCTCCCTCTATATTAGGGGAAAACCAAGGATCAGGAGAAGAGCTATCCCAGGGTTAACCCTCCCTCTATATAAGGGGAAAGCCAAGGAGCAGGAGAAGATCTATCCCAGGATTAACCCTCCCTCTATATAAGTGAAAAACCAAGGAGCAGGAGAAGAGCTATCCCAGGGTTAACCCTCCCTCTATATAAGGGGAAAACCAAGGAGCAGGAGAAGATCTATCCCAGGGTTAACCCTCCCTCTATATAAGGGGAAAACCAAGGAGCAGGAGAAGAGCTATCCCAGGGTTAACCCTCCCTCTATATAAGGGGAAAGCCAAGGAGCAGGAGAAGATCTATCCCAGGGTAAACCCTCCCTCTATATAAGGGGAAAACCAAGGAGCAGGAGAAGAGCTATCCCAGGGTTAACCCTCCCTCTATATAAGGGGAAAACCAAGGATCAGGAGAAGAGCTATCCCAGGGTTAACCCTCCCTCTACTTCACTCGAATAGTTTCCTTAAGGCCTAGCTGACATCCACTGTGCACTGAGCTATATTTAGAAACCAAGTGTCACTCTTTGAGTGAAGACCTGCTGGAGTTGGTGCTGGAATTGGTGCTGGAGTGTGTACGTGTGTACGTGTGTGAGTGTGTACGTGTGTACGTGTGTACGTGTGTACGTGTGTGCGTGTGTACATGTGTGCGTGTGTACGTGTGTACGTGTGTACGTGTGTGTGTGTACGTGTGTGTGTGTACGTGTGTGTGTGTACGCGTGTGCGTGTGTACGTGTGTGCGTGTGTACGTGTGTACGTGTGTGCGTGTGTACGTGTGTACGTGTGTGTGTGTACGTGTGTACGTGTGTACGTGTGTGTGTGTACGTGTGTGTGTGTACGTGTGTACGTGTGTGTCTAGCTGACATTGTTCCAATATTTTTTTCCTTCTTGTTGTCTTTTTTCCTCCCCTGAGAGAGCCATGACCTCTGTATGACCTCTGTTCTGATGTCTGGAGTACTGTTGGTTTGGACAGGAGGAATGATATACCATCACTCACTTTCTATCTTTCTTTTTCTCTTTGCCCTCCTCTCTAAAACTAGGTTATTTTTAGAGGTTCCTCCTAATGCCTAACAGCTGTATAACATTTTGGTGTTATGAAAGATCTCTCATAGTCTGGGGCCATATGAGGTGTGTGTGTGTATATCTGGTTGTGTTTTCCCCTACCTGTCTCTCCAGTGGGCTGCCCAGGACAGTCACGAAGGGCTGCCCAGACTCCACTGATGGTCCTGGGGACTACATCATACAGCTCCGTACACAGGACTGCGTCTCCGATGGTGTGTGTGTGTGTGTGTGTGTGTGTGTGTGTGTGTGTGTGTGTGTGTGTAACTACCTTTGTATCCATAATGTGTGTTACTGTGTGTTGGTACCTTTGTATCGATGGTGCGTTGCCCTCCCGGTTGGTGGTCCAGTAACCAGACATCCTAACCTCTGGGAGGTGAGGGGGGGAGAGGTCACATGACAACCACACACAGCACTATCAGAGAGGTGAGCAGGACCCCAAGGATGCATCTCACCAACGTCCTGTTCTTTAAAGTCCCCATCTGGACTGGATTAAACTAAAAGTGTTAACATGTGTATGGGGTTTGCATAATATCAGCACTGAAAAAAAGTGAATCATTGGATAAACTTGAATGAGTTACTTCAAGTGGTAACACGCAAATAAGTTTAGTTTTTTTCAAGACAAACATATACTTTGGATTTATGTAAATTATCAGGTCAATGCTACTTGTATCATTTGATTACGATGAAGTCAATAATTTACCTGAGTGTAACCTAATTATTCTGTAACTCAACCCACATTTGCATATTTAAAAAAACATGATTATTTACTTTACCAAAAACTAAAATACTATTAAATTCCAACCAGAAAAATACACTTGGATTAAAGCAAATCCCTGGATTGGAGGAACCCAAATGTGTAACATGTAATAGAACCAATTTCCTGCAAAACATAGAATTTCTTCAAGTCTCACATTTATTAGACCAATAAAGTGCTTTTGAACACAGTGCAAATACATATACAGTATGTAAACAAATGTAACACTTCCTCTTATTAAACGTTCAATATTTGCGACAGAATTCCTTTTAAAATAAGTGCATTTGCAACCTGCATTAATAAACAGAATTGTTTCCAGGTACGGTATTTGAACTTCAATAAAACTGTAGACGCTATCATACACATGGTAAGTAGAGTGCTGTTGTACGTATAACAATATTTTCCAAGACAGAGCATATCGTTGCTGTCGGGTGAAACCCTTGTAACTCCAAATGTGAAGATGTATTTTTTTTACATATAAATTGAAAGGCAGGACAACCCTTTTTGAACATCGTAAAATTTCACAGCTCTAGGAGCAAAGACGCTTATCTAAAATACAACCTAATACAAATTTGACCATTCATTAGAATTGAAAAAACATTCTACAGTGTGGTCCTCTGTAGCTCAGCTGGTAGAGCACGGCGCTTGTAACGCCAAAGTAGTGGGTTCGATCCCCGGGACCACCCATACACAAAAATGTATGCACGCATGACTGTAAGTCCCTTTGGATAAAAGCGTCTGCTAAATGGCATATTATTTTAGGGAAAAAAGTATTTGATCCCCTGCTGATTTTGTACGTTTGCCCACTGACAAAGACATGATCAGTCTATCATTTTAATGGTAGGTTTATTTGAACAGTGAGATACAGAATAACAACAAAAAAATCCAGAAAAACGCATGTCAAAAATGTTATAAATTGATTTGCATTTTAATGAGGGAAATAAGTATTTGACCCCTCTGCAAAACATGACTTAGTACTTGGTGGCAAAACCCTTGTTGGCAATCACAGAGGTCAGACGTTTCTTGTAGTTGGCCACCAGGTTTGCACACATCTCAGGAGGGATTTTGTCCCACTCCTTTTTGCAGATCTTCTCCAAGTCATTAAGGTTTAGTGGCTGACATTTGGCAACTTGAACCTTCAGCTCCCTCCTCAGATTTTCTATGGGATTAAGGTCTGGAGACTGGCTAGGCCACTCCAGGACCTTTATGTGCTTCTTCTTGAGCCACTCCTTTGTTGCCTTGGCCGTGTGTTTTGGGTCATTGTCATGCTGGAATACCCATCCACAACCCATTTTCAATGCCCTGCCTGAAGAAAGGAGGTTCTCACCCAAGATTTGACGGTACATGGCCCCGTCCATCATCCCTTTGATGCAGTGAAGTTGTCCTGTCCCCTTAGCAGAAAAACACCCCCAAAGCATAATGTTTCCACCTCCATGTTTGACGGTGGGGATGGTGTTCTTGGGGTCATAGGCAGCATTCCTCCTCCACCAAACACGGCGAGTTGAGTTGATGCCAAAGAGCTCGATTTTGGTCTCATCTGACTACACACTTTCACCCAGTTCTCCTCTGAATCATTCAGATGTTCATTGGCAAACTTCAGACGGGCCTGTATATGTGCTTTCTTGAGCAGGGGGAGCTTGCGGGCGCTGCAGGATTTCAGTCCTTCATGGCGTAGTGTGTTACCGATTGTTTTCTTGGTGACTATGGTCCCAGCTGCCTTGAGATCATTGACAAGATCCTCCTGTGTACTTCTGGGCTGATTCCTCACTGTTCTCATGATCATTGCAACTCCACGAGGTGAGATCTTGCATGGAGCCCCAGGCCGAGGGAGATTGACAGTTATTTTGTGTTTCTTCCTGTCACGGATTCAGCCGAGGCTGCTTCTCCTCCTTGCTCGGCCAGGCTTCGGCATTCGTCGTCAACGGAGTACTAGCTGCTACCGATCCATGTTTCTGTGTTAGACTTGTTATGTCTTGATTATGTACACCTGTTTTCCATTATGTTGCATTGTCTTCCCTATTTAACCCTCTGTCGTACACTGTGTGTTGCGTGTGATTGTATTCGTTATCGGCTATCGTTAGTGTGCGGGTTATTTACTCCTTGTGTGGAGATTGTATATGCTCAGTTTACTTTCTAGTAAAGTACGTTTCGGATAAGCTCTGTGTTCTGCGTTTGACTTCGCCCACCGCATTTCACTGACGCCTTTGACAGAATCACACACCAACCCATGGAGTCAGCAGGAGCAGCGGTGCCAGCCGGATCAATGGAAGAACGCGTACAACAACAAGCGACCATGATCCAGGCTCTCGGCACCGCCATGGAACGTGTGGTGAACACAATGGAGCGATGGGAGAGAGGAGGTCTGCCTACACCTCCTCGGATTACACCACCACCATCATCGATACCCATCGCTTCACCACCGTGGTCCAGTGAGATTCGGCTCTCGCTCCCGAGGGCTTATGATGGCACAGCTGCCTGGTGTCAGGGTTTTCTGCTCCAGGTAGAACTCTACCTGGCAACCATCCACCCGGCCCCCTCGGGATACGAGAGCGTGTCCGCCCTCATCTCCTGTCTGTCCGGTAAAGCGCTGGAGTGGGCCAACGCCGAGTGGGGGGGAATAGACGCCGCTACTGTCAGCTATGCGGAGTTCACCCGCCGCTTTAGGGCGGTATTCGATCATCCACCAGAGGGAAAAGCGGCGGGTGAGCGTCTATTCCACCTCAGACAGGGGAAGAGGAGCGCACAGGAATTCGCACTGGACTTTCGGACTCTGGCTGCCAACGCGGGATGGAATGAGAGGGCCCTCATCGACAACTACCGATGTAGCTTGAGGGAGGACGTGCATCGGGAATTGGCCTGCTGGGACACCAACCTAAGCCTGGACCAACTGGTGGACATGTCGATTCGACTGGATACCCTGTTGGCTACCCGCGGACGTCCGGATCCGGGGCCATCCATTAAATCCCCCAGCACTTCCGAGCCTACCCCTATGGAGCTCGGAGGTGCTGCTATGAGGGAGACCAGGAGAGGGGCCGTCCCCTGCACCAACTGTGGCCGCAGAGGACACACTGCTTGTCGGTGCTGGGGAGGGCCTCCTAGGAGTCGAGGCAGTAGGCAGCGCACTGATTTTTTCAGAGTCGTCGTCGGGTGAGGTTGTGTCTCTCTCTGGCGGGAGGAAAGCTTGGCATATATGGCTTATATACATAGTTTAAGCTTTGTCGAGTAAAGCTTAAACTATGTATTTAGATTGTAGTTAGGTATTGTAGGTAGTTATCGTGAGTTGTTGTATGTAATTATTGTAGGTATTGTATTTGGCTGAGCCCGGTGAAGCACGAAGCTAGCTAACCCACTACCTGGACTAGCTAGCGGGTAGCTACTGGTAACTAATAGCAACTGTGGATAGTTGTTTCACGCCTGAGAGTACCTGTAATTACGCCAGCTAGCTGCCTACAATAATTACATACAATAATGCCTACCATTCAGCTGTTTTTCTAACCTCATTGTCTGAAGCGTTAACGTTAGGTAGTAAGTAGCTACTGTGCTTGAAATGTAGCTAGCTTGTTGCTACCTGGATAGCTACTAAACAATAGCTGGAACGACCTACCGAACAGACGCGAACTGGCTGAGTCAATTCAGTGGCTAGCTTTGCACTTGGCTAGCTAACAGTAGCTGCTAGGGGTAAGTTATAACCTACATTTGTGTTTTGTTTTTACATACTGGTAACCAGAGTCATTCAAGGGAATTCGGGACATGGGTGACTAGTTAACGTTAGCTTGGCTCTCACTGTGTGTTCGTGCTGTGGGAGGACGGGTTTCTTCGTAGGCAGAAAGCAATGGCTAGCTAGTATGCTAACTATTCTAGCTAACTAACTGGCTGAATAAGTTGACGACGGACTCGCTCAAGCTGTCGGGACTAACCCACAACGTTAGACACGGACACGAATGATCTGCTTGGCGTGTTGACACACTGTTGGTTTGTTGTGGCCGAGTATTGGTGCTAAACCGTGTTGTTGGAGTCCGGCATGCTAGTTGGCTGTGGCGTCATATGACTAGGTGCCCTGGACGGTTTTCACGGAAGAATACTGTACCAAGTTAGCTAGCTGAATAAACTAAGTTAGTCTATTCCTAGAAAACATTGAACCGCTGTAGTTTACAACAATTATAGTTTCTGAGGTGGAAGTTGGGAGAGTTATATTTGGGTGTTTCAGTGAAACGTATGTGAGGGAGGCCCCGCTCTCTCGCTTTCCCAGATGTTTAGTTCATTTCATTCCGATCTCCTTTGCATTATTGTAGCCATTTTCTGTAGCCTGTCAACTATGCCTCTGTCTATCCCTGTTCTCTCCTCTCCGCACAGGCTATACAAACGCCTCACACCGCGTGGCTGCTGCCTCTCTAACCTGGTGGTCCCTGCACGCACGACCCACGTGGAGTTCCAGGTCTCCGGCAGCCTCTGGAACTGCCGTTCTGCGTCCAACAAGGCAGAGTTCATCTCAGCCTATGCTACCCTCCAGTCTCTCGACTTCTTGGCGCTGACGGAAACATGGATTACCACGGAAAACACTGCTACTCCTACTGCTCTCTCCTCGTCTGACCATGTGTTCTCGCATACCCCGAGAGCATCTGGTCAGCGGGGTGGTGGCACAGGAATCCTCATCTCTCCTAAGTGGACATTCTCTCTTTTTCCCCTGACCCATCTGTCTATCTCCTCATTTGAATTAAATGCTGTCACAGTCACTAGCCCATTCAAGCTTAACATTCTTGTCATTTATCGCCCTCCAGGTTCCCTTGGAGAGTTCATCAATGAGCTTGATGCCTTGATAAGTTCCTTTCCTGAGGATGGCTCACCCCTCACAGTTCTGGGTGACTTCAACCTCCCTACGTCTACCTTTGACTCATTTCTCTCTGCCTCCTTCTTTCCACTCCTCTCCTCTTTTGACCTTACCCTCTCACCGTCCCCCCCTACTCACAAGGCAGGCAATACGCTTGACCTCATCTTTACTAGATGCTGTTCTTCTACTAATCTCACTGCAACTCCCCTCCATGTCTCCGACCACTATTTTGTATCCTTTTCTCTCTCGCTCTCCTCCAACACTACTCACTCTGCCCCTACTCAGATGGTAATGTGCCGTCGCAACCTTCGCTCTCTCTCTCCCGCTACTCTCTCCTCTTCCATCCTATCATCTCTTCCCTCTGCTCAATCCTTCTCCCTCCAATCTCCTGATTCTGCCTCCTCAACCCTCCTCTCCTCCCTTTCTGCATCCTTTGACTCTCTATGTCCCCTATCCTCCCGGCCGGCTCGGTCCTCCCCTCCTGCTCCTTGGCTTGATGACTCATTGCGAGCTCACAGAACAGGGCTCCGGGCAGCCGAGCGGAAATGGAGGAAAACTAGACTCCCTGCGGACCTGGCATCCTCTCACTCCCTCCTCTCTACATTTTCTTAATCTGTTTCTGCTGCTAAAGCCACTTTCTACCACTCTAAATTCCAAGCATCTACCTCTAACCCTAGGAAGCTCTTTGCCACCTTCTCCTCCCTGCAGAATCCCCCCCCCCCCCCCCCCCTCTCTGTGGATGACTTCGTCAATCATTTTGAAAAGAAGATTGACGACATCCGATCCTCGTTTGTTAAGTCAAATGACACTGCTGGTCCTGCTCACACTGCCCTACCCTATGCTTTGACTTCTTTCTCCCCTCTCTCTCCAGATGAAATCTTGCAACTTGTGACGGCCGGCCACCCAACAACCTGCCCGCTTGACCCTATCCCCTCCTCTCTTCTCCAGACCATCTCCGGTGACCTTCTCCCTTACCTCACCTCGCTCATCAACTCATCCTTGACCGCTGGCTATGTACCTTTCATCTTCAAGAGAGCGAGAGTTGCACCCCTTCTCAAAAAATTAACACTCGATCCCTCTGATGTCAACAACTACAGACCAGTATCCCTTCTTTCTTTTCTTTCCAAAACTCTTGAGCGTGCCGTCTCTAGCCAACTCTCTTGCTATCTCTCTCAGAATGACCTTCTTGATCCAAACCAGTCAGGTTTCAAGACTGGTCATTCAACTGAGACTGCTCTTCTCTGTGTCACGGAGGCTCTCCGCACTGCTAAAGCTAACTCTCTCTCCTCTGCTCTTGTCCTTCTAGACCTGTCTGCTGCCTTTGATACTGTGAACCATCAGATCCTCCTCTCCACCCTCTCCGAGTTGGGCATCTCCGGCGCGGCTCACTCTTGGATTGCGTCCTACCTGACCGGTCGCTCCTACCAAGTGGCGTGGCGAGAATCTGTCTCCGCACCATGTGCTTTCACCACTGGTGTCCCCCAGGGCTCAGTTCTAGGCCCTCTCCTATTCTCGCTATACACCAAGTCACTTGGCTCTGTCATATCATCACATGGCCTCTCCTATCATTGCTACGCAGACGACACACAACTAATCTTCTCCTTTCCCCCTTCTGATAACCAGGTGGCAAATCACATCTCTGCATGTCTTGCAGACATATCAGTGTGGATGATGGATCACCACCTCAAGCTGAACCTCGACAAGACGGAGCTGCTCTTCCTCCCGGGGAAGGACTGCCCGTTCCATGATCTCGCCATCACGGTTGACAACTCCGTTGTGTCCTCCTCCCAGAGTGCGAAGAACCTTGGCGCGACCCTGGACAACACCCTGTCGTTCTCCGTTAACATCAAGGCGGTGACCCGATCCTGTAGGTTCATGCTCTACAACATTCAGAGAGTACAGCCCTGCCTTACACAGGAAGCGGCACAGGTCCTAATCCAGGCACTTGTCATCTCCCGTCTGGATAACTGCAACTCGCTGTTGGCTGGGCTCCCTGCCTGTGCCATTAAACCCCTACAACTCATCCAGAATGCCGCAGCCCGTCCTCCGCACACTCCACTGGCTTCCAGTTGAAGCTCGCATCTGCTACAAGACCATGGTGCTTGTCTACGGAGCTGTGAGGGGAACGGCACCTCCGTACCTTCAGGCTCTGATCAGTCCCTACACCCAAACGAGGTCATTGCGTTCATCCACATCTGGCCTGCTGGCCCCCCTACCTCTGCGGAAGCACAGCTCCCATTCAGCCCAGTCAAAACTGTTCGCTGCTCTGGCACCCCAATGGTGGAACAAGCTCCCTCACGACGCTAGGACAGCGGAGTCACTCACCACCTTTTGGAGACACTTGAAACCCCACCTCTTTAAGGAATACCTGGGATAGGATAAAGTAATCCTTCTACCCCCCATTACCCCACAACACCCCAAAAAAAAAAAAAAAAACATATTGTAAAGTGGTTATCCCACTGGCTATAAGGTGAATGCACCAATTTGTAAGTCGCTCTGGATAAGAGCGTCTGCTAAATGACGTAAATGTAAATGTAAATGTGATGAGCCATTCCAGGTGAGTAGGCACCCAACTCACCCAGAGCTCCCTGTTGCGCATATGTGTATGAATGTTGTGTTTCCCGAGTTTTCTACTCAGTCCCAGCATAAGGCGCTTTGGACGCAGCTGGGAACTTTATCGATCGTCAGTTTACCCATAAGTTAGGGATTCCTATTGTGCCAGTTGATGTGCCCTTCCCTATCCCTAGATAGCCGCCCTTTAGGGTCAGGGTTGATTAGGGAGGTCACAGCGCCTCTCAGGATGAAAACTCAGGAGGGCCATGAGGAGATGATTAGTTTGTATCTGATTGATTCTTCTGCGTTTCCCGTGGTGTTGGGGCTTCCCTGGTTAGCTTCTCATGACCCCACTATTTCATGGCAACAGAGGGCTCTCAAGGGATGGTCTGATCAGTGCTTGGGGAGGTGTGTAGGTGTTTCCGTAGGGGCAACGACGGTGGAAAGTCCGAACCAAGTTCCCACCATGCACATTCCGCCTGAATATGCCGATTTGGCTCTCGCCTTCTGTAAAAAGAAGGCGACTCAATTACCAACCCATCGACAGTGTGATTGTGCGATAAACCTCCCCGGAGTCACGTGTATCCTCTGTCTCAGGAGGAGACGGCGGCTATGGAGACATATGTCACCGAATCTCTGAGACAGGGATACATATGGCCGTCCACTTCCCCTGCGTCATCAAGATTATTTTTTGTGAAGAAGAAGGGATGGTGGTTTACGCCCGTGCATTGACTACCGTGGTCTAAATCAGATCACAATAAAATACAGCTATCCACTACCTCTGATTGCTAGTATGACGGAGTCACTGCACGGGGCGCGCTTCTTCACAAAATTGAATCTCAGGAGCGTGTACAACCTGGTGCATATTCAGGAGGGAGATGAGTGGAAGACAGCATTTAGTACCACCTCGGGGCACTATGAGTACCTCGTCATGCCATACGGTCTGATGAATGTTCCTTCAGTTTATTTTTATTTTTATTTTTTATTTCACCTTTATTTAACCAGGTAAACCAGTTGAGAACAAGTTCTCATTTACAACTGCGACCTGGCCAAGATAAAGCAAAGCAGTGCGATAAAAACAACAACACAGAGTTACATATGGGGTAAAACAAAACAAAGTCAAAAATACAACAGAAATACATATATATACAGTGTGTGCAAATGTAGCAAGTTATGGAGGTAAGGCAATAAATAGGCTATAGTGCAAAATAATTACAATTAGTATTAACACTGGAATGATAGATGTGCAAGAGATGATGTGCAAATAGAGATACTGGGGTACAAATGAGCAAAATATATAACAATATAGGGATGAGGTAGTTGGGCGGGCTAATTTCAGATGGGCTGTGTACAGGTGCAGTGATCGGTAAGGTGCTCTGACAACTGATGCTTAAAGTTAGTGAGGGAGATAAGTGTCTCCAGCTTCAGAGATTTTTGCAATTTGTTCCAGTCATTGGCAGCAGAGAACTGGAAGGAATGGCGGCCAAAGGAGGTGTTGGCTTTGGGGATGACCAGTGAGATATACCTGCTGGAGCGCAGACTACGGGTGGGTGTTGCTATGGTGACCAATGAGCTAAGATAAGGCGGGGATTTGCCTAGCAGTGATTTATAGATGGCCTAGAGCCAGTGGGTTTGGCGACGAATATGTAGTGAGGACCAGCCAACAAGAGCATACAGGTCACAGTGGTGGGTAGTATATGGGGCTTTGGAGACAAAACGGATGGCACTGTGATAGACTACATCCAATTTGCTGAGTAGAGTGTTGGAGGCTATTTTGTAAATGACATCGCCGAAGTCAAGGATCGGTAGGATAGTCAGTTTTACGAGGGCATGTTTGGCAGCATGAGAGATGGAGGCTTTGTTGCGAAATAGGATACCGATTCTAGATTTAACTTCGGATTGGAGATTCTTAATGTGAGTCTGGAAGGAGAGTTTACAGTCTAACCAGACACCTAGATATTTGTAGTTGTCCACATACTCTAGGTCAGACCCGTCGAGAGTAGTGATTCTAGTCGGGTGGGCGGGTGCAAGCAGCGTTCGGTTGAAGAGCATGCATTTAGTTTTACTAGTGTTTAAGAGCAGTTGGAGGCTACTGAAGGAGTGTTGTATGGCATTGAAGCTCGTTTGGAGGTTTGTTAACACAGTGTCCAATGAAGGGCCAGATGTATACAAAATGGTGTCGTCTGCATAGAGGTGGATCTGAGAGTCACCAACAGCAAGAGCGACGTCATTGATATACACAGAGAAAAGATTCGGCCCAAGAATTGAACCCTGTGGCACCCCCATAGAGACTGCCATAGGTCCAGATAACAGGCCCTCCGATTTGACACATTGAACTCTATCTGAGAAGTAGTTGGTGAACCAGGCGAGGCAGTCATTTGAGAAACCAAGGCTATTTAGTCTGCCAATAAGAATGTGGTGGTTGACAGAGTCGAAAGCCTTGGCCAGGTCAATGAAAACGGCTGCACAGTACTGTCTTTTATCAATCGCGGTTATAATATCGTTTAGGACCTTGAGCGTGGCTGAAGTGCACCCATGACCAGCTCGGAAACCGGATTGCATAGCGGAGAAGGTACGGTGGTATTCGACTCAGTGTCAACACTAGGAGGTCCCGTCCGGTTGACAGAGAGGTAGATAGCCGGGAGATGGGCCTGAGGCTAGCTCAAGGCTAACTGGTGCTTGCTATAGGGCAATGGTAATTAGCCAACAACAGGTTGCAGCTAGCTAGCTGGTTGCGATGATCCGGCGGGTTGCAGGAAAGTATATTTAGTTAAAGAATGAAAAGTAAAAATTGAGAAATATATACAAAAATAGACACAAAAAAAACAAGAAACGGGATATTTACACAAGGACAATGAATAAAAGCGACCGCACTGCTACGCCGTCAGTCTTCCAATCGTTTGTGGATGAGATTTTCCGGGAACTGCATGGACAGGGTATAGTGGTGTATATCGATGACATTCTAATATACTCCGCTACATGAGCCGAGCATGTGTCCCTGGTTCGTCGGGTGCTTGGTAGACTGTTGGAGCATGACCTGTATGTGAAGGTGGAGAAATGTCTGTTCTTCCAAGAATTCATCTCCTTCCTGGGACACCGCTTGTCCGCGTCAGGTGTGGAGATGGAGATTGACCGCATTTCGGCCGTGCGTAATTGGCAGACTCCAACCACGGTGAAGGAGGTGCAACGGTTCTTGGATTTAGCTAATTACTACTGGAGGTTTATCCGGGGCTTTGGGCAGGTAGCAGCTCCCATTATCTCCTTGCTAAAGGGAGGGCCGGTGCGTCTGCAGTGGTCGGCTGAGGCGGACAGGGCTTTTAGGCATCTGAAGGACCTGTTTACTTCGGCTCCGGTGCTGGCTCATCCGGATCCCTCCTTGGCATTCCAAGTTGAGGTGGATGCGTCCGAGGCTGGGATCGGTGCTGTACTGTCTCAGTGCTCGAGGTACGCCACCAAAACTCCGCCCCTGTGCTTTTTTTTCTAAGAATCTCAGTCCGGCGGAGCGCAATTATGATGTGGGGGACAGGGAGCTGTTAGCTGTGGTTCAAGCGCTGAAGGTGTGGAGGCATTGGCTTGAGGGGGCTAAACACCCTTTTCTCATTTTGACTGACCATCGTAACCTGGAGTACATTCGGGCGGCGAGGAGGTTGAACCCTCGTCAGGCAAGGTGGGCTATGTTTTTCACTCGATTTGTGTATACGCTCACATACAGACCAGGTTCCCAGAACGCTAAGGCAGACGCCCAGTCCCGACTATATGACACAGAGGAGAGGTCCATTGAGCCCACTCCCATACTCCCGGCGTCGTGTCTGGTGGCACCGGTGGTGTGGGAGGTTGATGTGGACATCGAGCGGGCGTTACGTACCGAGCCTACTCCCCCCCAGTGTCCGGAGGATCGGATGTAAGTGCCGCTCGAGGTTCGTGAACGATTGATTTATTGGGCTCACACATCACCCTCCTCTGGTCATCCTGGTATCGGTCGGACAGTGCACTGTCTTAGTGGGATGTGCTGGTGGCCCACTTTAGCCAAGGACGTGAGGGTTTCCTCCTGCTCGGTGTGCGCCCAGTGTAAGGCACCTAGGCACCTGCCCAGAGGGAAATTACAACCCCTACCCGTTCCACAATGGCCGTGGTCTCATCTATCGGTGGACTTTGTCACGGACCTTCCCCCCTCACAGGGGAACACTACGATCTTGGTCGTTGTGGATCGGTTTTCGAAGGCCTGCCATCTCATTCCTATGCCAGGTCTCCCTACAGCCCTACAAACTGCTGACACCCTATTTACAAACGTCTTCCAGCACTACAGGGTACCTGAGGATATAGTGTCAGATCGAGGTCTCCAGTTCACCTCTAGAGTCTGGAGGGCGTTCATGGAACGTCTGGGGGTCTCGATTAGCCTTACCTCAGGTTTTCACCCCGAGAGTAATGGTCAGGTGGAGAGAGTGAACCAGGATGTGGGTAGGTTTCTGAGGTCCTATTGCCAGGACCAGCAGGGGGAGTGGTCGGGATATATCCCCTGGGCAGAGATAGCCCAAAACTCACTTTGCCACTCCTCAACTTACGCCTTTCCAGTGTTTGTTAGGTTATCAGCCGGTCCTGGCACCTTGGCATCAGAGCCAGATCGAAGCCCCTGCCTGTGGACGAGTGGTTTCAGCGCTCGGAAGAGACCTGGAACGCTGCGCATGTACACCTGCAGCGGGCTATCAGGCGACAAAAGGCGAGCGCCGATCGCCACCGCAGTGAGGCTCCGGTGTATGCACCGGGAGATCGGGTCTGGCTCTCGACCCGAAACCTGCCCCTTCGCCTGCCCTGCCGGAAGCTGGGTCGGCGGTTTGTGGGGCCATTTAAAGTCCTGAGGAGATTGAACGAGGTTTGTTATAGGTTACAACCTCCTATTAATTACCGTATTAACCCCTCGTTCCATGTGTCTCTCCTCAGGCCGGTAGTAGCTGGTCCACTCCAGGAGTCTGAGGTACGAGAGGTTCCTCCGCCCCCACTTGATATCGAGGGGGCTCCGGCGTACTCAGTCTGTTCCATCTTGGATTCGAGGCGTCGGGTGGGGGGCCTGCAGTATCTCGTGGAGTGGGAGGGGTACGGTCCGGAGGAACGGTGCTGGGTCCCTAGGAGGGACATCCTAGATCCCTCCATGTTGAGAGATTTCCATCAGAGTCATCCGACTCGCCCTGCTCCGCGTCCTCCTGGCCGTCCCTGAGGCCGGGGTCGGCGCACGGCTGGAACCGCGCGTCAAGGGGGGGGTACTGTCACGGATTCAGCCTAGGCTGCTCCTCCTCCTTGCTCGGGCAGGCTTCGGCGTTCGTCGTCACCGGAGTACTAGCTGCTACCGATCCATGTTTCTGTGTTAGACTTGTTATGTCTTGATTATGTACACCTGTTTCCCATTATGTTTTATTGTCTTCCCTGTGTAACCCTCTGTCGTACACTGTGTGTTGTGTGTGATTGTATTCGTTATCAGCTGTCGTTAGTGTGCGGGTTATTTCCTCCCTGTGTGGAGATTGTATATGCTCAGTTTACTTTCTAGTAAAGTACGTTTCGGATAAGCTCTGTGTCCTGCGTTTGACTTCGCCCACCGCATTTCACTGACGCCTTTGACACTTCCATTTGCGAATAATCAAACCAACTGTTGTCACCTTCTCACCAAGCTGCTTGGCGATGGTCTTGTAGCCCATTCCAGCCTTGTGTAGGTCTACAATCTTATCCCTGACATCCTTGGAGAGCTCTTTGGTCTTGGCCATGGTGGAGAGTTTGGAATCTGATTGATTGATTGATTGCTTCTGTGGACAGGTGTCTTTTATATAGGTAACAAGCTGAGATTAGTAGCACTCCCTTTAAGAGTGTGCTCCTAATCTCAGCTCGTTACCTGTATAAAAGACACCTGGGAGCCAGAAATCTTTCTGATTGAGAGGGGGTCAAATACTTATTTCCCTCATTAAAATGCAAATCAATTTATAACATTTTTGACATGCGTTTTTCTGGATTTTGTTGTTGTTATTCTGTCTCTCACTGTTGAAATAAACCTACCATTAAAATTATAGACAAACGTACAAAATCAGCAGGGGATCAAATACTTTTTTCCCTCACTGTAAATTACATTTCCTCATATTTGAAGATACAATACTTTCACCCGACAGCACAGGAAGAAAATGCTCCATTCCACTTAATGTTCAGCTCTTAGGGTCCATGATGGTTGCTTTTTGTTAAGAGCTCAAATCTGTAACCAAAATCAAATTGTAAAAACATACAATTTTAGGACCTGAGCAATAACATCATAGTCTTGGTTATTGTGAGCTTTGCAGTTCGCAACAAAAATTCTGCACTTTGGGAGACATTATGTTGATCAAACTGCATTAGGATTTAAATTAACACTTCGAAAATGTTTTGATGAACTTGGCCTATAAGTGAAAGCTCAAGAAAGACAACTCCTTATGTAAACAACTTTTTCCCCATAGCATAACATCCAAGTGGTTTTTCTGGCAACCTGAATGAATAAACCAAACAATTTAGAGGTTTATTTGAACTTTGAATGTTTGTTTATGTTAGGAGCTACCTGGAGCTTCCTTGCACACACTCAAAAGAACTCAAATATGTAACCAAAATCAAGTTAAGTGTCAAATCTGTAAACAACATAAACCATGAGAGAAACATTATCAACACCTTGGTGGTGATTACTGTGAGCCGTGCAGTTTGCAACAAAGACTCTGCACTTTTGGAGACATCTTGTGTCGATCAAGCTGCATTAGGACTTTCTGTAACATTTCAAAATTGAAACGGAGTGGCTTTGGATAAACCAAGTTGAGTACATACATCAAACCCAAAAGTAAGGCACAGGCAGATGCGACTGAACTCAGTTCATTCACCACCTCCACTCCTTCGATGACTATGCCAATGTCTGCTGGCGGATGCAGTAGTCCTTCACCTTTCTTATGAATGACAAACACTGCCATGGTGAGCTTCTCCAACTCCCTCTGAGCCTCATCAGCCTGGATGTCCTACAGAAGACAACATAACACAAAGACAAAATAAAATGTTAAAAGGACACCATTCACTCAGCTTTTTCTGTAATCTAAATAAATATATAATCAGTACAGGACATGATGACAGAAACGAAGTACCAAGCATCAGGTCCTTCTCATCTTCTTCCAGGTAGATGACAAGGACCTTCAGAAAACTCTTCTAATATTAGTGTCCTCCATCTGGGAAAACACAATCTTGATCAATTTTCATGTTCCCACTCACCTGAAGTTCACCCGCTCCATCTCTCTCTCTCTTAATGAATCACGTTTAGCTCTCTTGTAGATACAAACACACAGAAATGTGATAGATTCACCTGATCCAAAATCTGATCACTTAAACAACCTCCACCGTGTCAACAAATATCACCTACATCATCTATCTTCTCTCAACCTTCCCAAATTGTGACCAAGGTATCATAGCTGTACCTAAAACCAGTCTCTCCAGCTTCTACATCCTCTCATTTCACCTCTTTCTGATGGAACAGAGCAGGCCATCCGGCCTTGACGTCCGCAATCCTGGGTTCCTTGTTCACCACCTCCTGACGTCTGTAGGCAAAGGTCTGAGCCATTTTGTCCATGACTGTCCTCTGATTGTTCCTTTTTCTAATCTCTTTAAGAAGTTCAAGTCTCTCTTCGGGAGATTCACCAATTGGCAAGAATGGGTAGCAGTTAGCCTCAGCTCGTTTTGGCTTCTTCACTTTTGTAGCAGGAAAAGCATCTTCAGCTGCTTTGGATTTCATTGGGTTAACTGAGAACTCAGGACACCCGTGTGATTTGAGCTGGGTCCTGTAGCTTCCCATTTTGTGCTTCTGTCTTTGTTTCCAGCCATAGCATCCATTGAAGGAGCCAGGCTCTTTCAAACAAGGATGCTTACTGATTAAGGCCACTGAAACAGTACAGAAGTCTAATTCTTCTGGGTAGGCCTTGTATTTGAAGATTTCCTCTGCTAGTTTATCCAGTATATCGGACAGTCAGCATTATTTGGCTAACCTGGTATTCGGCATTTTCCCTCTCGAGTTCGATCTCAGTGTCGTATGTGAAGCGTGGAATCGGAAAGTCCTTTGGCCACTGTTCTGTTCGGGACGACACAGACTCAGAGGATGACAGGATCACAGTGCCACCTGATACTATGGAAATGCTGTCATCAGAGCCATGTGAGGTTGAGTGAGATGCAGTCTCAACAGGGGTACTGGTCAAAGTTGGGTTAGTGTGCTGCTGAATCACCTTTACTGTCCCCAAACCCCTGAGTTCAGAGGTAGAAGTCAAATTGAAGAACTCGTTGCCAGAATTTTGGTCCATATTTTGCAGTCTAATGTTGCCTTTTAACCCAAATACACTTTTTATCGTTTCGAGCAGATCATCCAAGAACTCTGGAATGCCATTTTGGAGGGTAAGATTTTCAGAGTTGTTCTCCCCAAAGACAACTTTCAATCTTGTGGGCTTGGTTCCAGCCATGTTGGTCTGAAAAAGAGAGCAAGGACACATCATTTTACTTAGTTTGATACATCTATTAATGTGGCTTTAAACTCAATACAATGTAGGGCTCAATTGAATATAATGAATTACTATTACATTCACCAGTCTAACCTTTAAACATGTATGTATCTTTTCACTGTGACGAGACGCATCCCTCATAGTCTGCTAGCGGGTATACAGTAAATCTTGGAGTTCTTGTGGCTCTACAAGTAACACTTCATGATTGGGCGACATTTTAAGGTCATATGCTCTGTAGTGTTCAATATACCACCCGCAAAGCCTCCTGACAATGAATATCAACTTCTCCTGCGATATTATCATGTTAATGATTTCACTAAACTCTGGCAGTCCCCCGAGTGAGCCATGTGCCAATATCATGCCATCCCTGTAGTTGACTCCATTGTGTGTCACACTTATAGCTAGGCATGCTATGTCCACATTTAAGCAGTTCCGTCTCAGAGCATTTGAGATTTCCTCTTTTAGAACATCAATGTGAATAGTTTTTCTTGATACAAAAGTAAGTGGCACAGGATGAGGCCGATTAGTTTTGTCAGTCAACTTAAAAGGAAAAGTTATTATTGCCTTGTTCAAAGTGGACCAAGTGAAGTACTTTTTTTTGTGATGCATACACTGAGGCACAGTGCAAGCTCAAAAAGGACAATGCCTTCAAATAGATCATGAACAATATCTGGAGGAAAATCAGTGGTCACATCAAAACAGGAGAGGTGCTTTGACAAAACAAAGTTCTTTTTCACACAGTAATAATTGGACAGTTGCTTTTCCTCAAGCACCCTCAGGTGACCTGCATGAATTTCCTTCGTTCTTCGACAGAAAGCTCCACTTCTAACTTATTTTGTCTGATATTATAACTTGTCTGCAGTGCGAAATCTACAGGTGTACGCCCCCTGTGAAATTCTCAACAAATCCTGCAATAGCGTGTGCACCAAGGTTGTCTGCGACAACACACTGACCTGTAGCTTTCACTGTTCTGCCCAACTTCCAGACAAAGACCCCATTCTGTTCTAAATGTACAAGGTCACTAATCAGAGGTTCTAAAACTTTTTCATAGCCATAGCACTTCACATCATTGCTTTTGATTAAAGCAGCCAAATATATAGACGACAAAGTGGACTGACAACCTGGCTGCAAATGACCCAATATCCAATAAAGGCCACGTATGTTATGTTTCTTTCTAGACTAGAAAGAATATATAATATCAACGAGATACTGTCCTGTTTGGATAGCAATTCATTTTATTTGAAAAAGACACCATCAAAGAGGGATGTGTATACCTGCTCAGAGCTGGGTGTCTATTAATCTATGGTATTAAAATGGCCAGCCTGATCTAGAATACTTGGACAATTAAGAATCTGCTGTAAGGACTTTAAAATAGGAATATATTGGAAGGACTTAGTGAGGATTGCGGAGCAGGGTGATTTCTTGACAGATGGCTCAGTAAAGCATTCCAAATCTTAAATGTGCATATGCAATCCAAGTAAGTACATGGGCATGAATGGCCCGTCCATAATGCCTATGACTAAATTTATAATGGTTGAGCAGTTCTGATCTTCTTGAAAAATAACTCCCACAATCTTTGCATTTCCACATTCATTGCAACTCTAGAAAAACAAAAGACTAGGACTTTACTAGGCACATTAGGCCTGTCTAAATAACGTTACCTTTACTAGGAACATTAGGCCTGTCTAAATAACGTTACCTTTACTAGGAACATTAGGCCTGTCTAAATAACGTCACCTTTACTAGGAACATTAGGCCTGTCTAAATAACGTCACCTTTACTAGGAACATTAGGCCTGTCTAAATAACGTTACCTTTACTAGGAACATTAGGCCTGTCTAAATAACGTTACCTTTACTAGGAACATTAGGCCTGTCTAAATAACGTTACCTTTACTAGGAACATTAGGCCTGTCTAAATAACGTCACCTTTACTAGGAACATTAGGCCTGTCTAAATAACGTTACTTCTGGGAGAGATACAAAATGCCAATCTGGGGTTGGGGTTGGGGTTGAGTGGGGTGGGGTGGGCAATGCAAATAGTCCAGGTAGCCATGATTAGCTGTTCAGGAGTCTTATGGCTTGGGGGTAGAATCTGTTAAGAAGCCTTTTGGACCTAGACTTGGCGCTCCGGTACCGCTTGCCGTGCGGTAGCAGAGAGAACAGTTTATGACTAGGGTGGCTGGAGTCTTTGATAATTTTTAGGAACCTTCCTCTGACGCCGCCTGGTATAGAGGTCCTGGATGGCAGGAAGCTTGGCCCCAGTGATGTACTGGGCCGTATGCACTACCCTCTGTATTGCCTTGTGGTCGGATGCCGAGCAGTTGCCATACCAGGCGGTGATGCAACCAGTCAGGATGCTCTCAATGGTGCAGCTGTAGAACTTTTTGAGGATCTGAGGACCCATGCCAAATCTTTTCAGTCTCCTGAGGGGGAGTAGGCTTTGTCATGCCCACTTCACGACTGTGTTGGTGTATTTGGACCATGATAGTTTGTTGGTGATGTGGACACCAAGGAACTTGAAGCTCTCAACCTGTTCCACTATAGCCCTGTCGTTGAGAATGGGGGCGTGCTTAGTCCTCTTTTTTTACCTGTAGTCCACAATCATCTCCATTGTCTTGATCACGTTGAGGGAGAGGTTGTTATCCTGGCACCACACGGCCAGGTCTCTGACCTCCTCCCTATAGGCTGTCTCATCATTGTCGGTGATCAGACCTACCACTGTTGTGTCATCGGCAAACTTAATGATGGTGTTGGAATCGTGCCTGGCCATGCAGTCATGGGTGAACAGGGAGTACAGGAGGGGACTGAGCACCCACCCCTGAGGGGCCTCTGTGTTGAGGATCAGCGTTGCAGATGTGTTGTTACCTACCCTTACCACCTGGGGGCAGCCCGTCAGAAAGTCCAGGATCCAGTTGCAGAGGGAGGTGTTTAGTCCCAGGGTCCTTAGCTTAGTGGTGAGCTTTGAGGGCACTATGGTGTTGAGCGCTGAGCTGTAGTCAATTAATAGCATTCTCAAGTAGGCATTCCTCTTGTCCAGGTAGGAAAGGGCAGTGTCGAATGCAATAGAGATTGCATCATCTGTGGATCTGTTGGGGCGGTATGCAAATTGGAGTGGGTCTAGGGTTTCTGGGATAATGGTGTTGATGTAGCCATGACCAGCCTTTCAAAGCACTTCATGGCTACAGACGTGAGTGCTACGGGTCGGAAGTCAATTAGGCAGGTTATATTAGTGTTCTTGGGCACAGGGACTATGGTGGTCTGCTTTAAACATGTTGGTATTACAGACTTAGTCAGGGGCATGTTGAAAAAATCAGTGAAGACACTTTCCAGTTGGTCAGCGCATGCTCGGAGTACACGTCCTGGTAATCCATCTGGCACTGCGGCCTTGTGAATGTTAACCTGCTTAAAAGTATTACTCACATCAGCTACAGAGAGTGTGATCACATAGTCATCCGGAACAGCTGATGCTCTCATGCATGCTTCAGTGTTGCTTGCCTCGAAGCGAGCATAGAAGTGATTTAGCTCCTCTGGTAGGCTTGTGTCACTGGGCGGCTCGCGGTTGTGCTTCCCTTTGTAGTCTGTAATAGTTTTCAAGCCCTGCCACATCCGACGAGCGTCAGAGCCGGTGTAGTACGATTCAATCTTAGTCCTTTATTGACTCTTTGCCTGTTTGATGGTTCGTCGGACGGCATAGCGGGATTTCTTATAAGCGTCCGGGTTAGAGTCCCGCTCCTTGAAAGCGGCAGCTCTACCCTTTAGCTCAGTGCGGATGTTGCTTGTAATCCATGTTTTCTGGTCGGGGTATGTACGTACGGTCACTGTGAGGACGACGTCATCGATGCACTTATTGATGAAGCCAGTGACTGATGTGGTGTACTCCTCAATGCTATCAGAATAATCCCGGAACATATTCCAAAACTGTCCTGCGTCATCTGATCACTTTCTTATTAACCGAGTCAATGGTGCTTCCTGCTTTAGTTTTTGCTTATAAGCAGGAATCAGGAGGATAGAGTTATGGTCAGATTTGCCAAATGGAGGGCGAGGGAGAGCTTTGTAGGCGTCTCTGTGTGTGGAGTAAAGGTGGTCTAGAGTTTTTTTCCCTCTGGTTGCACATTTAACATGCTGGTAGAAATTAGGTAGAACGGATTTCAGTTTCCCTGCATTAAAGTCCTTGGCCACTAGGAGCGCTGCCTCTGGATGAGCGTTTTCCTGTTTACTTATGGCATTATACAGCTCATTGAGTGCAATCTTAGTGCCTGCATCGGTTTGTGGTGGTAAATAGACAGCTACAAAAAATATAGATGAAAACTCTCTTGGTAAATAGTGTGGTCTACAGCTTATCATAAGATACTCTACCTCTGGCGAGCAAAACCTCGAGACTTCCTTAGTATTTGATTTTATGCACCAGCTGTTGTTTACAAATATACACAGACCACCACCCCTTGTCTTACTGGAGGCAGCCGTTCTATCCTGCCGATGTAGCGTATATATTGCCAGCTGTATGTTATCCATGTCGTCGTCCAGACACGACTCTGTGAAACATAAGATATTACAGTTTTTAATGTCCCATTGGTAGGATAACCGTAATTTTAGGTCGTCTCATTCATTTTCAAATGATTGAACATTGGCTAATAGGACTGATGGAAGAGGCAGTTTACTCGCACCCCGACCTACGTCCACGATATCTCAGTCTCTTTCTCATGCGAATGAAGGGGATTTGGGCCTTGTCGGGTGTCTGTAGGATATACTTTGCGTCCGACTCGTTGAAGACTTAATCTTCGTCCAATACGAGTTGAGTAATTGCTGTCCTGATATCCAGAAGCTCTTTTTGGTCATAAGAGACGGTGGCAGAAACATTATGTACAGAATAAATTAAAAATAACGCAAAAAAAACAATACATAATAGTACAATTGGTTAGAGGGCTGTAAAACTGCGGCTATCTTCTTCGGCGCACCATTCTTTCAATTGGTTGGCTAGCTAAGTTTGCATGTTAGCGAGTAGTAGCATTTTAGCTAACACAATTACTATGACAAAGACAGAAAATAACCTTACTACTAATAATAGCTAACCGTTAGAAGTAGCTCGCCACCATCCCAAGACACAATGTCAGCATAAGTTTTAAAAAAAACAAAATGAACCGGGAGAAAATACACTGACTTAGTTGACAATGTCAGAACTATCCTTACAAAACTTAACACAGACACTCGCTCGCTCGCTCGCTAGTAAAAGTGACTACCATAAGCTAGCTAGCTAAGTTACCAATGACTTTCATAACACATTACGTCCACAACAAAGTTGTATAAATCTCAAACTTCTGCCAAATGGTCAATTATACAATTATCAAACACACCACCGACAACATATTGCTTATGAAATATGATTTCATGACTCAACCTACCGTGTATAACAGTGCTTTGTCATCAACCGTTATGAACTGGGAAGAGCAAGAGGATTTGCAGGTGGAAAAGTTGCCGCTGAACGTTGCATCATGACGTCCGATGTCTGTGCAGACCATACATTTGCATGCGTAAGGAGAACAAACTATTTCTATGCTTCCAATGAAACAGAAATATTAGATTGAGGGGAATGTAAATGTATTTAGGTTGAGCGAATCCACAAGAAATAGGTTGAAACCACTAAAGTATAATTTTTAATAAAACATACATACATTGAGGACACACTCATTTTCACTTCACCTGAGTCAGAAGATGTGCATCTCAATCGATCTTTCCTCGTTGTCACGATCGTCGGTAAGAGATGAGGACCAAGGCGCAGCGTTGCAGACGAACATACTCTTTATTATTGATACACGATCAAAAACAACAAAACGATAACGTGACAGTCACTGGTCAAACACAAACCAACACGAACAAGATCCCACAACCACTGTGGGCAAACAGCTTGTTTAAATGTGGTTCCCAATCAGAGACAACCAGCCACAGCTGACACTCGTTGCCTCTGATTGAGAACCACACTGGCCAACATAGAAATGGAACACATAGAATACAACTGAAACTCACACCCTGGCTCAACATACAAGTGTCCCCAGAGCCAGGGCGTGACAGTACCCCCCCCCTAAAGGCGCGGACCGCGCCAACTAAATACCACAGGGGAGGGACCGGGTGGGCACTCCGCCTTGGCGGCGGATCCGGCTCCGGACCTGATCCCCACTCCCTCTCCAACCCCCCAAAGTACCCCTGGTCCGGTCTGGCCCCGCTGGCCGAAGCTTGACTGCACACTGATGGAGCGGATTGCTCTAGCTCCGGCGTAACGCATCTGACCGGTGCCGGACCAGGCACCAGTGGAACAGGCACGGGCCGTGCCGGACTGACGACGCCCACCACTGGCTTGGTGTGGAGAACAGGCACGGGCCGTGCTGGACTGGCGACGCACACCACTGGCTTGGTGTGAGGAGCAGGAGCGGGCCGAACCGGGCTGGCGACGCGCACCATTGGCTTGGTGCGGGAAGCAGGAGCGGGCCAGACCGGGCTGACGATGCGCACCCCTGGCTTGGTGCGTGGAGCAGGAACGGACCGGACCGGGCTGACGATGCGCACCCCTGGCTTAGTGCGTGGAGCAGCAACGGGCCGGGCCGGGCTGACGATACGCACCCCTGGCTTGGTGCGTGGAGCAGGAACGGGCTGGACCGGGCTGACGATGCGCACCCCTGGCTTAGTGCGTGGAGCAGCAACGGGCCGGGCCGGGCTGACGATACGCACCCCTGGCTTGGTGCATGGAGCAGGAACGGGCTGGACCGGGCTGACGACTCGCACCCCTGGCTTGGTGCGAGTGGCAGGAACAGGCCGGACCGGGCTGGCGACGCGCACCATAGGCTTGGTGCGGGGAGCAGGAACAGGCCGGGCCGGGCTGGCGAAGCGCACCATAGGCTTGGTGCGGGGAGCAGGAACAGGCCGGGCCGAGCTGGCGACGCGCACCGTAGGCTTGGTGTGAGTTGCAGGAACAGGCCGGGCTGGGCTGGCGACGCGCACCGTAGGCTTGGTGCGAGGGGCAGGAACAGACCGGACCGTACTGGGGACACACACCACTGGCCCTACACCGGGATCTGGAACGGGCCGGACCGGACTGGTAACACACCCCAGTACCTCTCGCCGTGCCTCTACACCTTCCTTCCCTTCTTTGACCAGTGGCCCCCGTAACCTGGCGGCCTCCTCTGCCAACCCGCTGGACCGCTCTATCGCGGCCTCCTGCTGCCCCGACGTCCACGTCGTGAGCCCCCCCCTAAAAAATTTCTGGGGGTCTCTCTTCCCCGTGGGCCAGGCCTCTATAGTTCTCGCCCAACTCTCGCTCTTCTGCTTCCAACTCCCGCCATTCAGCTCCTCATTTGGCTTGACCCAATCGAAACTCTTCCTCCACTGTTCCCAAGTCCACCCTCTCTGCTCCTCACTAGGCTTGACCCAGTCGAGGTTGCCACGGAGATCTGCTAGCGATTCACCTGGCGATGGCTCCTGGACACGCTGCTTGGTCCCGTTTTGGTGGGATCTTCTGTCACGATCGTCGGTAAGAGATGAGGACCAAGGCGCAGCGTTCCAGACGAACATACTCTTTATTATTGATACACGATCAAAAACAACAAAACGATAACGTGACAGTCACTGGTCAAACACAAACCAACACCAACAAGATCCCACAACCACTGTGGGCAAACAGCTTGTTTAAATGTGGTTCCCAATCAGAGACAACCAGCCACAGCTGACACTCGTTGCCTCTGATTGAGAACCACACTGGCCAACATAGAAATGGAACACATAGAATACAACTGAAACTCACACCCTGGCTCAACATACAAGTGTCCCCAGAGCCAGGGCGTGACACTCGTCTGCTCTCTAATCTGAAAATACAGGCTAGGGAAAAGCAATAGGCCATGCGTGTGTGTGTGTATAAATTGCATGTGTGTTTGTGTAGAAATATTGTGTGTAGAAATAGTGTGTGTGTGTGTGTGTGTGTGTGTGTGTGGTGTGTGTGTGTGCCTGGCTGACCTCCCGTGTTGTCTAGCCAGATGTTTACTGGCCATTTTCCCATGAATCATAGCTGGTTTTGGGCCACAGTGTTATAGGTTGCAGGTGTGTTGTAAGAAAAACACCACCATATACCAAAACACCAGGAGAGGAACTGTCCGACTCATTCTAAATCATCCTACAAATGGAAAACGCTAAACACATTAAACAACATGTTTGTCCCAATTTGGACTGCTTGAGTTCAAACAGTTGATATTTTTACTTTGATACAACTGGACAAAATATGTGGAGGTTATTTCCTATTTTAGATAGTGGCCAAAGTATTGTATTTTATAAATATGGAAAATGTAATATGACAACGCAGTACACAATGCCTGTTTGGTGTTAAGGTGCTGTGCTAGGAAACAGGTTGTCTCACAGTGCCAGTACACAACCTTCCTATTATAGCACATTTAACCTAGACTATTAAACATAATCATATCATACCAACATAGACTCATAAATGCTTGTTTCTTCCCTGTTTGGCCCTCAAGATTCTTTTACATTTTTGACATTTTTGAGTACCTTCTACTGGTCCTCCAACACCACTTCCCTTACAGCAGAATCTGGTCTCCCATCCAGGTATCAACAGGGTGTAGACCTACTTAGTTTCGTATGAGAGCCAGCAGGGGGTTGCAGGGTGGTATAGTTAGTCTCACACACATAGTGCTGTTATTAAAATATTTTGTTTATTTCTCAAAAAGTTTGTAGAAATCTGGGATGAGCCTAAATAATACTATAAAAATAAATATGAACTAAATAAATAAAACTGCACTCTCAAAGAACTGATTAACATCAGAGATTCAGGAAGCCGCCTATCAGTCAAGGCTCTGCCGCTTTGTCCCAGATACTTTAAACACCAAGCCCTGGAAATGCAAGGATTGCCTTAATATATGCATGTAACTCCCCTCCTGAAAAAAAATACATGAAACCTGTTTGTGCCGTGCTTATGTTTGCAAAAGCTACAAATAACTATGTTTGTTCGAACTGTTTGTGTACAAGCGGCAGTGGAGTCACATTTTTTTACATTTTAGTCATTTAGCAAACGCTCTTTTCCAGAGCGACTTACAGTTAGTGAGTGCATACATTATTATTTTTTCATACTGGCCCCCCGTGGGAATCGAACCCACAACCCTGGCGTTGCAAACGCCATGCTCTACCAATTGAGCTACATCCCTGCCGGCCATTCCCTCCCCTACCCTGGACGAATTGTGCGCTGCCCCATGGGTCTCCCGTTCGCGGCCGGCTACGACAGAGCCTGGATTCGAAACAGGATCTCTAGTGGCACAGCTAGCACTGCAATGCAGTGCCTTAGACCACTGCGCCACTCGGATCTACTTGAGGATCATAAAAGAAAATGTCACAAAAACAGGGTTTATAATGAAACACAAGAGACAGGAGAAACACATATTTTCCTTTATTAAAAACGGTATAATTCAGGTGACGTTGAGTATGGCCTTTAAATTAATCCTTACCTTTCTTTCTAGTGAAATAAGGTGTCATGAACCCTGCATCCTGAGTCGGTTCCTGCCTGTGTTGTCATTTTTCTGCTCGGAATCTCCAGTTTCCTGAGGGTTCTGGAACGCTCCCTGCCTGGTTGCCGGGCGACGTTGCTAGGCGGGAGCTCTCCTGATTAACCGCACCTGCATTTCATCAGCGATCTGCACACCTGGTCCTGATCATCACCCTTTTTAAGCTCTGACCTGACGTCCATTCCCTGCCGGATCGTTAGCCATGAACAGTATGTTTGTCAGTGTATCAGCCTTGGAGCTTCTAGCGTTAGTTTTGTTGTTTTGCACCTTGTTGGCTTGCTGTGTACTTACCTCCGTTTTGTTCTATCTGCAGTCACTCACCCGGAACCTTCACCCAACCCCTGCCTGGTGGTCGGCGGCTGCCGAGCCATTATTGGATCTGCCACTGCACCCCCACCAACTCATCTCCGCCGCCCGCTCTGTTCCCTGGATTATTCAGCATCGTTTTTGAATCTGTTAAATAAATACTCACCTTCGTTTCAACTCACCTTGTCCTGGTCTGCTTCTGGGTTCTGGCTTTGTAACCCGTGACAGAACGATCCGGCCAGTAATGAACCCAGCGGACCTGGACTCTGTTCGCCATGCCATTACCCATCAGGAGAAGATGTTGGGACAACATAGCACGGCACTACAGGAGATAGCGTTGTCAGTTCGGAACTTTTCTACCAGTCTGACGAAGATCCAGGCCCAGCTCAGTTTGCCGGTGGAGAATCCACTACCGGTTTCACCCATCTCGCCTGCCGCTTCTGGAGCTGTGTCCTTCCGTGAGCCCAAGGTTCCGACGCCGGATAAATATGAGGGGGACCTGGGAAGATGCCGTTCTTTCCTTATGCAGTGTGGATTAGTGTTCGATCTACAGCCCTACTCTTATGCCACAGACAAGGCTAGGATAGCCTTTGTTATTGAGTTGCTGCGTGGTCGAGCGCTGGAGTGGGCTTCAGCCGTTTGGGAACGACAGGACACCTGCATGGCTTCATACCAGGAGTTCACGGCCGAGATGAGGAAGCTATTCGACCATTCCGTCCGAGGTATGGACGCAGCTAGGCGCCTGTTTTCGCTTCGCCAAGGAACTCGCAGCGTTGCCGACTTCGTGATCGAGTTCAGGACGTTGGCTGTGGAGAGTGGGTGGAATGAGGAGTCTCTGCAAGCGGCCTTTTACCAGGGGCTGTCGGAGCAGCTCAAGGATGAGTTGATCTCCTATCCGGAGCCTAGTGACCTGGACAGCTTGGTAGCCTTGTCTATTCGGGTGGATAACCGAGTTCGAGAGCGAAGGAGGGAGAAGCAATGGGGCCCGTCCAATCAATCAGCTTCTCAGTTCCCAGTCGGGTCGGGGGGTGGACCAGAATACGTCGATCATTATCCAACACACAGGATTAGTGGAGAGGTCCTGCCTCCCGATTCTGAACCCATGCAAGTGGGGCGGCACGGGTTAACCAAGGAGGAGCGCCAACATAGACGTAAGACCAACTGCTGCCTCTACTGTGGTAGTTCGGGACATTACATCTCCACTTGTTCCCGGCGGTCATCAAACTGCTCGGCTCGCTAAAGTTGGGAGGACTTTTAGCGAGCCAGTTTCAACCTCTCAATACCTCTGTCAGACCCCGTTTCCCGGCTACCCTCATGAACAGGAATCAGAGCTTAGCGATTAACGCTTTTGTCGATTCAGGTGCCGATGGAAGCTTTATTGATGCCGAAGTGGTGGAACAGCTGGGGCTTTCCAAGGAGCGATTACCGGAAGCCATTGAAGCTACCACTCTGAACGGCAGTAGTCTGGCACGTATCACGATGAGGACTGAACCGGTTAAGATGCTGTTGTCAGGGAATCATTCTGAGGTGATCTCATTCTTCATTCTGCCTTCTTCCCATGTTCCTCTGGTCCTTGGATACCCCTGGCTGAAAGAACACAATCCCACGTTCGATTGGGTGACTGGCAAGGTAACTAGTTGGAGCCTTGATTGTCATGCTAACTGTCTCAAGACTGCCTGTTCCCATTCGGTTCCCAGTCAGGTGATTGAGGCTAAACCCCCAGATTTGTCCCTGGTTCCCGAGACATATCACGATTTGGGGGAAGTGTTCAGTAAGCAGAGGGCTCTGTCACTCCCTCCCCACCGACCATATGATTGTGCCATCAACCTGTTCCCTGGAGCTGTCTATCCCAAGGGACGGTTATACAGTATCTCCCGACCTGAACGTGAGGCTTTGGAGACCTACATCAAGGAGTCCCTAGCTGCTGGTCTCATTCGTCCCTCGTCATCACCCCTGGGGGCAGGATTCTTCTTTGTGGGTAAGAAGGATGGCTCTCTTCGACCGTGTATTGATTATCGGGGGTTGAATGATATCACGGTCAAGAACAAGTATCCCCTGCCCTTGATGAGCTCTGCCTTCGACTCCTTACAGGGTGCTACTGTGTTCACCAAGCTAGACCTACGCAATGCGTATCACCTGGTCCGGATCAGAGAGGGGGACGAGTGGTTGACGGGTTTCAATACACCGATGGGTCACTTCGAGTATCAGGTGATGCCGTTTGGACTGACCAATGCTCCAGCTGTATTCCAGAGTATGGTGAATGACGTCCTGAGAGATATGATCGGTCTCTTTGTGTTTGTTTACCTGGATGACATTCTGATCTTCTCGAAGGAACCTTCCAACCACGTCCAGCATGTCAGGCAGGTTCTGCAGCGATTGTTGGAGAATTGCCTGTTCGTGAAGGCCGAGAAGTGCGAATTTCACGCCCACACTACATCCTTCCTCGGGTACATCATCTCCAGGGGAGAGATTAGGATGGACCAGGAGAAGGTTAGGGCGGTTCTGGAATGAGCCCAGCCCGGTACGAGATTGCAGCTCCAGAGGTTTCTGGGGTTTGCGAATTTCTACCGCAGATTCATCCGGGATTACAGCCGTGTGGCCGCTCCGTTAACTGCCCTGACTTCCAGTACCAGGACCTTCAATTGGAATCCGGAGGCGGACCGAGTGTTCCTGGATTTGAAGAGGCGATTCACCAACGCACCGATTCTCTCTCAACCTGACACGGCCCGTCAGTTCGTCGTTGAAGTGGATGCGTCTGATGTGGGGGTTGGCGCCATCCTGTCCCAGCGATGCTCCACTGATGGTAAACTCCATCCCTGCGCCTACTACTCTCGTCGTCTTTCGTCTGCGGAGAGGAACTACGATGTGGGTAACCGGGAGCTTCTCGCGGTGAAGCTTGCCTTGGAGGAGTGGCGCCACTGGTTGGAGGGGGCGGAGCAACCGTTTATTGTCTGGACTGACCACAAGAATCTTGCTTACGTGCAATCGGCTAGACGTCTCAACTCCCGTCAGGCCAGGTGGTCTTTGTTTTTCGGACGCTTTAATTTTTCCCTGACGTTCCGACCTGGATCTAAGAACGGCAAGGCGGACGCCTTGTCCCGGATGTTCTCCAAGACGGAGGAGAGTGGGGCCAAGACCGAGACGATTCTTCCCCGGAACTGTGTCGTGGGAGCAGTTATGTGGAAGATTGAGGAGGAGGTTATGGCGGCCCTTCGGACGCAGCCCGGTCCCGGTAACGGTCCACCCGGTCGGTTGTTTGTGCCTGAGTCGGTTCGTTCTGCTGTCCTCCAATGGTCCCACGCCAGCAATATGGCTTGTCACCCTGGCGTGGCTCGGACGATGGCGTTACTTCGCAGACGATTTTGGTGGCCTGCCATGGGAGAAGATACTCGGAGGTTTGTTGCTGCCTGTCCAGTGTGTGCGCAGAATAAGAGTGCCAATCGGCCCAGCTCTGGACTACTTCACCCCCTCCCTATTCCCCGGCGACCATGGTCGCATCTGGCCCTGGACTTTGTCACTGGGTTGCCCTCTTCTGAGGGGAACACGGTCATTCTGACTATCGTGGACAGATTCAGCAAGTTCGCCCACTTTGTGCCCATTTCCAAGCTTCCCTCTGCCTCTGAGACGTCCGAGATCCTGGTTAGGGAGGTTTTCAGGGTCCACGGGTTGCCCAGTGACATAGTTTCCGACCGTGGTCCTCAGTTTACCTCTGCTGTCTGGAAGTCCTTCTGTTTGGCCATTGGAGCTACAGTCAGTCTCACATCTGGTTTTCACCCCCAATCTAATGGTCAGGCGGAGAGAGCCAACCAGAAGATGGAATCCACGCTACGCTGCCTTGTCTCCTCATTTTACATTACATTTTAGTCATTTAGCAGACGCTCTTATCCAGAGCGACTTACAGGAGCAATTAGGGTTAAGTGCCTTGCTTAAGGGCACATCGACAGATTTTTCACCTAGTCAGCTTGGGGATTAGAACCAGCAACCTTTCGGTTACTGGCACAACGCTCTTACCCACTAAGCTACCTGCCGCCCCACCTCCTGGGTCTCCTCCAACCCCACCTCCTGGGTCTCTCAGTTGCCTTGGGTTGAGTATGCCCACAATACTCTCCCTACATCTGCCACTGGGATGTCTCCCTTCCAGTGCCTGTATGGCTACCAACCTCCCTTGTTTCCTTCTCAGGAGAAGGATCTCTCAGTGCCCTCTGTTCAGGCCCACATTCGTCGTTGCCACC
>NC_140003.1:41929210-42181741 GCF_964263955.1 Coregonus lavaretus
ACAGTGTAGTATTTAAATAGCACAGCGTAGTATGTTCATAGCACAATGTAGTATTTACATAGCACAGTGTAGTATTTAAATAGCACAGTGTAGTATTTACATAGCACAGTGTAGTATTTACATAGCACAGTGTAGTATTTAAATAGCACAATGTAGTATTTACATAGCACAGTGTAGTATTTTCATAGGACAGTGTAGTATTTTCATAGCACAGTGTAGTATTTACATAGCACAGTGTAGTATTTTCATAGCACAGTGTAGTATTTTCATAGCACAGTGTAGTATTTACATAGCACAGTGTAGTATTTACATAGCACAGTGTAGTATTTACATAGCACAGTGTAGTATTTACATAGCACAGTATAGTATTTACATAGCACAGAGTGTGTGTTTGTCCCTAAGAATGTGTGTCTGTGTCTTGTAGGATGTGCCATTGTCTGAGGGACAGGGGCTCTTCCTGTTTACAAGGAATCTTCTTCCTGCCTCAGAGCAGTAGGGATGGTATACTCTCTAGTGTCATCCCCTTGGTCTATCTACTCTCCCCTAGATATTTAGTATATACTAGAATGTAGTCCCCTGTAGCTCAGTTGGTAGAGCATGGCGCTTGCAACGCCAGGGTTGTGGGTTCGTTTCCCACGGGGGGCCAGTATGAAAATGTATGCACTCACTAACTGTAAGTCGCTTTGGATAAGAGCGTCTGCTAAATGACTAAAATGTAAATGTAGAATAGATAGTGTATGTCTCTGTACTAACACTTCCGGTATCTTTCTGTCTTTCTTTCTCTGTCTGTCTTTATCTCTCTGGCCCCCTCTCTCTCTCTGACTCTCTCTCTCTCTCTTCCGCTCTAGTGGCTAAGAGTCCTTGTTCCCCTCCTGAAAGGTGTGTGAGTCGCAGCAGCCAATCATGTGGCTCGTTCTCCATCACACCCTTCACCACCAGCAAGGAGAACCTGCCTGTACTCAACACACGTATCATCTGCCCTGGTACATCCTACGGTATATGCGCGCCATGCACACAAACATACACACTTCACATACACATGCACACTTCATCTTCTATGGTTCGTGCTCATGGGTATACACACACACATCTGCCCTGATACATGTACACACACACGCACACACACACACACGCACACACAGAATGTCATACCTTCATAGCAATATTCGGTAATACCGGCACTGAACACAAGGGGCGCTATTTTCAGCCTCTATAATCCAAAGGTTAGCAATGCTAACAAATACATGTAAAAATCCCATAGAGAATGTCAACTCAATGGTAACGAGTGCATTGCGAACATTTTATACAGTCTCTGACCTAAAGTATTTGCAGGACAGACATCCCAGCTCATAAAGTTATACAAGTAACTCAAAAATGCTACTTACAGTTTGCTGCACACACAAAATAAATATTAGACAGCAAGGCTCTTGATCCAGGAGGGGATTCTCTGCTGTTACCAAGCGAAGCTTGATTTAGATAGCTAGCTACTAAATGAGCATTAAGCACATTTTAGACAGTTAAAGGTGCAGACAGTTAAATCACTCTGCCATTTCCTGATTGCAAAAAGTATAATAGTTCGCCTAATTTCAGTTTATGTGACAAAACAAGCAATGTGTAGTGTAGAGAAACATAGTACCATCTAAACTGCTGTGAAATATATTTTCAAAAAACCAAAATATTGTATTTTCAGCTGGCTGAAGCTGGGGTTCAAAACCGAAAGTTAAAGACGCACACACACACACACACACACACACACACACACACACACACACACACACACACACACACACACTAATCGTTTGCCCTGATACATGTAGACATACCACTCACACACACAGCAGTCTCTAAGAATATTGCTGTTTCTCTGTACAGGTTTGCGTGCTGGTCTGGCAGCCTCAATAGCTGGTAGCTCCATCATCAGTAAGATGCTGCTGGCCAATATCGACCCATTTGGAGCTACGCCCTTTCTGGACTCTGACCTGGACTCACTGTAAGACCCTCTGACCTCTCACCTCTGACCTTTAGGCTACTATATTCAGAAAGTTTCAGACTGGCCCCTTTTGGTGACCTTTAGGCTACCATATTCAGAAAGTTTCAGTCTGGACCATTTTGGTGATCAAAACATTCATTTTTTAAAAGGTTTGTGTAGTTTTGTGTTATTTTCTGTGTCTCTCTATCTCCCCCACAGAGAGGGCTTTAGTGAGAAGTGTGTCATGAACAACTACTTTGGCGTTGGGCTGGATGCTAAGATCACCTTGGAGTTCAACAACAAGAGGGAGGAACACCCAGAGAAGTGCAGGTGAGCTCTAGTTTTATCTCTCCTCTCCTCCCTCACCCCTCTCTCCTCCCTCATCCATCTCTCCTCTCCTCCCTCATCCATCTCTACTGTCCTCTCACCTCTCTCCTCTCCTCCCTCATCTCTCTCCTCTCCTCCCTCATCCATCTCTACTGTCCTCTCACCCCTCTCTCCTCTCCTCCCTCATCCATCTCTACTGTCCTCTCACCCCTCTCTCCTCTCCTCCCTCATCCATCTCTACTGTCCTCTCATCCCTCTCTCCTCTCCTCCCTCATCCCTCTCTCCTCTCCTCCCTCATCCCTCTCTCCTCTCCTCCCTCATCGCTCTCTACTGTCCTCTCACCCCTCTCTCTTCTCCTTCATCCCACTCTCCTCTCCACCCTCATCCCTCTCTCCTCTCCTCCCTCATCCCTCTCTCCTCTCCTCCCTCATCCATCTCTACTGTCCTCTCACCCCTCTCTCCTCTCCTCCCTCATCGCTCTCTACTGTGTTCTCATCCCTCTCTCCTCTCCTCCCTCATCTCTTTCCTCTCCTCCCTCATCCATCTCTACTGTCCTCTCACCCCTCTCTCCTCTCCTCCCTCATCCATCTCTACTGTCCTCTCATCCCTCTCTCCTCTCCTCCCTTATCCCTCTCTCCTCTCCTCCCTCATTGCTCTCTACTGTCCTCTCACCCCTCTCTCTTCTCCTTAATCCCACTCTCCTCTCCACCCTCACCCCTCTCTCCTCTCCTCCCTCATCCATCTCTACTGTCCTCTCATCCCTCTCTCCTCTCCTCCCTCACCCCTCTCTCCTCTCCTCCCTCATCGCTCTCTACTGTCCTCTCATCCCTCTCTCCTCTCCTCCCTCATCCCTCTCTCCTCTCCACCCTCATCGCTCTCTACTGTCCTCTCATCCCTCTCTCCTCTCCTCCCTCATCGCTCTCTACTGTCCTCTCACCCCTCTCTCCTCTCCTCCCTCATCCATTTCTCCTCTCCTTTCCTCCCTCATCCCTCTCTGCTCTCCTCTCATCTCTCTCTCTCCTCTATTGTCTCACCCTTTTCTCATTACACTCCTTTCTCTTCCTCACTATGTATCCCTCCCTCCCTTTCTCTCCCCCCCCACCTCCCTCTCTGGCTCTAGGAGTCGTACTAAGAACAGGGTGTGGTATGGGGTTCTGGGCACCAAGGAGCTCCTCCAGAGAACCTACAAGAATCTAGAACAGAAGGTTCAACTGGAGGTGAGAGACGAATCCATAGAATTAGAATTACTAGAAGGGACATTCCCATTCAAATCAATGTTTTGTGGTGGATAGAATGGCGGCCATATTGGGTGTAACACAGGGAACGATGGCCAGTACCTGCCCCTGCCCAGCCTGCAGCTTCTCCGTGTTGGAATAGAGCCTAACTGTAACTCTCTGTGTGTGTGTTTGTGTGTGTGTGTGCACGCACGTGTGTGTCCAGTGTGACGGTCAGTACATCCCCCTTCCCAGCCTGCAGGGCATTGCGGTGCTGAACATCCCCAGCTATGCAGGAGGAACCAACTTCTGGGGAGGAACCAAGGAGGACGACGTGAGTACTGTGTGTGTGTGTGTGTGTGTCTGGTTGGTACTTTGTGGCTGCTGGCTCAGTGTTGTATGAGACGAGACAAACAGAACGACACCACGTCTGGTTGTTACTGTTGTCCAGTACGTGTGTATCCTACTTGAGCTGATTTAGTCTTGTGACAAGTTTCAGATGAGGGCCTCTCTGTGTGAGAGAGGTGGCCATCTATCTGCCTATGTGTTTAAGACTCAGTACATGGGCTGTTGACGGACTGGAGGCTTGGTTTGCCACACACACACACACACACTCCTGGTGGGGCACACTTTTTGGCAGGGGGACACTATTTGGCATGTCCAGTGAAATGACCTCTGTGTGTGTGTGACGTGGTGTTGTAATTTAGGGGCAGTGAGGTTACCTCTGTGTGTGTGACGTGGTGTTGTAATTTAGGGGCAGTGAGGTTACCTCTGTGTGTGTGACGTGGTGTTGTAATTTAAGAGCAGTGAGGTTACCTCTGTGTGTGTGACGTGGTGTTGTAATTTAAGAGCAGTGAGGTTACCTCTGTGTGTGTGACGTGGTGTTGTAATTTAAGAGCAGTGAGGTTACCTCTGTGTGTGTGACGTGGTGTTGTAATTTAAGATCAGTGAGGTTACCTCTGTGTGTGTGACGTGGTGTTGTAATTTAGGGGCAGTGAGGTTACCTCTGTGTGTGACGTGGTGTTGTAATTTAAGAGCAGTGAGGTTACCTCTGTGTGTGTGACGTGGTGTTGTAATTTAAGAGCAGTGAGGTTACCTCTGTGTGTGTGACGTGGTGTTGTAATTTAGGGGCAGTGAGGTTACCTCTGTGTGTGTGACGTGGTGTTGTAATTTAAGAGCAGTGAGGTTACCTCTGTGTGTGTGACGTGGTGTTGTAATTTAAGAGCAGTGAGGTTACCTCTGTGTGTGTGACGTGGTGTTGTAATTTAGGGGCAGTGAGGTTACCTCTGTGTGTGACGTGGTGTTGTAATTTAAGAGCAGTGAGGTTACCTCTGTGTGTGTGACGTGATGTTGTAATTTAAGAGCAGTGAGGTTACCTCTGTGTGTGTGACGTGGTGTTGTAATTTAGGGGCAGTGAGGTTACCTCTGTGTGTGTGACGTTGTGTTGTAATTTAAGAGCAGTGAGGTTACCTCTGTGTGTGTGACGTTGTGTTGTAATTTAGGGGCAGTGAGGTTACCTCTGTGTGTGTGACGTGGTGTTGTAATTTAAGGGCAGTGAGGTTACCTCTGTGTGTGTGACGTGGTGTTGTGACGGCTGTGCTGGGACAGAGCAAGCTGCTGGGAAGACATCCAGTGTAACTGATCCAACACACAAACTTGATATGTCTGAACTCAGAATCAGATAATCTTCACATATATAACTTGGTCACTGCGGTAACACGTTTATTTTTTGATTGGCGATTTTCTGCATTTATCAAAGTCCCCTCAGGTAGCCTGATTTCAGATGTGTCCATGTAAACAGGATTATTAGGGAAATCGCTCTTCTTGCAAAGCATGTAAATGTTTGAAACAAACTATTATATTAATCTGACAATCCACAATAATCATATTATTGTGTGCATGTAACTGTACTCAATGAGGGGTGTGATATCTTGAGTAGGGCTCCACCTAGTGAAATTACTCTGAACTACAATACATTAGATCACAGCCTCTCTCTGAGCCTTTGACGTGCAGCGAGCTAAATAGTAGAGATCTGCTTTGAAGAGGCATTTATAAGTGGATCAGAGCAGAGAAATGTTGTAGTAGAATTATGTCTGATTCATCATTACCTTGACCTTATCATGGACAGTGTGGACAGAGAGATCAATATCAAGTCAGAGGAACCTTTCACTCCATAGTCTTCAATCTAAACTCTAACCCCCTGTTTTCACTAGACGATTTGGAGGTGAAGGAAATGTCAGAAGACAGTTTTCAATGAAGGGAGATCAATGATGGTGATGGTGATGATGATGACATTTTGCAGGATGAAATCTCTTGACATGCACCATCTAGATTTCAAGAGTGTCCAAATAAAAAAATAAAAAAAATAAAAAAATACTTAGTAGGAAGAAGAATATGGCAACTACTGTCTAATAACATTAACAATGAAATAATAATAATAATAATAATAATAATAATAAAAACGTTGTTCTACAACTAATAAAACTACTGCTACAGATACTAATACAACTACTGCTACAAATACTAAAACAACTAATAAAACGAAGTACCTATAATATATACATACATACAGTACACACAATAAGTATCATCCACATGCTCTAAAGCAGGGCTGCCCAATCCTGGTCCTGGAGGGCCAAAACACTTCTGGTTTTCATCTTCTCATTCTAACGAGGGACTAATTCAAACCTGGGACACCAGGTGAGTGCAATGAACTACCAGGTAGAAACTAAAACCAGAAGTGTTTCAGCTCTTCAGGACCAGGATTGGGCAGCCCTGCTTCAGAGCAATGTACTGTAACTGTGTTCATTGTGTTTTAACCCATACCTCTGTTATTCTGTGTGTGTGTGTGTGTGTGTGTGTGTGTGTGTGTGTGTGTGTGTGTGTGTGTGTGTGTGTGTGTGTGTGTGTGTGTGTGTGTGTGTAGATCTTCTGTGCCCCGTCGTTTGATGATAAGATCCTGGAGGTGGTAGCAGTGTTTGGCAGTATGCAGATGGCTGTATCCAGAGTCATCAAACTACAACACCACCGCATAGCACAGGTAACGCACACACACACACACAGACACACACACACACACACACACGCACACGCACACACACACACACGCACACGCACGCACACACACACACACACACACACACACACACACACACACACACACACACACACACACACACACACACACACACACACACACACACACACACACACACACACACACACACACACACTCCCTGTACTCTACTGTAGTGTTTGATCCTATGACCCTTTCCTCCACTGTCAGTGTCGCTCAGTGAAAATCACTATCCTGGGAGATGAGGGTGTTCCTATTCAAGTGGACGGAGAGGCCTGGGTACAACCTCCAGGAGTCATCAAGATCCAACACAAGAACAGAGCACAGATGTTGACCAGGGACAGGGTGAGAAAGAGGACAGTCAATAGAGATGATATGGAGCAGGAATCAGGGCTGGGTTCAAATAAAATAAAATAATATTTTATCGATGAAGACGGAAGTATCGCGTAAGGTCTGTGTTAAAATTGTACTTTTTTTTTTTATTGACCCGACATATGCAGTGTTTACCGTGAATGCAATCTCTGCAAGCGCGGGAAAATTGCCTTTACATTTAAATCGAGCTATAACGCTGATCTTCTGCAATACTTCCGCAATACGGATTGAATCCAGCCTTAAACTGTTACTGTATGCCCTGTCTCTGTCCCTGTGTCTGTCCCTGTCTCGCGTTGTTTCTTCCCTGTCCCTGTGTCTGTCCCTGTCTCTGTCTCTCTCTGTCTCTGTCTCTGTCCCTGTCACTGTCTCTCTCTGTCTCTGTCCCTGTCCCTGTCTCTGTCCCTGTCACTGTCCCTGTGTCTGTCCCTGTCTCGCTTTGTTTCTGTCTCTGTCCCTGTGTCTGTCCCTGTCTCGCTTTGTTTCTGTCTCTGTCCCTGTGTCTGTCCCTGTCACGCTTTGTTTCTGTCTCTGTGTCTGTCCTTGTTTTGCTTTGTTAATGTCTCTGTCCCTGTGTCTGTCCCTGTCTCGCTTTGTTTCTGTATCTGTCCCTGTGTCTGTCCCTGTCTCTGTCTCTCTCTGTTTCTGTCCCTGTGTCTGTCCCTGTCTCTGTCTCTCTCTGTGTCTGTCCCTGTCTCTCTCTGTCTCTGTCTGTGGATCTTAACTCCGTTCCACCCTGTGTCTCCTCCCTGCGTCTCCTCCCTTCGTCTCCTCCCTGTGTCCCTCCCTGCGTCCCTCCCTGTGTCCCTCCCTGTGTCCCTCCCTGTGTCCCTCCCTGTGTCCCCTCCCTGTGCCCCTCCCTGTGTCCTTCCCTGTGTCCCCTCCCTGTGTCCCTCCCTGTGTCCCTCCCTGTGTCCCTCCCTGTGTCCCTCCCTGTGTCCCTCCCTGTGTCCCCTCCCTGTGTCCCTCCCTGTGTCCCTCCCTGTGTCCCCTCCCTGTGTCCCTCCCTGTGTCCCTCCCTGTGTCCCTCCCTGCGTCTCCTCCCTGTGTCCCTCCCTGTGTCCCTCCCTGTGTCTCCTCCCTGTGTCCCTCCCTGTGTCCCTCCCTGCGTCTCCTCCCTGTCTCTCCTCCCTGTCTCTCCTCACTGCCTCTCCTCCCTGTGTCCCTCCCTGTGTCCCTCCCTGTGTCCCCTCCCTGTGTCCCTCCCTGTGTCCCTCCCTGTGTCTCCTCCCTGTGTCCCTCCCTGTGTCCCTCCCTGCGTCTCCTCCCTGCGTCTCCTCCCTGAGTCTCCTCCCTGTGTCCCTCCCTGTGTCTCCTCCCTGCGTCTCCTCCCTGTGTCTTCTCCCTGTGTCTCCTCCCTGCATCCATCCCTGTGTGTCCATGTGCAGGCGTTTGAGAACACTCTGAAGTCGTGGGAGGACAAGCTGAAGTATGACAAGCTGCCCCTGCGACCTCACCTCTACTCCCAGCAGTCTGTGGACCTGGCCACTGAGGAGGAGGTGGCCCTTGTACAGCTGGTTGCACGCGCTGCGGACGACCTCATCACCAGGTACACACACACACACACACACACACACACACACACACACTCACACATACACACACACACACACACACATACACACACCTTATTTTACTCCCTTTTAAACTGTTATCTTGAATAATGTACCTGTAAACGTTCTGTCCAGCCGGCAGACAGAACTGTGCCCTCTGACCTCTCCCCTTGTCCAATCACAGGATCTGTGAGGCAGCCAAGACCAATGGGCTTTTAGAGCAGGAGCTGGCTCACGCCGTCAACGCCTCGTCACATGCCATCAACAAGACACACCCCAAGTTAGCCGAGGTTAGACATCATCAAGAGGATATGTGATATGAGGAGTGATATGAGGAGTGATATGAGGAGTGATATGAGGTGTGACATGAGGAGTGACATGAGGAGTGACATGAGGAGTGACATGAGGTGTGATATGAGGAGTGATATGAGGAGTGACATGAGGAGTGACATGAGGAGTGACATGAGGAGTGATATGAGGTGTGATATGAGGAGTGATATGAGGAGTGACATGAGGAGTGACATGAGGAGTGAAATGAGGAGTAACATGAGGTGTGATATGAGGAGTGACATGAGGAGTGACATGAAGTGTGATATGAGGAGTGATATGAGGAGTGACATGAGGAGTGACATGAGGAGTGACATGAAGTGTGATATGAGGAGTGATATGAGGAGTGATATGAGGTGTGACATGAGGAGTGATATGAGGAGTGATATGAGGAGTGATATGAGGTGTGATATGAGGAGTGACATGAGGAGTGACATGAGGAGTGATATGAGGTGTGAGATGAGGAGTTACATGAGGTGTGATATGAGGTGTGATATGAGGAGTGACATGAAGTGTGATATGAGGAGTGATATGAGGAGTGACATGAGGAGTGACATGAGGAGTGACATGAGGAGTGACATGAAGTGTGATATGAGGAGTGATATGAGGAGTGATATGAGGAGTGATATGAGGAGTGACATGAGGAGTCACATGAGGAGTGACATGAGGAGTGATATGAGGAGTGACATGAAGTGTGATATGAGGAGTGATATGAGGAGTGATATGAGGTGTGACATGAGGAGTGACATGAGGAGTGATATGAGGTGTGACATGAGGAGTGACATGAGGAGTGACATGAGGAGTGACATGAGGAGTGACATGAAGTGTAATATGAGGAGTGATATGAGGTGTGACATGAGGAGTGACATGAAGTGTGATATGAGGAGTGATATGAGGAGTGATATGAGGTGTGACATGAGGAGTGACATGAGGAGTGACATGAGGTGTGACATGAGGAGTGACATGAGGAGTGATATGAGGAGTGAAATGAGGAGTGACATGAGGAGTGACATGAGGAGTGACATGAGGTGTGATATGAGGTGTGATATGAGGAGTGACATGAGGAGTGACATGAGGAGTGACATGAGGAGTGAAATGAGGTGTGATATGAGGTGTGATATGAGGAGTGATATGAGGAGTGTGTGATTCCAGCTGTCTAATATCAAGTTTGTTTGTATTGCCTTGTACCCAGAGTATGGCCAGGAACACTGCTATAGAAGTAGCCAGTAATGTAAAGGCTTTACACAACGAGACGGAATCCCTTCTGGTGGGACGAGTATCACTGGTGAGTTACAATCTAGGAGGCTAAGCAAGGTCAGTTTAGCCTTTCCATATCCTAACCATTAGGAAGGAAAACGCAAGACTGACCTTAGATCAACGTCTCAGGGCAACGTCATCTTACTCACAGTCTCTGTACAGAAAATGTGTTTATCTCCTTCATACCCAACTCCTGTGTGTGCATGTGTGTGTGTGTGTGTGTGTGTGTGTGTGTGTGTGTGTGTGTGTGTGTGTGTGTGTGTGTGTGTGTGTGTGTGTGTGTGTGTGTGTGTGTGTGTGTGTGTGTGTACGTGTGTGTCCATCCACAGCAACTGGAACCCTCAGATGAAGAGTCTTTATCCAGTGCTCTGCAGAGTGTGGAGATGGAACTAGGCAAACTAGTAGATATTCCCTGGTTATACCATATACTGCAGCCTAATGAAGATGAGGTGAGAACACACTCTAGTAGATATTCCCTGGTTATACCATATACTGCAGCCTCATGAAAATGAGGTGAGAACACACACACTCTAGTAGATATTCCCTGGTTATACCATATACTGCAGCCTTATGAAGATGAGGTGAGAACACACACACACTAGTAGATATTCCCTGGTTATACCATATACTGCAGCCTCATGAAGATGAGGTGAGAACACACACACACTAGTAGATATTCCCTGGTTATACCATATACTGCAGCCTTATGAAGATGAGGTGAGAACACACACACACTAGTAGATATTCCCTGGTTATACCATATACTGCAGCCTAATGAAAATGAGGTGAGAACACACACACACTAGTAGATATTCCCTGGTTATACCATATACTGCAGCCTAATGAACATGAGGTGAGAACACACACACACTAGTAGATATTCCCTGGTTATACCATATACTGCAGCCTAATGAAGATGAGGTGAGAACACACACACACTAGTAGATATTCCCTGGTTATACCATATACTGCAGCCTAATGAAGATGAGGTGAGAACACACACACTCTAGTAGATATTCCCTGGTTATACCATATACTGCAGCCTAATGAAGATGAGGTGAGAACACACACACACTAGTAGATATTCCCTGGTTATACCATATACTGCAGCCTAATGAAGATGAGGTGAGAACACACACACACTAGTAGATATTCCCTGGTTATACCATATACTGCAGCCTAATGAAGATGAGGTGAGAACACACACACACTTCTAATCCTACACCTGTGTTCCTCTCAGGACCCCTCGTTAGAGTATGGCAAGAGCAGCAGTCGTAGCAGCATGTTCAGAATCGTGCCAAAGTTCAAGAAAGAGAAAGCTACCAAGAAGACCTGCCCTCAGTCCGGTCAGTGTTAGTCTTTTAGTCTCTCCACAGGCTTCACATAGACAGTACGCTCTTAGAAAAAAAAGGTGCTGTCTAGAACCTAAAAAGGGTTCTTCGGCTGTGGCCCATTGGATCACCTTTTAAAGATCCCTTTTTGGTTCCAGGTAGAACCCTTTTGGATTCCAGGTAGAAACCTTTTGGGTTCCATGTACAACCCTTTCCACAGAGAGTTCTACATGGAACCCAAAAGGGTTCTATCTGGATTCAAGAGGGTTAACCTAATGGGACAGCCGAAGAACCCTTTTGGAACCCTTTTGGAACCTTTTTGGAACCCTTTTGGAACCCTTTTTTCTAAGAGTGTACGTACCACACACACATGCACACAAACATACATTGTTGTTTACTTTTTAGTTAGAACTAAGATCTTTAAGGTCTCTATGTGGCCTACATTTAGTGGTTGTAATGCATTATAACCACCCAGTGTGGTGTCAGGGATTGTCTCTGTGTTTTCTTTTCTGCCCTGGTCCTCAGTCTGACCCAGCCATCCAAGAGCACCCCTCTTCCTTCTGTTCATGGTCTTATCCACCTGTCTACACATGTACAGCAGGCACAAACCAAGGCCAAAGACAGGGGGAGGGGGCTGGACACAGGGCCAAAAACCCAGGGGTTTCCCAGAGAAAGAAAATGTGTGTATTAGAACACCATTTCTCCTTCATGACGACTGATACAACCGAATATTGCTACATTTGTTTATTGATATTACTACCAATTGAACATGAAAAAAGCATTTTTTTGACTGTATGTTTATGAATATTACTACCAATTGAACATGAAAACCAGCCATTTCTATTGAATGCTGCAGCTGCACTCTTCAATCTAGATTATAATACAGAATGCAGGTCGTCTCAGAAAGGACTTTGTTTTGGTGTGGAATAAGAGAGAATAGAATGGAGACAAGTAGAATTGCAGGAGTTGGCCGTTCCTCTGCTTCAGGACCCCGTCTGATTGGTCGGGAGTGTTAGTCCCGCCCACAGTGAGGCAGGGCAGGGTGTTGATTGGGTGAGACGTTCCTTCAGGTTGCACAGGCTTCCACCTCCTTCTCCCTCCTACTTCCTGTACGTCTGTGTTCTGATTGGTGGATAACCTGCATGCCCTCAGCCTCTCTGGAAGGCCATTGGCCACAGCTGTTTCCGACCAACCAACCTCCAACATCTATGTTAACCCCTCCTCTTTTTCCGCCAGCCGCTACCGCCTCTCCTCCCTCCTTTCCTTTCTCCCTCTACCTCTCCCTGTCTTCCCATCCCTCTATTGGGATTTCCTCTCTCTGATTGTGTGTGTGTATATATATGAGTGTATGTGCGTTTGGATGTGGGTGTGCATCATATATTTGTGTGTATGTGTGTGAGAGAGAGGGTCTCAGACACTGAGCGAGCGCCTTCTTGCTCTGTGTACTGTCTGTGTATGTAGTGGAGAGATGGGGTACAGAGGAGGTAGGAGTCTGGCTGGAGCAGCTCAGTCTGGGAGAGTACAGAGACACCTTCACACGCCATGACATCAGAGGCTCTGAACTGCTGCACCTGGAGAGAAGGGACCTGAAGGTATACACACAGGCACACACACAAACACACAAACATAACACACACACTCAAACATAACACACACACACACATACAAATATAACACACACACACACGCGCTAAGGCATACACACACACACACACACACACACACACACACACACACACACACACACACACCCTGTTACTTCATCTATCCCCAGATCAACTCTCTTTCTCTCTTCCTCTCTGGTTCTCTCCATCTCTTTCTCTCTGGTTCTCTCCATCTCTTTCTCTCTGGTTCTGTTGGCCGTTAGCTGTCTCCCTGTTTGCTGCTCTGTGCTGCACTGCTCTGCTTGGCTTCTTCTGTGTGTGAGAGTGTTGCTTACCTACCGCAGGAGACTGGCTGTAACTCACTAACCCCTCAGTCTCCACTGGTACTGTGTGTGAACTTGGAACGGGAACGGGACAGGGCTGGGGGGGGGGGGGGGGGGGTGTAGGGGAGGAGGGGCTATGGGAGTGGGACTGCTCAGGAAGGTTGGGTGAGGGAGGGTTGGAGCTGGGGTTAGGGTGGTACCATAGACCGAGACAAGAAGCTGTTTTAGGTAGGACCGACAAAGAGACGCTGTTCATGGACAGATGCACAACAACTCCCAGTAGTGCTGACCCCAGGGGTGTGAGTGGACATGCCCTTTGGAGTGCTGCTGAACATAGGTGGCATTTACTTGGAGTTAAAGGAGAAAGATGTTCAATGTTGACTCCATACTGAGAAAATACCTCAGGGAGAAACAAGAGGTGTATTAATTCGTCTGATTCCATTTGCAAAACGTTTTGTCTGTGGCAAAACAGTTTGCAACTGAAACCGTTTAACGTGTAAGCTAAATCATAGCAAATCAAATTCTATTGGTCGCATACACATATTTAGCAGATGTTATTGCGGGTGTAGCGAAATGCTTGTGTTCCTAGCTCCAACAGTGCAGTAATATCTAACAAAACACAACAGTAATCTAAAAAAAATAAAAGAATGGAATTAAGAAACCAACTGAACCAAACAGAAGCAAACAGGGAAGGACGTACCTGAATTTGTCCAATAGAAACTCTCGTTTTCATTGCAAAATGTTTTCCGTTTGGAGTAAACGGTTTTGCAACGGAATCCGACTGTAGCTCAGCTGGTAGAGCACGGCGCTTGTAACGCCAAGGTAGTGGGTTCGATCCCCGGGACCACCCATACGCAAAAATGTATGCACGCATGACTGTAAGTCGCTTTGGATAAAAGCGTCTGCTAAATGGCATATTATTATTATATTATAATGATACACCCCAGGGATATCCCACTGCACACTCATTACCCCATAACCTCCTTACAGATGATGGAGTGTCATTTACATTGTTCTATTTCAAAAACACATTGTTTATCAGAGTTTCATGGACCAACGATCCTAATGGATCTACAGTAGGTGGAGTGAACGAGGGCAAAGCGAGGGGAGGACAGTAATAGACGTGCACTCATCCATACGAGCGACAGGCCTACCATACCTTGGACTGTGCCAGTGTTTCGCTGTGTGTGTGTCCCCTCATTCCAAATCTGTCCCCTCCATTTCTATGGCAAAACCACCATTATCTGGCGAAAAAGCATCATTGGAAGTTTAATGTTTTTTTTCCTAAACGCTATTACATAATTGTAATTGATCCTATTTAGAAACATGGTAACACTTTACGTAACACTTACAGTTACAATTGTAAGACTTGTCATGTACATGTAAGAAGTCTTTATAATGCTTTTCTTAGTCTGTAGAAATAATTGCAGCATAAAAGTATTAAGTAAGGGATAAACGCCCACGTTCTGTACAAAAAATCCTGATCGTTCTTATATCTCTCAGATATAGGAGAGACACTTCAGAACTTTATTTTTATATTTTTTTGGGACTATCTTTTATTCCATGTAGTGAATCTGTTGTTACATGCATTTGTATGGACTAATAGCAGTAAGACCCCCAAAAATGTATTTTTTTTTTATACTTCAAGGGCTCTTAAAATTCTAAATCAAATACCTAATGATCCTTGGTATGATCACCACCCCCGCCCCCTCCACCCCTCCCCCGGCTTAGACAGGGCTTAGATGGGTTAAGTGAGCAAAATAGGTGTTGCAGTACAGGGTGACCAAGACGTAAAACAACAGGGTACGAAATAGTACCAAAAAAAAGACAATACAATGTAAAAACCATAAAACAGAATTAGCGTAGTGATTAAAAAGGAAGCTATTAAATAAAACGATTTCCATTAAATAAATAAACAATTAGGAGAATCAATGTTCTTAAGATGTCGTCTGCTGTCCACAGGATCTGGGGATATCGAAAGTGGGTCATATGAAGAGAATTCTCCAGGGAACTAAGGATCTGGCCAAGACCGCCATGGTTGACCTCTAACCCAGAAGTAGTTGGTGCCGGAGAGGAAGTGCCCTTCCGCCACAGAGGAAGAGTTTGGGAGCTCCGCAGGGAGAGCTGAACGCCTGGCATCTTGGGGTGGATGGATGGATTTGATCCTTTGGATGGATTTAAGAAAGCTGTTGGTGAGAAGTTTTAGAACTGTAATGTTTTAGTGAGACTGTGTTTGGCGCCAAAATGGAAGACGGAACTCTACAGTTGTTGACAGTGCAAAGAAGGAAGCTATGGATCTTCACAAAAAAAAGCAATTTTTCTCAAATCATATTACCATTCATGGCACAATCAGGTATGCAACTGATCGTCATTATAAGAGTTGTTTTGGTCGTCTGGCCCCATAAGAAGGCCCAATTCAAGTAGCAACAAGGTGACTTCCATGAGTGTTCCCTAACAGTGTTCTGTGAGTGTGTACAGTTCAGTACAGTCACTACAATACCGTGCGGCTTTGTGATTAGCTTACTGGCTCGTTGCCTGGCAGTAGAAGGCTACAGATGCAACGCTACAGTCTACAGTATCCTGCTTTCGCTGTTTACACCAGAGGAGATAGGGAATGTCCCAAATAGCACCCTCTTCCCTATGTTGGGCACTACTTTTAAGTGGTGCACTATGTAGGGAATAGGGTGTGATTACAGATGTGCCCTGGGAGAAGGAGATGCAATGTCACAACCTAAAGCGAGTGAAGGGAGGTTTCTGAAAACAGTGAGACATATGTTGCATGCTATTCTAGCTTGACTTTGGATATCTATTTTGAATTGCAAAATTAGTGTCTTGGTTTGTTTGTGTAAAAAGATAACACTTGAACAAGTTTTTTTTTTTATATGACTTTAGTAATGCCATTTGTTACTACTGAAAGCATCATTTTGGTTTGAATCAACCTTTTTTGTTAATAATTTTTATTTATTTGTTCTTGCATGATAATTCTGTGTCAAGGACCTGTGTCTTGTGCCATATTTTAGTCATTTTATTGTAAAATGTGCTTTATTGGTAAGAGAACATCAGAATTTAGGACAAATTATTAGATTAAGTATTAGGAGTTATATTTTGTCATTTGACACATTTTCTTTTGATGTGAAAATCAGTACCAAAGTGAATGTCCAATACACTTCCAAACATAAATGTTAACTTTGAAAGTAGTGAAAATAACATAATGTTTGGGATAAATATCAGTTACATATAGAGGGAGTGTTATAAGCTGGGTTACAGAATTCTAGGAACTTTCTATAAATTCCCTGGTTTCCCAGAAATCTTGGTTGTAGGGTCCGGATTTCCTGCTTATTATCTTCTGAATCCGGAAATCCTCCAACCGGGATTTCGGGAAACCAGGGAATTTATTTGAAGTTCCCGGAATTTTGCAACCCTAGTTGTAAGCCAACAATTTCATATTTTTATGGAATACTTGACATGCACTTTTCCCTTTTGCTATTTGCAAAGTTACATCCTCATATCACTAGATACAATTCACCACAATCCCTAGCATTTAAACACTCAATATTTCACAGAGTAACACTATGGTAGTGGGAATAGGAGTTATATGTTGATTTAAGAATAAGATTGAGCAGCTCATCTGCAACAGGAGAAAGTGCAGCTTTAGTTGCTCAGTGTGACATATAATGTTAATAGGACACTCTTTTGTTAGGTTGGTGGCATTACAGGGTATACTTATATATGTGATGCTAAGTATGCATATACAATATATGCACTGAATATATACAATCTAAACCAGTGTATGCATACACTGTTAGTAGCTTTTGTAGTCCAATGCCTTTGTAGATTACTGACATGACATACAGTGTCAACAGCTAACACGTTTTGATGACCATGTCTATTGATTTGCACCATGAACACCAATTGTGGATTATTGATTTTGTTGAATAGGATAATCTCTCCTGTTTTTGTTTAATGCTGTTGTATTCTAACGGAGGTGCAATATTATATTGGTTTTGATAGTCTTTCTGACGTGATGTTTCGCTGTGGGAAAAACCCAAAGGGTTTTGTATACACTGACCGACTTTTAAACGAAATAGCGTTTCTTACTAGTTCATTTTCATTCAAACTTCTTCCAACAACTCACTGGTTTTTAGTCTTGTTCCTCTGTGCTTCCAGGATGATTCTCAAAGCAGGTTGCAGGAAATAATAGACCGTGTTACTGACTGTATGTGAGACTGTTGAACGGGCAGACCTGACTGTTGTTCAATGCTTTATGTAATTTATCTAAGAGCCCTTGTATGTTCATTTGCATCAGCTAAATACTTAGCATCAACTGTATGTTATCAATGATCTTATATCATCAAGTCTTCTTTTTGATTATATTTTACCTCAACAAAACTGTTCATATCAGGATTGTGGCTTGCTTAATTTTATAGTCCTCCTGTAACATAATATCAATTAACAAAATGGAAATAGGAAGTTATACCACGTTTGCATGATAATTACATTTGGGCTTCTTTGGGATTGAGAAAGCAATTAATCCGTACCAGTTAGTTACCAATTGTGTTCTCTTATTTGGAGTAAGCACCAGAAAGTAGCATGTATATTTTACTCCATCATTTCGCAGTATATAAAGGACTGTAAAATAAAGCATTACCTACATTATTCCTCTTTTGGATGCCATCCCACCCACCTCTCTTTTGGTGGCATATCAAGAGAATTCACATTATCAAGAAGCATACTATCGTTGCTTATGCTCACAACCAAGTATAATTTTTTTCTAACATGAAACCCAAATCACGAGGCCTTTAAATCCCCTGAAACATTAACCTCTTTGATGAAAGAAGTTTGAATTTAGAACCATGCCAGGAGCATCTAAATCCTACCTTAGTAAATAGTCTAGACAAAATAAATGTGCTTTATTGCAAGTATGATTGTTATGAAGAAGAAAAAAAACATAGCCCCAAGCTAGCTAGGTTCCTAACCAAAGATATGAATTAAACATTCTGAACATTCAATCTTTTTTGAAATCCTAAGTACCCAAGCCACAGTTCTTGATAATCAGTTATGTGTCTTGTCTTTCCACTGGCACTTAAAATTAGGGCCAAATTAGGGCAAAAATCGAGCTGGCTCTAATGGGATTCTCAAATTCGAGCTGGGTCGAGGGAAATCCGGGTCTGCGCAGCTCATGTTTCACAACTGGTTAGAATTCGGGTTTGTGACACCATTACTATGCAACCACCAAGCTGATCCCTGCTGGATGCTGACACAACATTAGCTAGCTCCTCTGGGCTTGTTACTGTTAGCTAGCACATGGACAAGCAGTATTGCAGTAGTCAGACATGACATGCATTACCACCATAGCTGGATCATTCATTCATTTTTGCACTACACAATAAACTTTTATGAGAACAGTCAGCCCTCGAATGATAGTTACCTAACGTTAGCTAGCAAATCAGAGTTTAAACAAGCTAGCTAGCTAATGTGAGCTAGCAGGAATTTTAGCTAGCAGGAATTTTAGCTGGCCAGGTCGTATTGAAAGCCAGCTACATAATATCAAAGCTGTCGTCTGGTTTGCTTGGTTAGCTAGCTAGCTAATAGCCAATGCCATGGCAAGCAAGGTAGGAATGAAGCTAGCTAGCTAGCCTGTTATGCTAGCGATGATGCTAACTGTTTAGCTAGCTGGCTAACGTCAGCAAGCTAAATATATGGCTCTGAGTCTGGCTGGCACTGGCAGGAGTATGGGGTAACGTTGGTTACAGCATGGTGAGGGTGAATTAAATTCTTCAACATCTTGCTAGCAACATTAGCGAAGCCAGCTGCAGTCACATATTGGCTACCTAGCTACATGACATCATTTCACATTTGTGGGCCAGCCCAACCTGGGTTGATTTCAAAGTGCCAATGGAAATGTGGCTTAAGTGGTTTAGGTATTTGCTGGTTTCACAGACATAGATAGATGTTTTTTAAGTCCTAGCTCTTGTTCTCAGAGTGGTTTAACCTTGGAATACATAGTTCTGTATTTATATTAAAAACACATTTTCAGTAGTCTGAATTCAAGTGCAATCTAGGTAGTTTATGTCTGCATAGCCACAGTAAGTAGGGGTGCTGAGGGTGCTGCAGCACCACCTGAAAAATCAGAAGTAAAAGAAAAATATAAATACAAAAATATTTGTTTTTTTCTACAAAACTAGTGCACTGGGCCTTTACTAGTCCTGTATTAGCGGACCGATATAGCCGTCTGTAACCCGGCCCAACATTTGTTTCCAGCATCGCCACAGCACCCCCACCCCCAAACTACTTCCTGCGGCTATGTACTGTATGTCTGTGTTTCCAGCTCTGTGTGCTTTAATCTGAGCTGATGTTCCTCACTGCAGGTCACACTCATGGCTTCAGTACCCAGGCTGTATGTGTGTGCAGTCTGTCTCTGTGTGTCTTTCTGTCTGAAGGGTGTCTGCCTGGTGCTGTATGAGTGTGCTGTCTGTCTCTGTGTGTCTGTCTGAAGGATGTCTGTCTGTGTCTGTGTGTCTGTCTGAAGAGTGTCTGCCTGCCTGCCTGCCTGTCTGTCTGAAGGGTGTCTGCCTGGTTCTGTATGAGTGTGTTGTACCCCAGACGCCATTGCTTAGAGAGAGAGAGAGAGCTTGAGTTCTCCAATCTGGGTAGAGGTTTCCCATGGGCACAGATCTTACCTCCCCCAATCCTAACCATAACCATAAGGAGGGGAAAACGCTAAACTGATCTTAGTTCAGCATCCATGGGCAACGTCATCCATCGCCACGTTTTCCAATGGTATGTATATATAATGCTGCAAACTGCCTGGTTTTCATAAACCAACCAAACCCTATGTGAGGATCTCTTAAGATGGGGTAACCCGATAGTCTCTAACATGGTTTATAACATGGTGGAAGAGAAGTGAGTTTCATTTGTTTACATTGTTTACAATGGCACAGTTTTACTTGCTAAGGATAAATATATATATATATATATATATATATATATATATATATATATATGTAAACAAAATGTGCATATTTATTGCCTAAGGTTAAACATTATGATGATGTAACTGTGTTTTCTTCTTTGGAATATAATGTTACAGTTTATCACCTGTGTTACTATCTGGATGCTTTTGGTAAAGTAGTTGGTCATTTTTATGACTACCAAGCAGTGGAGTCTGGTGGGAGGAGCTATAGGAGGACGGGCTCATTGTAATGGCTGGAATGGAATCAAGGAACGGAGTCAAACGTGGTTTCCATATGTTTGATGTGATTGATACTGTTCCATTAATTCCATTCCAGCCATTACAATGTGCCCATCCTTCTATAGCTCCTCCCACCAGCCTCCACTGCTACCAAGTGACTGTTTTCTGTGCTTTTTTTTATGGTTAGAATGCATGGTTAACTATTTATTACAATATGGAAGTCACTGAGATGTGTATTTTTGTATTCAGATTAAATAAATGGTTCAACTTTGTTGTACATTTTTAGGTGCCTTAAAAACAAGGCTATCTTCCTTCTTCAATAAAAACGAATGCATACACAATGTGTCATGATATTTCTGCCTAGCCTCTTGGATAAAATGCATTACCTTCAGATATTTTTTGTTGGTGATATTGTTTGAACTCATTGTAATATACGAAAGCATTGTAGAGAGGACAACCCATAGGCAGTACATATCCTGTGGAAACATGTTCTTGTTTTTACTAATGAATTACTATATGTTCCTGTATTGTAGGCCTACATACAATTCTGTATAGTTAGACCTACACACAGATTTACAGTAGGCCCGTATGTTAAAAACAAAATCAGGGTGTGTTCAGTGAGAAGCACAGTTTTTTTTGTCATGGGGCAGAGATAAAATGTTGCTGTTTTAGAGCTAATTTCGTGCTATTCTACACATTTTGACAGGATGTGTCAATATAAGATCACATGTGATCACGTTTTTGGAACACTTCACATGTGACAACATGGCACCCCCCTACAAGGTCTCACTGTAAGCTAACCTGGTCCCAGATCTGTTTGCCATTGCCATGACAATGATCATAAGAGTTGGCAAGACAACACAAACAGATCACACACACACACACACGCAAGCACGCACACACACACTTTCTTGCAAATGTAGGCTAATTCCCACAGAAACCATTTAATTTTCTGCTTTCAAGTCTGAAAATATTTTCTACATACCATGTCATAAGACTGATGTTACCAGCTGTAGCTGGATCCTCAATCTCCATTTCATTTGTGCTTATAAAATGGGATGCCACCTATCTAGCCATATCTGTCATGCATATTGGAATGATGACCTCATGGGCCGGAAAACCCCATTCTGTCCAAGCCCCTAAATCTCTCAGCGGTGGGCCCCAATTCTCCAAACAAGACGATTATAGTAAACTGGTATTATTCACCTCCACACTGCAGATCAATCAGGCCCCTCTGTCCTGTTGGCCCACTAAGACTGCCTGGTTGAACATGAGGGGGAAGTGACCTCTTCCCCTCCTCATCTCTCCTTCATCTGGACTGATCTGAAGACTGCAGGATAGTTGTGTGATGTTTGTGATTAGAAGGAGTCAGGCGCAGGAGGGTAAATCACTGAATACAGAGTTTATTCCATCGTACACTGCGCTGGATAGCGACAACAAAATACAGGCACGGGGGAACAATCTACCCCGGCAATACAAGGTACGAGTAGCTCCAACAAAATACAGGCACAGGGGAACAATCTACCCCGGCAATACAAGGTACGAGTAGCTCCAACAAAATACAGGCACAGGGGAACAATCTACCCCGGCAATACAAGGTACAAGTAGCTCCACGAGCTACACTCAACACACATAAAACAATCACCCACAAGGACAAGGGGGGGCCGAGGGAACACTTATACACGGACTAATGAGGGGTGTCAAAGTCGCGTCAATTCAAATCTGGCATTAGGAACAAAAGAGGTCAACACGACTTCTAAGGTATACTAGTTATTTTAATTAATGCAAAAACCTTCAATGGTAAATATGATGTTTCGTATATACGGGTTCTCTGATATGCCTCGCAGGACATTCCAGACAACTAACACATTTCTCTAGAAACAATACCCAAATACTCTGACAGAGGAAGTTTCCCACTTCTCTGCTGGCCAATTAGAGTAAAGACTTGAGCAGTTTAAACTATCTCAGCCAATCCGTTGATGCAGGGGGTTGGTCTCATCTCTTTGGCGCCATTTGTTACACACTCCAGGCAGACACAAGATTATCATAACAACCTGTCATAGTGAGAAGAGCCAGCTCCCTTAGACATCATTCCCATGTCAAAGGAAGACTCATAGATCACAATGAACCATTATAGTCTTGTATTTGAAGACACAATCCTTATCTTCTCTTCACATCAATCACAGCCTTGCCAGGTGTCACAGCCTACATTAGCCCAGTCAAGAATGCATTCTTTCTAAGTTAGTCATCCTATCAGTTTAGAAGAATAATAAATCCCTAATAGGGGATAAGAACCAGGTGTGTGTAATTGACAAGACAAATGGAATGATGATATATGGTGTCAGTGGCTAGACGGCCGGTGACGACGAACGCCGAAGCCTGCCCAAACAAGGAGGGGAGGCAGCCTCGCCGGAAGTCGTGACGAGTTGAAAGTGATGAAACATAATATAAGCCTATCTAGAGGCTTGTTGTTGCCTTTCCAACTCTATTAAATCAGCCCAAAGGAAGAACAATAACTGGAGAATACGTAGCACAATGTTGTCTTTCAGACATGGTTATTCTCCCCAATTGGCCCAGTTGAGTATTTGTTTGCATCACAGAGTTCCCCTGGGACAATCTAATAGACATCCACTGGGAAACCCTCAAATTATTAACCTATTTTTGCTTAAATTGGGATCATACCATTGCAGAATTAATGCAGCTGATCAGTTTATTTGTACATCTACAGTGCCTTGCAAAAGTATTCAACCCCCTTGGTGTTTTTCATATTTTGTTTTATTACAACCTGTAATTTAAATGGATTATTTTTTGGATTTCATGTAATGGACATACACAAAATAGTCCAAACTGGTGAAGTGAAATGAAAAAAATAACTTGTTTCAAAAAATGAATTCACCCCCATATGAATTCACCCCCTTTGCTATGAAGCCCCTAAATAAGATCTGATGCAACCAATTACCTTCAGAAGTCACATAATTAGTTAAATAAAGTCCACCTGTGTGCAATCTAAGTGTCATATGATCTGTCACATGATCTCAATATACAGTTGAAGTCGGAAGTTTACATACATCTTAGCCAAATACTTTTAAACTCAGTTTTATTATTATTATTATTATTATTATTATTATTATTATTATTATTATTATTATTATTATTATTATTATCCATTATTACCCATTATTACCCATTATTATCCACTATTATCCATTATTATCAGACCTCTACATGCTTTGTAAGTAGGAAAACCTGCAAAATCGGCAGTGTATCAAATAATTGTTCTCCCCACTGTATAGTTCTATGTTGGCCGGTGTGGTTCCCAATCAGAGGCAGCTGTCGCTCGTTGTCTCTGATTGGGAACCATACTTAGGCAGCCTATTGGCACTGTCTAGTTGTGGGATCTTGTTCCGTGTGGAGGCTAGTTTTGTGTTCAGCCTTTGGACTTCACGTTTCGTTTGTTGTTGTGTCGTGTGTTTATTCATTGTAAATAAACATGTATGCATATCACGCTGCGCCTTGGTCTGTCCGTCCTTAAAATAACGTGACAAGGGGGACAAGGTGACGTCACCTTAACTCTCATTTTAATACACCAATGGTAACATGATATTCTCTTACCCAATTTAAATAAGTAACTCCTTGTAACCAACATCGGAGAAGGTGTGTTTGCAGATGGGTGTGGTTTATATAGCCAAAATTGAGTGTCTCGGTGTCGGATACATTTGTACTCGGTCTTGACTCGGTCTCGGACAGTGACGACTCGTAATTTCTTCCTGAGACTAGCCGAGACAAGTGCATAAAAAAACTCGTAAATATCAGCATCCATTCAGTCAGCGCATAAAACCGCTTCGCCAGGCCAAACAGATACACTCCTTTCTTTAAACATTAATATCTTAACAGCCTTTATATCTACTATAAACATATTTGATCAGTGGAGAACCTATAGGCCTTCAGTGTGTGACAGGTTCGTGATTCTGAAAGGACAGCGACCGTAATACCAGTGCACTCATGTATGAGAGTGCACTTTTTGTAAAATACAATGGGTCAGTGGTGTAGTGGAGGGTATACACAGGTATAAGCCGTATACCTACTTTTTTTCAGTGGGCATTGCTTGTACTCACCTCTTAATCCCCACTGATGCATATCAAAGTAGTGTAGTGGAGGTATAATACTTATCAATTATGTAGTACAATCAGTGGTGATTTTAGCATGTAAACCTTGGTGGGGCAAACCATTAAAGCCACTACACAACACAACACTAAACAATACATTAATTGCACTATAACGGTGACAAATGGTGCCCGCAAACAGTTAGGGCCTACATAAAGCTGTCCCAACAGCAGAGCTTTCTTTTCAGCACCATGGACTGAATCCTTACCACTGCTACACCAAGTTATCCGCAGAGCCTTGTCTGGCAGCGAAACAGTTCATTCAGCCTTATTTCTTGAAAAAAGAAACATCGCTTATTTGGCAGACTTGCTTAAACAAATGCGGTTTCTACTGACAATTGAGATGTACAAACTATATCATAAGGGAACGATGAGCGGATAAGAGGCAATCCGTAATTTCGAATAAGACATTAATGAGCGAGCTAGGACGGACATAGTCAATATAACTATTTGTTCAGCACTTTTGACATGTACAGCGACAGAATTCAGAACATATGCCGTTCTTACAGTATTCTCCATGTACACCAAGTCAAAATAGGGAAAATAAAGGGGGCATATTCAGTGCATTCGGAAAGTATTCAGAACCCTTGACTTTTTACATATTTTGTTACGTTGCAGCCTTATTCTAAAATTGATTAAATATATATTTTCTTCTCATCAATCTACACACAATACCCCATAATGACAAAGGGATAACTGGTTTTTAGAAATGTTAGCAAAGTTTTAAAAAATCAAAAACATAAATACTTTATTTACATAAGTATTCAGACTCTTTGCTATGAGACACGAAATTGAGCTCAGGTACATCCTGTTTACATTGATCATCCTTGAGATATTTCTACAACTTGATTGGAGTCCACCTGTGGTAAATTCAATTGATTGGACATGATTTTGAAAGGCACACACCTGTCTATATAAGGTCCCACGTTTGAATGCATGTCAGAGCAAAAACCAAGCCGTGAGGTCAAAGGAATTGATCGTAGAGCGCCGAGACAGGATTGAGTCGAGGCACAGATCTGGGGAAGGGTACCAAAAAATGTCTGCAGCATTGAAGGTCCCAAAGAACACAGTGGCCTCCATCCTTCTTAAATGGAAGAAGTTTGGAACCACCAAGACTCTTTCTAGAGCTGGCCACCTGGCCAAACTGAGCAATCGGTGGATAAGGGCCAGGGAGGTGACCAAGAACTCGACGGTCACTCTGACAGAGCTCCAGAGTAACTCTGTGGAGATGGGAGAACCTTCCGGAAGGAAAACCATCGCTGCAGCACTCCACCAATCAGGTATTTATGGTAGAGTGACCAGACAGAAGCCACTCCTCAGTAAAAGGCACATGACAGCCAGCTTGGAGTTGCCAAAAGGAAACTAAACGACTCTCAGACAATGAGAAACAAGATTCTCTGGTCTGATGAAATCAAGATTGAACTCTTTGGCCTGAATACCAAGCATCACTGTAACGAACCCTGCAGTCTGAGTCGGTTCCTGTTTGTGTGATTAGTTTTCTGCTCGGGATCTCCAGTTTCCCGAGGGTTCTGGAACGCTCCCTGCCTGGTTGCCGGGCAACGTTGCTAGGCGGGAGCTCTCTTGATTTCCGCACCTGCATCCCATCAGCAATCTGCACACCTGGTCCTGATCATCACCCTTCTTAGGCTCTGTCCTAACATCCATTCCCTGCCGGATCGTTAGCCATGAACAGTATGTTTATCAGAGGATCAGCCTTAGTGCTTATAGCGTTAGCTTTGTTGTTTTGCACCTTGTTTGCTTGTTGTATACTTACCTTCGTTTTGTTCCATCTGCAGTCACCCGTCCGGAACCTTCACCCAACCCCTGCCTGATGGTCGGCGGCTGCCGAGCCATTACTGGACCTACTACTGCACCCTCAACAACTCATCCACGCCGCCCGCTCTGTTCCCTGGATTATTCAGCATCACTCGTGGATCTGTTAAATAAACACTCACCTTTGTTTCCACTTACCTTGTCCTGGTCTGCTTCTGGGTTCTGGCTTAGTAAACCGTGACAGAACGATCCGGCCAGTAATGAACCCAGCGGACCTGGACTCTGTTCGCCATGCCATTACCCATCAGGAGAAGATGTTGGGCCATCATAGCACGGTACTACAGGAGATCGCGTTGTCAGTTCGGAACCTTTCTACCGGTCTGACGGATGTCCAGAACCAGCGCAAGTTTCCGGTGGAGGATCCACTACCGGTTTCACCCATCTCGCCTGCCGCTTCTGGAGCTGTGTCCTTCCGTGAGCCCAAGGTTCCGACGCCGGATAAATATGAGGGGGAGCTGGGAAGATGCCGTTCTTTCCTTATGCAGTGTGGGTTAGTGTTCGATCTACAGCCCTACTCTTATGCCACAGACAAGGCTAGGATAGCCTTTGTGATTGAGTTGCTGCGTGGTCGAGCGCTGGAGTGGGCTTCAGCCGCTTGGGAACGACAGGACCCCTGCATGGCTTCATACCAGGGGTTCACGGCCGAGATGAGGAAGCTCTTCGACCATTCCGTCCGAGGGAGGGACGCAGCTAGGCGCCTGTTTTCGCTTCGCCAAGGAACTCGCAGCGTTGCCGACTTCGTGATCGAGTTCAGGACGTTGGCTGTGGAGAGTGGGTGGAATGAGGAGTCTCTGCAAGCGGCCTTTTACCAGGGTCTGTCGGAGCAGCTCAAGGATGAGTTGATCTCCTATCCGGAGCCTAGTGACCTGGACAGCTTGGTAGCCTTGTCTATTCGGGTGGATAATCGAGTCCGAGAGCGACGGAGGGAGAAGCAATGGGTTCCGTCCAATCGATCAGCTTCTCAGGTTCCAGTCGGGTCGGGGATTGGACCAGAATACGTCGATCATCGTCCACCACACAGGATTAGTGGAGAGGTCCTGTCTCCCGATTCTGAACCCATGCAAGTGGGGCGGCACGGGTTAACCAAGGAGGAGCGCCAACATAGACGTAGGACTAACTGTTGCCTCTACTGTGGTGGTTCGGGACATTACCTCGCCACTTGTTCCCGGCGGTCGTCAAACTGCGCGGCTCGCTAAAGTTGGGAGGACTTTTAGCGAGCCAGTTTCGACCTCTCAATACCTCTGTCAGACCCCGTTTCCCGGCTACCCTTATGAACAGGAATCAGAGCTTAGCGATTAACGCTTTTATCGATTCAGGTGCCGATGGAAGCTTTATTGATGCCGAGTTGTATCACGATGAGGACTGAACCGGTTAAGATGCTGTTGTCGGGGAATCATTCTGAGATGATTTCATTCTTCATTCTGCCATCTTCCCATGTTCCTCTGGTCCTTGGATACCCCTGGCTGAAGGAACACAATCCCACGTTCGATTGGGTGACGGGCAAGGTAACGAGTTGGAGCCTTGATTGCCATGCTAACTGTCTCAAGACTGCCTGTTCCCATTCGGTTCCCAGTCAGGTGATTGAGGCGGAACCCCCAGTTTTGTCCCTGGTTCCCGAGACATATCACAATTTGGGGGAGGTGTTCAGTAAGCAGAGGGCTCTGTCACTCCCTCCCCACCGACCATATGATTGTGCCATCAACCTGTTCCCTGGAGCTGTCTAACCCAAGGGAAGGTTATACAGTATCTCCCGACCTGAACGTGAGGCTTTGGAGACCTACATCAAGGAGTCCCTAGCTGCTGGTCTCGTTCGTCCCTCGTCATCACCCCTGGGGGCAGGATTCTTCTTTGTGGGTAAGAAGGATGGCTCTCTTCGACCGTGTATTGATTATCGGGGGTTGAATGATATCACGGTCAAGAACAAGTATCCCCTGCCCTTGATGAGCTCTGCCTTCGACTCCTTACAGGGTGCTACGGTGTTCACCAAGCTAGACCTACGCAATGCGTATCACCTGGTCCGGATCAGAGAGGGGGACGAGTGGTTGACGGGTTTCAATACCCCGATGGGTCACTTCGAGTATCAGGTGATGCCGTTTGGACTGACCAATGCTCCAGCGGTATTCCAGAGTATGGTGAACGACGTCCTGAGAGATATGATCGGTCTCTTTGTGTTTGTTTACCTGGATGACATTCTGATATTCTCGAAGGAACCTTCCGACCACGCCCAGCATGTCCGGGTGGTTCTGCAGCGATTGTTGGAGAATCGTCTGTTCGTGAAGGCCGAGAAGTGCGAGTTTCACGCCCACACGACATCCTTCCTCGGGTACATCATCTCCAAGGGGGAGATTAGGATGGACCAGGAGAAGGTTAGAGCGGTTCTGGAATGGGCCCAGCCCGGTACGAGATTGCAGCTCCAGAGGTTTTTGGGGTTTGCGAATTTCTACCGCAGATTCATCCGGGATTACAGCCGTGTGGCCGCTCCGTTAACTGCCTTGACTTCCAGTACCAGGACCTTCAAGTGGAATCCGGAGGCGGATCGAGCGTTTCTGGATTTGAAGAGGCGATTCACCAACGCACCGATTCTCTCGCAACCGGACACGGCCCGTCAGTTCGTCGTTGAAGTGGACGCGTCTGATGTGGGAGGTGGCGCCATCCTGTCGCAGCGATGCTCCACTGACAGTAAACTCCATCCCTGCGCCTACTACTCTCGTTGTCTTTCGCCTGCGGAGAGGAACTACGATGTGGGTAACCGGGAGCTGCTCGCGGTGAAGCTTGCCTTGGAGGAGTGGCGCCACTGGTTGGAGGGGGCGGAGCAACCGTTTATTGTCTGGACTGACCACAAGAATCTTGCTTACGTGCAATCGGCTAGACGTCTCAACTCCCGTCAGGCCAGGTGGGCATTGTTTTTCGGACGATTCAATTTTTCCCTGACGTTCCGACCTGGATCGAAGAACGGCAAGGCGGACGCCTTGTCCCGGATGTTCTCCAAGACGGAGGAGAGTGGGTCCAAGACCGAGACTATTCTTCCCCGGAACTGTGTCGTGGGAGCAGTTATGTGGAGGATTGAGGAGGAGGTTATGGCGGCCCTTCGGACGCAGCCCGGTCCCGGTAACGGTCCACCCGGTCGGTTGTTTGTGCCTGAGTCGGTTCGTGCTGCGGTCCTCAAATGGTCCCACGCCAGCAAGATGGCTTGTCACCCTGGCGTGGCTCGGGCGATGGCGTTTCTTCGCAGACGTTTTTGGTGGCCTGCCATGGGAGAGGATACTCGGGGTTTTGTTGCTGCCTGTCCAGTGTGTGCGCAGAATAAGAGTACCAATCGGCCCAGCTCTGGACTACTTCATCCCCTTCCTATCCCCCGGCGACCATGGTCGCATCTGGCCCTGGACTTTGTCACTGGGTTGCCCTCTTCTGAGGGGAACACGGTCGTTCTGACTATCGTGGACAGATTCAGCAAGTTCGCCCACTTTGTGCCCATTTCCAAGCTTCCCTCTGCCTCGGAGACGTCCGAGATCCTGGTTAGGGAGGTTTTCAGGGTCCACGGTTTGCCCAGTGATATCGTTTCCGACCGTGGTCCTCAGTTTACCTCTTCTGTCTGGAAGTCCTTCTGTTTGGCCATTGGAGCTACAGTCAGTCTCACATCTGGTTTTCACCCCTAATCTAATGGTCAGGCGGAGAGAGCCAACCAGAAGATGGAATCCACGCTACGCTGCCTTGTCTCCTCCAACCCCACCTCCTGGGTCTCCCAGTTGCCTTGGGTTGAGTATGCCCACAATACTCTCCCTACATCTGCCACTGGGATGTCTCCCTTCCAGTGCCTGTATGGCTACCAACCTCCCTTGTTCCCTTCTCAGGAGAAGGAGCTCTCAGTGCCCTCTGTTCAGGCCCATATTCGTCGTTGCCACCGGACCTGGCATCGGGCCAGAAAGGCACTCCTTAGAGTTTCTGACCGGTATCAGCTCCAGGCGAATCGTCGCCGGATTCCCGCTCCCACCTATACCATCGGAGATAGGGTCTGGTTGGCCACACGGGATCTTCCTTTACGGACTGAGTCTAGGAAGTTGTCACCGAAGTTCATTGGTCCGTTTGTGGTGGAGAAGGTGATCAATCCGGTTGCAGTTCGACTCAAATTACCGAGAACACTCAGAGTCCATCCCACCTTTCATGTCTCCTGCCTCAAGCCTGTTCTCCTCAGTCCTCTGTTGCCTCCTCCGCCTCCTCCTCCTCCTCCTCCTCGGATGATCGGAGGTGGTCCTGCCTACACGGTGCGACGCATCATGGATTCCAGACGGCGGGGCCGGGGTTTCCAGTATCTCGTGGACTGGGAGGGGTATGGTCCTGAAGAGAGGAGTTGGATTCCGCGGCGACAGATCCTAGATGCTGACCTCATTCGTGACTTCTACCGCCTCCATCCTGGCGCTCCGGGGAGTCCGCCCGGTGGCGTTCGTCGGAGGGGGGGTACTGTAACGAACCCTGCAGTCTGAGTCGGTTCCTGTTTGTGTGATTAGTTTTCTGCTCGGGATCTCCAGTTTCCCGAGGGTTCTGGAACGCTCCCTGCCTGGTTGCCGGGCAACGTTGCTAGGCGGGAGCTCTCTTGATTTCCGCACCTGCATCCCATCAGCAATCTGCACACCTGGTCCTGATCATCACCCTTCTTAGGCTCTGTCCTAACATCCATTCCCTGCCGGATCGTTAGCCATGAACAGTATGTTTATCAGAGGATCAGCCTTAGTGCTTATAGCGTTAGCTTTGTTGTTTTGCACCTTGTTTGCTTGTTGTATACTTACCTTCGTTTTGTTCCATCTGCAGTCACCCGTCCGGAACCTTCACCCAACCTCTGCCTGATGGTCGGCGGCTGCCGAGCCATTACTGGACCTACTACTGCACCCTCAACAACTCATCCACGCCGCCCGCTCTGTTCCCTGGATTATTCAGCATCACTCGTGGATCTGTTAAATAAACACTCACCTTTGTTTCCACTTACCTTGTCCTGGTCTGCTTCTGGGTTCTGGCTTAGTAAACCGTGACAATCACATCTGGAGGAAACCTGGCAAACATCCCTACGGTGAAGCATGGTGGTGGCAGCATCATGCTGTGGGGATGTTTTTCAGCGGCAGGGACTGGGGGAGTAGTCAGGATCGAGGGAAAGATGAATGGAGTAAAGTACAGAGAGATCCTTGATGAAAACCTGCTCCAGAGTGCTCAGGACCTCAGACTGGGGCGAAGGTTCACCTTCCAACAGGACATCAACCCTAAGCACACAGCCAAGACAATGCAGGAGTGTCTTTGGGGCCCAGCTAGAGCCCGGACTTGAACCCGATCGAACATCTCTGGAGAGACCTGAAAATAGCTGGTCAGCGTCACTCCCCATCCAACCTGACAGAGTTTGAGAGGATCTGCAGAGAGGAATGGGAGAATCTCCCCAAATACAGGTATGCCAAGCATACCCAAGAAGGCCCAATGCTGTAAACGCTGCCAAAGGTGCTTCAACAAAGTACTGAGTAAAGGGTCTGAATACTTATGTAAATAAAGTATTTCTGGTTTCTATTTTTAAGACATTTGCAAAATTTTCTAAAAACCTGTTTTTGCTTTGTCATTATGTGGTATTGTGTTTAGATCCATTTCAGAATAAGGCTACATTATTAGCTACAGTATACAGTGCCTTGCAAAAGTATTCTCCACTCCTATTGTGTTGCCTTACAACCTGGAATTAACATTGATTTTTGGGGGGGTTGTATCATTTGATTTACACAACATGCCTACCACTTTGAAGATGCAAAATATTTTTTGGGTGAAACAAACAGAAAACTTGAGCGTGCCTAATTATTCTACTATTAGGGTCATTGTCCTGCTGGAAGGTGAACCTCCGTCCCAGTCTCAAATCTCTGGAAGACTGAAACAGGTTTCCCTCAAGAATTTCGTTGTATTTAGTGCCATCCATCATTCCTTCAATTCTGACCAGTTTCCCAGTCCCTGCCGATAAAAAAAAAAAACATCCCCACAGCATGACGCTGCCACCACCATACTTCACTGTGGGGATGGTGTTCTCGGGGTGATGAGAGGTGTTGGGTTTGCGCCAGACATAGTGTTTTCCTTGATGGCCAAAAATATCAATTTTAGTCTTATCTGACCAGAGTACCTTGTTCCATATGTTTTGGGAGTCTCCCACATGCCTTTCGGCGAACACCAAACACCTGTTTGCTTATTTTTGCCTTTAAGCAATGGCTTTCTTCTGGCCACTCTTCCATGAAGCCCAGCTCTGTGGAGTGTACGGCTTAAAGTGGTCCTATGGACAGATACTCCAATCTCCACTGTGGAGCTTTGCAGCTCCTTCAGGGTTATCTTTGGTGTCTTTGTTGCCTCTCTGATTAATGCCCTCCTTGCCTGGTCTGTGAGTTTGTGGGCGGCCCTCTCTTGGCAGGTTTGTTGTGGTGCCATATTCTTTCCATTTTTTAATAATGGATTTAATGGTTCTCCGTGGGATGTTCAAAGTTTCAGATATTTTTTTATAACCCAACCCTGATCTGTACTTCTCCACAACTTTGTCCCTGACCTGTTTGGAGAGCTCCTTGGTCTTCATGGTGCCGCTTGCTTTGGTGGTGCCCCTTGCTTAGTGGTGTTACAGACTCTGGGGCCTTTCAGAACAGGTGTATATATGCTGAGATCATGTGACAGATCATGTGTGACACTTAGATTGCACACAGGTGGACAATATTTAACTAATTATGTGACTTCTGAAGGCAATTGGTTGCACCAGATCTTATTTAGTGGCTTCATAGCAAAGGGGGTGAATACATATGCAAGTACCACTTTTCCATTATTAATTTTTTTGAATTGTTTTAAAGAAGGTATTTTTTTCATTTTACTTCACCAATTTGGACTATTTTGTGTATGTCCATTACATGAAATCCAAATAAAAATCAATTGAAATTACAGGTTGTAATGCAAAAAATAGGAAAAACACCAAGGGGGATGAAAACTTTTGCAAGGCACTGTACATATCTCCCTGGTATATTACATAATTTATGCAGCAGCATACAATAAATTGTTGGACTCACATTGTTGTGCTGTGCTCACTTGAACAGGAAGGTGGCGCAGCGGTCCTTGTGGGTACATTTTGTAATCAACCTTTGTCATCAAAGTCTGGCATTCTCTGGATTTATGGTGCTTTCAAGACAACTGGGAACTGACTTCAGTTATCTTTAAGTCGGAGCTCTAGAAAGACGCCAGAGTTTCCAACTTGGAATTCCAAGTTGATGACCGTTCAAAACGTATTTTCCCAGTTAGAGCTATTTTTTTTCAGAGTTCCCAGTTGTCTTGAACTCACTGCAATCAGAGATTTCCCAGTTCCAAGTTTCCAGTTGTTTTGAATGCGGCAGAAGTCATGCTGTATTGACAGCATGGCCAATGTATTCAACCTTTTCTGGCCCATGGTGTTGAATGTTTAACCTTTTAAGTGTGGAAAAGAGACCCTTAATCCCAGACTTAGACCACACACCCACTCCACTGAATAGCAGGCTAGTGATTGCTTTGCAACGCTTGCAGTAAGCCACTGATTCCTTCCTAACCACTCATTGTTGAATTTGCGATTTCCAACTTTTTTATTTTTTTATGTTTATGTCCAATGGCCGATGAGCACCGATACATTTTAGCTATACAGTGAGGGAAAAAAGTATTTGATCCCCTGCTGATTTTGTACGTTTGCCCACTGACAAAGAAATGATCAGTCTATAATTTTAATGGTAGGTTTATTTGAACAGTGAGAGACAGAATAACAACAAATAAACCCAGAAAAATGCATGTCAAAAATGTTGTAAATTGATTTGCATTTTAATGAGGGAAATAAGTATTTGACCCCTCTGCAAAACATGACTTAGTACTTGGTGGCAAAACCCTTGTTGGCAATCACAGATGTCAGACGTTTCGTGTAGTTGGCCACCAGGTTTGCACACATCTCAGGAGGGATTTTGTCCCACTCCTCTTTGCAGATCTTCTCCAAGTCATTAAGGTTTCGAGGCTGACGTTTGGCAACTCGAACCTTCAGCTCCCTCCACATATTTTCTATGGGATTAAGGTCTGGAGACTGGCTAGGCCACTCCAGGACCTTAATGTGCTTCTTCTTGAGCCACTCCTTTGTTGACTTGGCCGTGTGTTTTGGGTCATTGTCATGCTGGAATAACCATCCACAACCCATTTTCAATGCCCTGGCTGAAAGATTTGACGGTACATGGCCCCGTCCATCGTCCCTTTGATGCGGTGAAGTTGTCCTGTCCCATTAGTAGAAAAATGTATATGTGCTTTTTTGAGCAGGGGGACCTTGCAGGCGCTGCAGGATTTCAGTCCTTCACGGTGTAGTGTGTTACCAATTGTTTTCTTAGTGACTATAGTCCCAGCTGCCTTGAGATCATTGACAAGATCATCCCGTGTAGTTCTGGGCTGATTCTTCACCGTTTTTAATTATCATTGCAGCTCCACGAGGTGAGATCTTGCATGGAGCCCCAGGCCGAGGGAGATTGACAGTTATTTTGTGATTCTTCTATTTGCGAATAATCGCACCAACTGTGACCACCTTCTCACCAAGCTGCTTGGCGATGGTCTTGTAGCCCATTCCAGCCTTGTGTAGGTCTACAATCTTGTCCCTGACAACCTTGGAGAGCTCTTTGGTCTTGGCCATGGTGGAGAGTTTGGAATCTGATTGATTGATTGCTTCTGCGGACAGATGTCTTTTATATAGGTAACAAGCTGAGATTAGGAGCACTCCCTTTAAGAGTGTGCTCCTAATCTCAGCTCGTTACCTGTATAAAAGACACCTGGGAGCCAGAAATCTTTCTGATTGAGAGGGGGTCAAATACTTATTTGCCCCATTAAAATGCAAATCAATTTATAACATTTTTGACATGTGTTTTTCAGAATTTTTTTGTTGTTAAATAAACCTAACATTAAAATTATAGACTGATCATTTCTTTGTCAGTGGGCAAACGTACAAAATCAGCAGGGGATCAAATACTTTCTTCCCTCACTGTAATTTCTCTTCATAATTTCTCTTCATATGACAAGTATTGAAAAGGATTTGCCAGTCGACTTGATTCATGATGATGACTGTTAGCTTTCTAGCTAAGATTTTGAAAGTATGTTGTTGACGTGATCAGTCCAATCAAAGCTACGGTAGATATAATGTGATTTGACATCATTTTATCTGTGGTCAATGACCTTGAGCCTTCTTGGATGGGCACTTCTAATGGCAGCACCAAAGGGGCTTGAATTTTAGAGCTCTACCTGTAGATCTTGCAGTGATGTAGTGTCCCCTAGAGTGACAAAACACTGAGCCAATCAATGCGCAACTAGAGAACATTACCAACCCCTACGCTCCGTATTTTCCCTCTGGCTGACCCACCACCACAGAAAGCACTGAGCTAGGCTGAAACACCTACATTTTGGAGCTGCCTTACTGTAGAAAGCAAAAAAGAGACCATGTTTATTAACTCAAAAAACCCATATTTTTTACATTGTTTTTAAACTGATATGTGACAAGTATTACTGCCAAAATAACATGGCTAAACAGGTGGGGCTCAAAACATGGCGCTCTGCCCCACCTGCTCTGAATTACGGGTCGCCATTGAGTACAATAGAGAAATCTTGCACAAAGTAGCCTACACAATCACAAAGCACGTGAAATATATTCACATGCGCGCAGCACACAGCCTAGTTTCAGCGGAATATCATCTGCAGGCAGCAAGATTGTGCAGCTCTCAACTGGTTTTGGCACGGAGCAGCTCACAGAAGAATGACATTGGTAGCCAATAGGGTAGGAAAGACGTTTAAACGTATGATACCTACCAGTAAATGCTAACTAAGGCAACAATGGGTATGCAAACCAGTAGGTATCTATTTATTTAGCAAGCTAAAAACACGGTGCCTAACGTTAGCTAGATAGCTAGCTTGCTAGCTGCTAGGAGAATATCATGTCCTTGTCATTGGAGGAGTGTGTGAGTGACTGACTTTTTCCCCTCATATCGTTTTTTGGTGGCTATACACAGCTAAATATACAGGTGTCATTTGGTTATCTAGCGAGAACTTGAATGACTGTTATACAGTTAGCATATCTCTTGCGATTGCAAATTCACTCTGGCTATCTACTCCAATTTCAGAGAACTCTCATCTGACTGTGTCAGAGGAGTGGAGGAGTGTGTGAGTGACTGACTTTTTCCCCTCATATCGTTTTTTGGTGGCTATACACAGCTAAATATACAGGTGACATTTGGTTATCTAGCGAGAACTTGAATGACTGTTATACAGTTAGCATATCTCTTGCGATTGCAAATTCACTCTGGCTATCTACTCCAATTTCAGAGAACTCTCATCTGACTGTGATTAATTTACGAATGCGCAACACCTGCTGAATATGACCAGTGTCAGTAAACGAAGGCAAGGAAAGTAGTAGGTAGTCAAGAACACTCTAGAAACAGCCTAACCAGCTCTGCTACGGCAAGTAAAATGGTCGGAGTGAGGTGTTCACTCATTTGTGTCTGGAAGTAGCTAGCTAGCAAGCTAGATGACTTTAGCCAGTTAGCTTGGGTGCTTTGTTTGGACTAGCATGCATTGGGAGGCAAGCTGCAGAAGGACGAGGAGGCTACAATTCCCCATTGTTTATCCGTGCATTTTTGACGTCCAACTAGCTGAAAAAGTTTGAGAGGGTTTATCTAATGTTCCTTTGTTAGATTTTTGCTCGTCTTGTTCTGGCTAGCATTAGTTGTTGATCTTGCTTTTTATTTTTAAACTCGGACAAGACAGAGATGCTAGTTTTATGTCCCAAGAAACAAAGAGATCTTCTGTTGGATCTGACAATTCATCTTGATTGACTGAATAGTTGTCTCAAATAAAACTGTGAAGGACCTGGGCGTTTCTCTGGACCCTGATCTCTCTTTTGATGAACATGTCAAGAATATTTCAAGGACATCTCTTTTCCATCTTCGTAACATTACAAAAAACAGAAACGTTTTGTCCAAAAATGATGCAGAAGAGCTAATCCATGCTTTTGTCACCACTAGATTAGACTACTGCAATGCTCTACTTTCCAGCTATCCGGATAAAGCACTAAATACATTTCAGTTAGTGCTAAACACGGCTGCTAGAATCTTGTCTAGAACCAACAAATGTGATCATATTACTCCAATGCTAGCCTCTCTGGCATCCTGTTAAGGCTAGGGCTGATTTCAAGTTTTACTACTAACCTACAAAGCATTACATGGGCTTGCTCCTACCTATCTCTCCGATTTGGTCCTGCCGTACATACATACACGTACGCTACGGTCACAAGATGCAGGCCTCCTTATTGTTCCTAGAATTTCTAAGCAAACAGCTGGAGACAGGGCTTTCTCCTATAGAGCTCAATGGTTATGGAATGGTCTGCCTATCCATGTGAGAGACACAGACTCGGCCTCAACCTTTAAGTCTTTACTGAAGACTCATCTGCGAAGGTGAACGGAAAGGCACTGGAGCGATGAACCAGATTCTCTGCCTCTGACCCTATTATGGGGCCTGAGTCACTGGCTTACTAGTGCTCTTCCACGCCGTCCCTAGTATGGGGTGCGTCACTTGAGTGGGTTGAGTCACTGACGTGATCTTCCTGTCCGGGTTGGCGCCCCCTCGGGCTCGTGCATTGGAGGAGATCTTCGTGGGCTATACTCAGCCTTGTCTCAGGGTAGTCATTTGGTGGTATGCGCATATCCCTCAAGTGGTGTGGGAGCTGTGCTTTGGCAAAGTGGGTGGGGTTATATCCTGCCTGGTTGGCCCTGTCCGGGGGTATCATCGGATGGGGCCACAGTGTCTCCCGACCCCTCCTGTCTCAGCCTCCTTGTATCTATGCTGCAATAGTTTATGTGTCGGGGGCTAGGGTCAGTCTGTTAAATCTGGTGTAATTATCCTGTCTTATCTGGTGTCCTGTGTGAATTTAAGTATGCTCCCTCTAATTTTCTCCCTCTCCCTCTCCCTCTCCCTCCCCTCCTGGAGGACCTGGGACCTAGGACCATGCCTCAGGACTACCTGGCCTGATGACTCCTTGCTGTCCCCAGTCCACCTGGTTATGCTGCTGCTCCAGTTTCAACTGTTCTGCCTGCGGCTATGGAACCCTGACCTGTTCACCGGACGTGCTACCTTGTCACAGACCTGCTGTTTTCTACTATCTCTCTCTCTCTAGCGCAGCTGCTGTCTCGAACTCTGAATGCTCTGCTATGAAAAGCCAACTGACATTTACTCCTGAGGTGCTGACCTGTTGTACCCTCTACAACCACTGTGATTATTATTATTAATCTATGAATGTTTGAACATCTTGGCCATGTACTGTTATAATCTCCAACCGGCACAGCCAGAAGAGGACTGGCCACCCCTGAGAGCCTGGTTCCTTTCTAGATTCCTTCCTAGGTTCCTGCCTTTCTGTGGAGTTTTTCCTAGCCACCGTGCTTCTACATCTGCATTACTTCCTGTTTGGGGTGTTAGGCTGTGTTTCTGTATAGCACTTTGTGACATCTGCTGATGCAAAAAGGCTTTATAAAAAAATGTGATTGGTTGATTGTTGTTGTTGATGTGCATAACAGAGGGAGAGAGAAACTACCTTTTCATGGTTGTTTGATATATAGGTCTGTAAAGTTCCCAAATGTAAGAGGATTCCTGTGGTGTTTACATATTTGCAGAAATCCATTCAGATGTATTTTGTTGCTTTTGGCGAATATGTTCCAATGATCTAAAGTCACGCTGTTGCAACTGCCTGTAAACACACAGAGTCCAGTTCAAAGTGAAAAATGGAAGCTGTGTAGCAAATGGCTTGTTTGTATATAGGTCTACTGTAGCTCTGATTGACTGTAGTGCATCGATCTGTGTAGACACCGGTCCTGGACAAGACAGATGTTTTTATTCTGTTTTATTTACTGCAGTGTCTATGAATTGCACAAACGCACGACCACTTTCCCATTCTATACTGCTATAGAATTTACACAAAAGCCTTAGTATATGTAATTCCAAAACATAAAAAATAATTTTAAAATTATCATATCTAAGTGGTAACTTCTCAGAAAAAAAATGTGTGGGGTATTTTCTCATTCCTGACTGGGAAGGAAAGGAGTCAAATCCAGGATAGTGGGTTGAGATTGTAGAGAGTTCAAAGGCAGTACAGTACAGTAGACCTACAGGCAGTACAGTAAAGTAGACCTACAGGCAGTACAGTACAGTATATATACAGGCAGTACAATACAGTAGACCTACAGGCAGTACAATACAGTAGATCTACAGGCAGTAGAGTACAGTAGACCTACAGGTAGTACAGTACAGTAGACCTAAAGGCAGTAATGTAAAGTAGACCTACAGGCAGTACAGTGCAGTAGACCTACAGGCAGTACAATACAGTATATCTACAGGCAGTACAATACAGTAGACCTACAGGCAGTACAGTGCAGTATATCTACAGGCAGTACAATACAGTAGACCTACAGGCAGTACAATACAGTAGACCTACAGGCAGTACAGTACGGTAGACCTACAGGCAGTACAGTACAGTAGACCTACAGGCAGTAATGTAAAGTAGACCTACAGGCAGTACAGTGAAGTAGACCTACAGGCAGTACAATACAGTAGACCTACAGGCAGTACAGTTCAGTAGACCTACAGGCAGTACAGTACGGTAGACCTACAGGCAGTACAGTACAGTAGACCTACAGGCAGTAATGTAAAGTAGACCTACAGGCAGTACAGTGAAGTAGACCTACAGGCAGTACAATACAGTAGATCTACATGCAGTACAGTACAGTAAACCAACAGGCAGTACAGTTCAGTAGACCTACAGGCAGTATAGTACAGTAGATCTACAGGCAGTACAGTAAAGTAGACCTACAGGCAGTACAATACAGTAGACCTACAGGCAGTACAGTACAGTAGATCTACATGCAGTACAGTACAGTAGACATACAGGCAGTACAGTACAGTAGACCTACAGGCAGTACAGTACAGTATATCTACAGGCAGTACAGTACAGTAGACCTACAGGCAGTACAGTACAGTAGATCTACAGGCAGTACAGTAAAGTAGACCTACAGGCAGTACAATACAGTAGACCTACAGGCAGTACAATACAGTAGATCTACAGGCAGTACAGTACAGTAGACCTACAAGCAGTACAATACAGTAGATCTACAGGCAGTACAGTACGGTAGACCTATAGGCAGTACAATACAGTAGACATACAGGCAGTACAATACAGTAGATCTACATGCAGTACAGTACAGTAGACCTACAGGCAGTACAATCCAGTAGACCTAAAGGCAGTACAGTAAAGTAGACCTACAAGCAGTACAGTACAGTAGACCTGCAGGCAGTACAATACAGTAGATCTACAGGCAGTACAGTACAGTAGACCTACAGGCAGTACAGTGCAATATACCTACAGGCAGTACAGTACAGTAGACCAAAAGGTAGTACAGTAAAGTAGACCTACAGGCAATACAATACAGTAGGCCTACAGGCAGTACAGTGAAGTAGACCTACAGGCAGTACAATACAGTAGACCTACAGGCAGTACAGTACAGTAGACCTACAGGCAGTACAGTAAAGTAGACCTACAGGCAGTACAATACAGTAGACCTACAGGCAGTAATGTAAAGTAGACCTACAGGCAGTACAGTGCAGTAGACCTACAGGCAGTACAATACAGTATATCTACAGGCAGTACAATACAGTAGACCTACAGGCAGTACAGTGCAGTATATCTACAGGCAGTACAATACAGTAGACCTACAGGCAGTACAATACAGTAGACCTACAGGCAGTACAGTACGGTAGACCTACAGGCAGTACAGTACAGTAGACCTACAGGCAGTAATGTAAAGTAGACCTACAGGCAGTACAGTGAAGTAGACCTACAGGCAGTACAATACAGTAGATCTACAGGCAGTGCAATACAGTAGACCTACAGGCAGTACAGTACAGTATATCTACAGGCAGTACATTACAGTAGACCTACAGGCAGTACAGTACAGTAGATCTACAGGCAGTACAGTACGGTAGACCTACAGGCAGTACAGTACAGTAGACCTACAGGCAGTATAGTACAGTAGATATACAGGCAGTACAGTACAGTAGACCTACAGGCAGTACAGTACAGTAGACCTACAGGCAGTACAGTACAGTAGACCTACAGGCAGTACAGTAAAGTAGACCTACAGGCAGTACAATACAGTAGATCTACAGGCAGTACAGTACAGTAGACCTACAGGCAGTACAGTACAGTAGACCAAAAGGTAGTACAGTAAAGTAGACCTACAGGCAGTACAACACAGTAGACCTACAGGCAGTACAGTAAAGTAGACATACAGTCAGTACAGTAGACCTACAGGCAGTACAGTAAAGTAGACCTACAGGCAGTACAACACAGTAGACCTACAGGCAGTACAATACAGTAGACCTACAGGCAGTACAGTACAGTAGACCTACAGAAAGTACAATCCAGTATATCTACAGGCAGTACAATACAGCAGACCTACAGGCAGTACAGTACAGTAGACCTACAGGCAGTACAGTGCAGTAGACCTACAGGCAGTACAATACAGTAGGCCTACAGGCAGTACAGTAAAGTAGACCTACAGGCAGTACAATACATTAGACCTACAGGCAGTACAGTACAGTAGACCTACAGGCAGTACAATACAGTAGACCTACAGGCAGTACAGTACAGTAGACCTACAGGCAGTACTATACAACATATCTACAGGCAGTACAATACAGTAGACCTACAGAAAGTACAATCCAGTAGACCTACAGGCAGTACAATACAGGAGACCTACAGGCAGTACAGTGCAATAGACCTACAGGCAGTACAGTACAGTAGAACTAAAGGCAGTACAGTAAAGTAGACCTACAGGCAGTACAATACATTAGATCTACAGGCAATACAGTAGAGTAGACCTACAGGCAGTACAGTACAGTAGACCTACAGAAAGTACAATCCAGTATATCTACAGGCAGTACAATACAGTAGACCTACAGACAATACATTACAGTAGACCTACAGGCAGTACAATACAGTAGACCTACAGGCAGTACAGTACAGTAGACCTAAAGGCAGTACAGTAAAGTAGACCTACAGTCAGTACAGTACAGTAGACCTACAGGCAGTACAATACAGTAGACCTACAGGCAGTACAGTACAGTAGACCTACAGAAAGTACAATCCAGTAGACCTACAGGCAGTTCAGTACAGTAGACCTACAGAAAGTACAATCCAGTATATCTACAGGCAGTACAATACAGCAGACCTACAGGCAGTACAGTACAGTAGACCTACAGGCAGTACAGTGCAGTAGACCTACAGGCAGTACAATACAGTAGGCCTACAGGCAGTACAGTAAAGTAGACCTACAGGCAGTACAATACAGTAGACCTACAGGCAGTACAGTACAGTAGACCTACAGGCAGTACTATACAACATATCTACAGGCAGTACAATACAGTAGACCTACAGAAAGTACAATCCAGTAGACCTACAGGCAGTACAATACAGTAGACCTACAGGCAGTACAGTGCAATAGACCTACAGGCAGTACAGTACAGTATAACTAAAGGCAGTACAGTAAAGTAGACCTACAGGCAGTACAATACATTAGATCTACAGGCAATACAGTAGAGTAGACCTAAAGGCAGTACAGTAAAGTAGACCTACAGGCAGTACAATACAGTAGACCTACAGGCAGTACAATACAGTAGACCTACAGAAAGTACAATCCAGTAGACCTACAGGCAGTACAGTACAGTAGACCTGCAGAAAGTACAATCCAGTATATCTACAGGCAGTACAATACAGTAGTCCTACAGACAGTACAGTATAGTAGACCTACAGGCAGTACAGTGCAGTAGACCTACAGGCAGTACAATACAGTAGGCCTACAGGCAGTACAGTGAAGTAGACCTACAGGCAGTACAATACAGTAGACCTACAGGCAGTACAGTACAGTAGACCTACAGGCAGTACAGTAAAGTAGACCTACAGGCAGTACAATACAGTAGACCTACAGGCAGTAATGTAAAGTAGACCTACAGGCAGTACAGTGCAGTAGACCTACAGGCAGTACAATACAGTATATCTACAGGCAGTACAATACAGTAGACCTACAGGCAGTACAGTGCAGTATATCTACAGGAAGTACAATACAGTAGACCTACAGGCAGTACAATACAGTAGACCTACAGGCAGTACAGTACAGTAGATCTACATGCAGTACAGTACAGTAGACATACAGGCAGTACAGTACAGTAGACCTACAGGCAGTACAGTTCAGTAGACCTACAGGCAGTACAGTACAGTATATCTACAGGCAGTACATTACAGTAGACCTACAGGCAGTACAGTACAGTAGATCTACAGGCAGTACAGTACGGTAGACCTACAGGCAGTACAGTACAGTAGACCTACAGGCAGTATAGTACAGTAGATATACAGGCAGTACAGTACAGTAGACCTACAGGCAGTACAGTACAGTAGACCTACAGGCAGTACAGTACAGTAGACCTACAGGCAGTACAGTAAAGTAGACCTACAGGCAGTACAATACAGTAGACCTACAGGCAGTACAGTACAGTAGACCTACAGGCAGTACAGTACAGTAGACCTAGAGGCAGTACAGTAAAGTAGACCTACAGGCAGTACAATACAGTAGACCTACAGGCAGTACAATACAGTAGACCTACAGGCAGTACAGTACAGTAGATCTACAGAAAGTACAATCCAATAGACATACAGGCAGTACAGTACAGTACAGTAGACCTACATGCAGTACAATCCAGTAGATCTACAGGCAGTACAGTACAGTAGACCTACAAGCAGTACAATACAGTAGATCTACAGGCAGTACAGTACGGTAGACCTATAGGCAGTACAATATAGTAGACCTACAGGCAGTACAATACAGTAGATCTACATGCAGTACAGTACAGTAGACCTACAGGCAGTACAATCCAGTAGACCTAAAGGCAGTACAGTAAAGTAGACCTACAAGCAGTACAGTACAGTAGACCTGCAGTCAGTACAATACAGTAGATCTACAGGCAGTACAGTACAGTAGACCTACAGGCAGTACAGTGCAATATACCTACAGGCAGTACAGTACAGTAGACCAAAAGGTAGTACAGTAAAGTAGACCTACAGGCAGTACAACACAGTAGACCTACAGGCAGTACAGTACAGTAGACCTAGAGGCATTACAGTGTAGTAGACCTACAGGCAGTACAGTGCAGTAGACCTACAGGCAGTACAATACAGTAGGCCTACAGGCAGTACAGTGAAGTAGACCTACAGGCAGTACAATACAGTAGACCTACAGGCAGTACAGTACAGTAGACCTACAGGCAGTACAGTAAAGTAGACCTACAGGCAGTACAATACAGTAGACCTACAGGCAGTACAATGCAATATATCTACAGGCAGTACAATACAGTAGACCTACATAAAGTACAATCCAGTAGACCTACAGGCAGTACAATACAGTAGACCTACAGGCAGTACAGTGCAATAGACCTACAGGCAATACAGTACAGTAGACCTAAAGGTAGTACAGTAAAGTAGACCTACAGGCAGTACAATACAGTAGATCTACAGGAAATACAGTAGAGTAGACCTAAAGGCAGTACAGTACAGTAGACCTACAGGCAGTACAGTAAAGTAGACCTACAGGCAGTACAATACATTAGATCTACAGGCAATACAGTAGAGTAGACCTAAAGGCAGTACAGTAAAGTAGACCTACAGGCAGTACAATACAGTAGACCTACAGGCAGTACAATACAGTAGACCTACAGAAAGTACAATCCAGTAGACCTACAGGCAGTACAGTACAGTAGACCTACAGGCAGTACAGTAAAGTAGACCTACAGGCAGTACAATACATTAGATCTACAGGCAATACAGTAGAGTAGACCTAGAGGCATTACAGTGTAGTAGACCTACAGGCAGTACAGTGCAGTAGACCTACAGGCAGTACAATACAGTAGGCCTACAGGCAGTACAGTGAAGTAGACCTACAGGCAGTACAATACAGTAGACCTACAGGCAGTACAGTACAGTAGACCTACAGGCAGTACAGTAAAGTAGACCTACAGGCAGTACAATACAGTAGACCTACAGGCAGTACAATGCAATATATCTACAGGCAGTACAATACAGTAGACCTACATAAAGTACAATCCAGTAGACCTACAGGCAGTACAATACAGTAGACCTACAGGCAGTACAGTGCAATAGACCTACAGGCAATACAGTACAGTAGACCTAAAGGTAGTACAGTAAAGTAGACCTACAGGCAGTACAATACAGTAGATCTACAGGAAATACAGTAGAGTAGACCTAAAGGCAGTACAGTACAGTAGACCTACAGGCAGTACAGTAAAGTAGACCTACAGGCAGTACAGTACAGTAGATCTACATGCAGTACAGTACAGTAGACATACAGGCAGTACAGTACAGTAGACCTACAGGCAGTACAGTACAGTATATCTACAGGCAGTACAGTACAGTAGACCTACAGGCAGTACAGTACAGTAGATCTACAGGCAGTACAGTAAAGTAGACCTACAGGCAGTACAATACAGTAGACCTACAGGCAGTACAATACAGTAGATCTACAGGCAGTACAGTACAGTAGACCTACAAGCAGTACAATACAGTAGATCTACAGGCAGTACAGTACGGTAGACCTATAGGCAGTACAATACAGTAGACATACAGGCAGTACAATACAGTAGATCTACATGCAGTACAGTACAGTAGACCTACAGGCAGTACAATCCAGTAGACCTAAAGGCAGTACAGTAAAGTAGACCTACAAGCAGTACAGTACAGTAGACCTGCAGGCAGTACAATACAGTAGATCTACAGGCAGTACAGTACAGTAGACCTACAGGCAGTACAGTGCAATATACCTACAGGCAGTACAGTACAGTAGACCAAAAGGTAGTACAGTAAAGTAGACCTACAGGCAATACAATACAGTAGGCCTACAGGCAGTACAGTGAAGTAGACCTACAGGCAGTACAATACAGTAGACCTACAGGCAGTACAGTACAGTAGACCTACAGGCAGTACAGTAAAGTAGACCTACAGGCAGTACAATACAGTAGACCTACAGGCAGTAATGTAAAGTAGACCTACAGGCAGTACAGTGCAGTAGACCTACAGGCAGTACAATACAGTATATCTACAGGCAGTACAATACAGTAGACCTACAGGCAGTACAGTGCAGTATATCTACAGGCAGTACAATACAGTAGACCTACAGGCAGTACAATACAGTAGACCTACAGGCAGTACAGTACGGTAGACCTACAGGCAGTACAGTACAGTAGACCTACAGGCAGTAATGTAAAGTAGACCTACAGGCAGTACAGTGAAGTAGACCTACAGGCAGTACAATACAGTAGATCTACAGGCAGTGCAATACAGTAGACCTACAGGCAGTACAGTACAGTATATCTACAGGCAGTACATTACAGTAGACCTACAGGCAGTACAGTACAGTAGATCTACAGGCAGTACAGTACGGTAGACCTACAGGCAGTACAGTACAGTAGACCTACAGGCAGTATAGTACAGTAGATATACAGGCAGTACAGTACAGTAGACCTACAGGCAGTACAGTACAGTAGACCTACAGGCAGTACAGTACAGTAGACCTACAGGCAGTACAGTAAAGTAGACCTACAGGCAGTACAATACAGTAGATCTACAGGCAGTACAGTACAGTAGACCTACAGGCAGTACAGTACAGTAGACCAAAAGGTAGTACAGTAAAGTAGACCTACAGGCAGTACAACACAGTAGACCTACAGGCAGTACAGTAAAGTAGACATACAGTCAGTACAGTAGACCTACAGGCAGTACAGTAAAGTAGACCTACAGGCAGTACAACACAGTAGACCTACAGGCAGTACAATACAGTAGACCTACAGGCAGTACAGTACAGTAGACCTACAGAAAGTACAATCCAGTATATCTACAGGCAGTACAATACAGCAGACCTACAGGCAGTACAGTACAGTAGACCTACAGGCAGTACAGTGCAGTAGACCTACAGGCAGTACAATACAGTAGGCCTACAGGCAGTACAGTAAAGTAGACCTACAGGCAGTACAATACATTAGACCTACAGGCAGTACAGTACAGTAGACCTACAGGCAGTACAATACAGTAGACCTACAGGCAGTACAGTACAGTAGACCTACAGGCAGTACTATACAACATATCTACAGGCAGTACAATACAGTAGACCTACAGAAAGTACAATCCAGTAGACCTACAGGCAGTACAATACAGGAGACCTACAGGCAGTACAGTGCAATAGACCTACAGGCAGTACAGTACAGTAGAACTAAAGGCAGTACAGTAAAGTAGACCTACAGGCAGTACAATACATTAGATCTACAGGCAATACAGTAGAGTAGACCTACAGGCAGTACAGTACAGTAGACCTACAGAAAGTACAATCCAGTATATCTACAGGCAGTACAATACAGTAGACCTACAGACAATACATTACAGTAGACCTACAGGCAGTACAATACAGTAGACCTACAGGCAGTACAGTACAGTAGACCTAAAGGCAGTACAGTAAAGTAGACCTACAGTCAGTACAGTACAGTAGACCTACAGGCAGTACAATACAGTAGACCTACAGGCAGTACAGTACAGTAGACCTACAGAAAGTACAATCCAGTAGACCTACAGGCAGTTCAGTACAGTAGACCTACAGAAAGTACAATCCAGTATATCTACAGGCAGTACAATACAGCAGACCTACAGGCAGTACAGTACAGTAGACCTACAGGCAGTACAGTGCAGTAGACCTACAGGCAGTACAATACAGTAGGCCTACAGGCAGTACAGTAAAGTAGACCTACAGGCAGTACAATACAGTAGACCTACAGGCAGTACAGTACAGTAGACCTACAGGCAGTACTATACAACATATCTACAGGCAGTACAATACAGTAGACCTACAGAAAGTACAATCCAGTAGACCTACAGGCAGTACAATACAGTAGACCTACAGGCAGTACAGTGCAATAGACCTACAGGCAGTACAGTACAGTATAACTAAAGGCAGTACAGTAAAGTAGACCTACAGGCAGTACAATACATTAGATCTACAGGCAATACAGTAGAGTAGACCTAAAGGCAGTACAGTAAAGTAGACCTACAGGCAGTACAATACAGTAGACCTACAGGCAGTACAATACAGTAGACCTACAGAAAGTACAATCCAGTAGACCTACAGGCAGTACAGTACAGTAGACCTGCAGAAAGTACAATCCAGTATATCTACAGGCAGTACAATACAGTAGTCCTACAGACAGTACAGTATAGTAGACCTACAGGCAGTACAGTGCAGTAGACCTACAGGCAGTACAATACAGTAGGCCTACAGGCAGTACAGTGAAGTAGACCTACAGGCAGTACAATACAGTAGACCTACAGGCAGTACAGTACAGTAGACCTACAGGCAGTACAGTAAAGTAGACCTACAGGCAGTACAATACAGTAGACCTACAGGCAGTAATGTAAAGTAGACCTACAGGCAGTACAGTGCAGTAGACCTACAGGCAGTACAATACAGTATATCTACAGGCAGTACAATACAGTAGACCTACAGGCAGTACAGTGCAGTATATCTACAGGAAGTACAATACAGTAGACCTACAGGCAGTACAATACAGTAGACCTACAGGCAGTACAGTACAGTAGATCTACATGCAGTACAGTACAGTAGACATACAGGCAGTACAGTACAGTAGACCTACAGGCAGTACAGTTCAGTAGACCTACAGGCAGTACAGTACAGTATATCTACAGGCAGTACATTACAGTAGACCTACAGGCAGTACAGTACAGTAGATCTACAGGCAGTACAGTACGGTAGACCTACAGGCAGTACAGTACAGTAGACCTACAGGCAGTATAGTACAGTAGATATACAGGCAGTACAGTACAGTAGACCTACAGGCAGTACAGTACAGTAGACCTACAGGCAGTACAGTACAGTAGACCTACAGGCAGTACAGTAAAGTAGACCTACAGGCAGTACAATACAGTAGACCTACAGGCAGTACAGTACAGTAGACCTACAGGCAGTACAGTACAGTAGACCTAGAGGCAGTACAGTAAAGTAGACCTACAGGCAGTACAATACAGTAGACCTACAGGCAGTACAATACAGTAGACCTACAGGCAGTACAGTACAGTAGATCTACAGAAAGTACAATCCAATAGACATACAGGCAGTACAGTACAGTACAGTAGACCTACATGCAGTACAATCCAGTAGATCTACAGGCAGTACAGTACAGTAGACCTACAAGCAGTACAATACAGTAGATCTACAGGCAGTACAGTACGGTAGACCTATAGGCAGTACAATATAGTAGACCTACAGGCAGTACAATACAGTAGATCTACATGCAGTACAGTACAGTAGACCTACAGGCAGTACAATCCAGTAGACCTAAAGGCAGTACAGTAAAGTAGACCTACAAGCAGTACAGTACAGTAGACCTGCAGTCAGTACAATACAGTAGATCTACAGGCAGTACAGTACAGTAGACCTACAGGCAGTACAGTGCAATATACCTACAGGCAGTACAGTACAGTAGACCAAAAGGTAGTACAGTAAAGTAGACCTACAGGCAGTACAACACAGTAGACCTACAGGCAGTACAGTACAGTAGACCTAGAGGCATTACAGTGTAGTAGACCTACAGGCAGTACAGTGCAGTAGACCTACAGGCAGTACAATACAGTAGGCCTACAGGCAGTACAGTGAAGTAGACCTACAGGCAGTACAATACAGTAGACCTACAGGCAGTACAGTACAGTAGACCTACAGGCAGTACAGTAAAGTAGACCTACAGGCAGTACAATACAGTAGACCTACAGGCAGTACAATGCAATATATCTACAGGCAGTACAATACAGTAGACCTACATAAAGTACAATCCAGTAGACCTACAGGCAGTACAATACAGTAGACCTACAGGCAGTACAGTGCAATAGACCTACAGGCAATACAGTACAGTAGACCTAAAGGTAGTACAGTAAAGTAGACCTACAGGCAGTACAATACAGTAGATCTACAGGAAATACAGTAGAGTAGACCTAAAGGCAGTACAGTACAGTAGACCTACAGGCAGTACAGTAAAGTAGACCTACAGGCAGTACAATACATTAGATCTACAGGCAATACAGTAGAGTAGACCTAAAGGCAGTACAGTAAAGTAGACCTACAGGCAGTACAATACAGTAGACCTACAGGCAGTACAATACAGTAGACCTACAGAAAGTACAATCCAGTAGACCTACAGGCAGTACAGTACAGTAGACCTACAGGCAGTACAGTAAAGTAGACCTACAGGCAGTACAATACATTAGATCTACAGGCAATACAGTAGAGTAGACCTAGAGGCATTACAGTGTAGTAGACCTACAGGCAGTACAGTGCAGTAGACCTACAGGCAGTACAATACAGTAGGCCTACAGGCAGTACAGTGAAGTAGACCTACAGGCAGTACAATACAGTAGACCTACAGGCAGTACAGTACAGTAGACCTACAGGCAGTACAGTAAAGTAGACCTACAGGCAGTACAATACAGTAGACCTACAGGCAGTACAATGCAATATATCTACAGGCAGTACAATACAGTAGACCTACATAAAGTACAATCCAGTAGACCTACAGGCAGTACAATACAGTAGACCTACAGGCAGTACAGTGCAATAGACCTACAGGCAATACAGTACAGTAGACCTAAAGGTAGTACAGTAAAGTAGACCTACAGGCAGTACAATACAGTAGATCTACAGGAAATACAGTAGAGTAGACCTAAAGGCAGTACAGTACAGTAGACCTACAGGCAGTACAGTAAAGTAGACCTACAGGCAGTACAATACATTAGATCTACAGGCAATACAGTAGAGTAGACCTAAAGGCAGTACAGTAAAGTAGACCTACAGGCAGTACAATACAGTAGACCTACAGGCAGTACAATACAGTAGACCTACAGAAAGTACAATCCAGTAGACCTACAGGCAGTACAGTACAGTAGACCTGCAGAAAGTACAATCCAGTATATCTACAGGCAGTACAATACAGTAGTCCTACAGACAGTACAGTATAGTAGACCTACAGGCAGTACAGTGCAGTAGACCTACAGGCAGTACAATACAGTAGACTTACAGGCAGTACAGTACAGTAGACCTACAGGCAGTACAGTAAAGTAGACCTACAGGCAGTACAATACAGTAGACCTACAGGCAGTAATGTAAAGTAGACCTACAGGCAGTACAGTGCAGTAGACCTACAGGCAGTACAATACAGTATATCTACAGGCAGTACAGTACAGTAGACCTACAGGCAGTACAGTGCAGTATATCTACAGGCAGTACAATACAGTAGACCTACAGGCAGTACAATACAGTAGACCTACAGGCAGTACAGTACAGTAGATCTACATGCAGTACAGTACAGTAGACATACAGGCAGTACAGTACAGTAGACCTACAGGCAGTACAGTTCAGTAGACCTACAGGCAGTACAGTACAGTATATCTACAGGCAGTACATTACAGTAGACCTACAGGCAGTACAGTACAGTAGATCTACAGGCAGTACAGTACGGTAGACCTACAGGCAGTACAGTACAGTAGACCTACAGGCAGTATAGTACAGTAGATATACAGGCAGTACAGTACAGTAGACCTACAGGCAGTACAGTACAGTAGACCTACAGGCAGTACAGTACAGTAGACCTACGGGCAGTACAGTAAAGTAGACCTACAGGCAGTACAATACAGTAGACCTACAGGCAGTACAGTACAGTAGACCTACAGGCAGTACAGTACAGTAGACCTAGAGGCAGTACAGTAAAGTAGACCTACAGGCAGTACAATACAGTAGACCTACAGGCAGTACAATACAGTAGACCTACAGGCAGTACAGTACAGTAGATCTACAGAAAGTACAATCCAATAGACATACAGGCAGTACAGTACAGTACAGTAGACCTACATGCAGTACAATCCAGTAGATCTACAGGCAGTACAGTACAGTAGACATACAAGCAGTACAGTACAGTAGACCTAGAGGCAGTACAATACAGTAGATCTACAGGCAGTACAGTACGGTAGACCTATAGGCAGTACAATATAGTAGACCTACAGGCAGTACAATACAGTAGATCTACATGCAGTACAGTACAGTAGACCTACAGGCAGTACAATCCAGTAGACCTAAAGGCAGTACAGTAAAGTAGACCTACAAGCAGTACAGTACAGTAGACCTGCAGTCAGTACAATACAGTAGATCTACAGGCAGTACAGTACAGTAGACCTACAGGCAGTACAGTGCAATATACCTACAGGCAGTACAGTACAGTAGACCAAAAGGTAGTACAGTAAAGTAGACCTACAGGCAGTACAACACAGTAGACCTACAGGCAGTACAGTACAGTAGATCTACAGGCAGTACAATACAGTAGGCCTACAGGCAGTACAGTGAAGTAGACCTACAGGCAGTACAATACAGTACACCTACAGGCAGTACAGTACAGTAGACCTACAGGCAGTACAGTGAAGTAGACCTACAGGCAGTACAATACAGTATACCTACAGGCAGTACAATACAATATATCTACAGGCAGTACAATACAGTAGACCTACATAAAGTACAATCCAGTAGACCTACAGGCAGTACAATATAGTAGACCGACAGGCAGTACAGTGCAATAGACCTACAGGCAATACAGTACAGTAGACCTAAAGGTAGTACAGTAAAGTAGACCTACAGGCAGTACAATACAGTAGATCTACAGGAAATACAGTAGAGTAGACCTAAAGGCAGTACAGTACAGTAGACCTACAGGCAGTACAGTAAAGTAGACCTACAGGCAGTACAATACATTAGATCTACAGGCAATACAGTAGAGTAGACCTAAAGGCAGTACAGTAAAGTAGACCTACAGGCAGTACAATACAGTAGACCTACAGGCAGTACAATACAGTAGACCTACAGAAAGTACAATCCAGTAGACCTACAGGCAGTACAGTACAGTAGACCTGCAGAAAGTACAATCCAGTATATCTACAGGCAGTACAATACAGTAGTCCTACAGACAGTACAGTATAGTAGACCTACAGGCAGTACAGTGCAGTAGACCTACAGGCAGTACAATACAGTAGGCCTACAGGCAGTACAGTGAAGTAGACCTACAGGCAGTACAATACAGTAGATCTACAGGCAGTACAGTACAGTAGACCTACAGGCAGTACAGTAAAGTAGACCTACAGGCAGTACAATACAGTAGACCTACAGGCAGTAATGTAAAGTAGACCTACAGGCAGTACAGTGCAGTAGACCTACAGGCAGTACAATACAGTATATCTATAGGCAGTACAATACAGTAGACCTACAGGCAGTACAGTGCAGTATATCTACAGGCAGTACAATACAGTAGACCTACAGGCAGTACAATACAGTAGACCTACAGGCAGTACAGTACAGTAGATCTACATGCAGTACAGTACAGTAGACATACAGGCAGTACAGTACAGTAGACCTACAGGCAGTACAGTTCAGTAGACCTACAGGCAGTACAGTACAGTATATCTACAGGCAGTACATTACAGTAGACCTACAGGCAGTACAGTACAGTAGATCTACAGGCAGTACAGTACGGTAGACCTACAGGCAGTACAGTACAGTAGACCTACAGGCAGTATAGTACAGTAGATATACAGGCAGTACAGTACAGTAGACCTACAGGCAGTACAGTACAGTAGACCTACAGGCAGTACAGTACAGTAGACCTACAGGCAGTACAGTAAAGTAGACCTACAGGCAGTACAATACAGTAGACCTACAGGCAGTACAGTACAGTAGACCTACAGGCAGTACAGTACAGTAGACCTAGAGGCAGTACAGTAAAGTAGACCTACAGGCAGTACAATACAGTAGACCTACAGGCAGTACAATACAGTAGACCTATAGGCAGTACAATATAGTAGACCTACAGGCAGTACAATACAGTAGATCTACATGCAGTACAGTACAGTAGATCTACAGAAAGTACAATCCAATAGACATACAGGCAGTACAGTACAGTACAGTAGACCTACATGCAGTATAATCCAGTAGATCTACAGGCAGTACAGTACAGTAGACCTACAAGCAGTACAATACAGTAGATCTACAGGCAGTACAGTACGGTAGACCTATAGGCAGTACAATATAGTAGACCTACAGGCAGTACAATACAGTAGATCTACATGCAGTACAGTACAGTAGACCTACAGGCAGTACAATCCAGTAGACCTAAAGGCAGTACAGTAAAGTAGACCTACAAGCAGTACAGTACAGTAGACCTGCAGTCAGTACAATACAGTAGATCTACAGGCAGTACAGTACAGTAGACCTACAGGCAGTACAGTGCAATATACCTACAGGCAGTACAGTACAGTAGACCAAAAGGTAGTACAGTAAAGTAGACCTACAGGCAGTACAACACAGTAGACCTACAGGCAGTACAGTACAGTAGACCTAGAGGCATTACAGTGTAGTAGACCTACAGGCAGTACAGTGCAGTAGACCTACAGGCAGTACAATACAGTAGGCCTACAGGCAGTACAGTGAAGTAGACCTACAGGCAGTACAATACAGTAGACCTACAGGCAGTACAGTACAGTAGACCTACAGGCAGTACAGTAAAGTAGACCTACAGGCAGTACAATACAGTAGACCTACAGGCAGTACAATGCAATATATCTACAGGCAGTACAATACAGTAGACCTACATAAAGTACAATCCAGTAGACCTACAGGCAGTACAATACAGTAGACCTACAGGCAGTACAGTGCAATAGACCTACAGGCAATACAGTACAGTAGACCTAAAGGTAGTACAGTAAAGTAGACCTACAGGCAGTACAATACAGTAGATCTACAGGAAATACAGTAGAGTAGACCTAAAGGCAGTACAGTACAGTAGACCTACAGGCAGTACAGTAAAGTAGACCTACAGGCAGTACAATACATTAGATCTACAGGCAATACAGTAGAGTAGACCTAAAGGCAGTACAGTAAAGTAGACCTACAGGCAGTACAATACAGTAGACCTACAGGCAGTACAATACAGTAGACCTACAGAAAGTACAATCCAGTAGACCTACAGGCAGTACAGTACAGTAGACCTACAGGCAGTACAGTAAAGTAGACCTACAGGCAGTACAATACATTAGATCTACAGGCAATACAGTAGAGTAGACCTACAGGCAGTACAGTACAGTAGACCTACAGGCAGTACAGTACAGTAGACCTAGAGGCAGTACAGTAAAGTAGACCTACAGGCAGTACAATACAGTAGACCTACAGGCAGTACAATACAGTAGACCTACAGGCAGTACAGTACAGTAGATCTACAGAAAGTACAATCCAATAGACATACAGGCAGTACAGTACAGTACAGTAGACCTACATGCAGTACAATCCAGTAGATCTACAGGCAGTACAGTACAGTAGACCTACAAGCAGTACAATACAGTAGATCTACAGGCAGTACAGTACGGTAGACCTATAGGCAGTACAATATAGTAGACCTACAGGCAGTACAATACAGTAGATCTACATGCAGTACAGTACAGTAGACCTACAGGCAGTACAATCCAGTAGACCTAAAGGCAGTACAGTAAAGTAGACCTACAAGCAGTACAGTACAGTAGACCTGCAGTCAGTACAATACAGTAGATCTACAGGCAGTAGAGTACAGTAGACCTACAGGCAGTACAGTGCAATATACCTACAGGCAGTACAGTACAGTAGACCAAAAGGTAGTACAGTAAAGTAGACCTACAGGCAGTACAACACAGTAGACCTACAGGCAGTACAGTACAGTAGACCTAGAGGCATTACAGTGTAGTAGACCTACAGGCAGTACAGTGCAGTAGACCTACAGGCAGTACAATACAGTAGGCCTACAGGCAGTACAGTGAAGTAGACCTACAGGCAGTACAATACAGTAGACCTACAGGCAGTACAGTACAGTAGACCTACAGGCAGTACAGTAAAGTAGACCTACAGGCAGTACAATACAGTAGACCTACAGGCAGTACAATGCAATATATCTACAGGCAGTACAATACAGTAGACCTACATAAAGTACAATCCAGTAGACCTACAGGCAGTACAATACAGTAGACCTACAGGCAGTACAGTGCAATAGACCTACAGGCAATACAGTACAGTAGACCTAAAGGTAGTACAGTAAAGTAGACCTACAGGCAGTACAATACAGTAGATCTACAGGAAATACAGTAGAGTAGACCTAAAGGCAGTACAGTACAGTAGACCTACAGGCAGTACAGTAAAGTAGACCTACAGGCAGTACAATACATTAGATCTACAGGCAATACAGTAGAGTAGACCTAAAGGCAGTACAGTAAAGTAGACCTACAGGCAGTACAATACAGTAGACCTACAGGCAGTACAATACAGTAGACCTACAGAAAGTACAATCCAGTAGACCTACAGGCAGTACAGTACAGTAGACCTGCAGAAAGTACAATCCAGTATATCTACAGGCAGTACAATACAGTAGTCCTACAGACAGTACAGTATAGTAGACCTACAGGCAGTACAGTGCAGTAGACCTACAGGCAGTACAATACAGTAGACTTACAGGCAGTACAGTACAGTAGACCTACAGGCAGTACAGTAAAGTAGACCTACAGGCAGTACAATACAGTAGACCTACAGGCAGTAATGTAAAGTAGACCTACAGGCAGTACAGTGCAGTAGACCTACAGGCAGTACAATACAGTATATCTACAGGCAGTACAGTACAGTAGACCTACAGGCAGTACAGTGCAGTATATCTACAGGCAGTACAATACAGTAGACCTACAGGCAGTACAATACAGTAGACCTACAGGCAGTACAGTACAGTAGATCTACATGCAGTACAGTACAGTAGACATACAGGCAGTACAGTACAGTAGACCTACAGGCAGTACAGTTCAGTAGACCTACAGGCAGTACAGTACAGTATATCTACAGGCAGTACATTACAGTAGACCTACAGGCAGTACAGTACAGTAGATCTACAGGCAGTACAGTACGGTAGACCTACAGGCAGTACAGTACAGTAGACCTACAGGCAGTACAGTACAGTAGACCTACAGGCAGTACAGTACAGTAGACCTACGGGCAGTACAGTAAAGTAGACCTACAGGCAGTACAATACAGTAGACCTACAGGCAGTACAGTACAGTAGACCTACAGGCAGTACAGTACAGTAGACCTAGAGGCAGTACAGTAAAGTAGACCTACAGGCAGTACAATACAGTAGACCTACAGGCAGTACAATACAGTAGACCTACAGGCAGTACAGTACAGTAGATCTACAGAAAGTACAATCCAATAGACATACAGGCAGTACAGTACAGTACAGTAGACCTACATGCAGTACAATCCAGTAGATCTACAGGCAGTACAGTACAGTAGACATACAAGCAGTACAGTACAGTAGACCTAGAGGCAGTACAATACAGTAGATCTACAGGCAGTACAGTACGGTAGACCTATAGGCAGTACAATATAGTAGACCTACAGGCAGTACAATACAGTAGATCTACATGCAGTACAGTACAGTAGACCTACAGGCAGTACAATCCAGTAGACCTAAAGGCAGTACAGTAAAGTAGACCTACAAGCAGTACAGTACAGTAGACCTACAGGCAGTACAGTGCAATATACCTACAGGCAGTACAGTACAGTAGACCAAAAGGTAGTACAGTAAAGTAGACCTACAGGCAGTACAACACAGTAGACCTACAGGCAGTACAGTACAGTAGATCTACAGGCAGTACAATACAGTAGGCCTACAGGCAGTACAGTGAAGTAGACCTACAGGCAGTACAATACAGTACACCTACAGGCAGTACAGTACATTAGACCTACAGGCAGTACAGTGAAGTAGACCTACAGGCAGTACAATACAGTATACCTACAGGCAGTACAATACAATATATCTACAGGCAGTACAATACAGTAGACCTACATAAAGTACAATCCAGTAGACCTACAGGCAGTACAATATAGTAGACCGACAGGCAGTACAGTGCAATAGACCTACAGGCAATACAGTACAGTAGACCTAAAGGTAGTACAGTAAAGTAGACCTACAGGCAGTACAATACAGTAGATCTACAGGAAATACAGTAGAGTAGACCTAAAGGCAGTACAGTACAGTAGACCTACAGGCAGTACAGTAAAGTAGACCTACAGGCAGTACAATACATTAGATCTACAGGCAATACAGTAGAGTAGACCTAAAGGCAGTACAGTAAAGTAGACCTACAGGCAGTACAATACAGTAGACCTACAGGCAGTACAATACAGTAGACCTACAGAAAGTACAATCCAGTAGACCTACAGGCAGTACAGTACAGTAGACCTGCAGAAAGTACAATCCAGTATATCTACAGGCAGTACAATACAGTAGTCCTACAGACAGTACAGTATAGTAGACCTACAGGCAGTACAGTGCAGTAGACCTACAGGCAGTACAATACAGTAGGCCTACAGGCAGTACAGTGAAGTAGACCTACAGGCAGTACAATACAGTAGATCTACAGGCAGTACAGTACAGTAGACCTACAGGCAGTACAGTAAAGTAGACCTACAGGCAGTACAATACAGTAGACCTACAGGCAGTAATGTAAAGTAGACCTACAGGCAGTACAGTGCAGTAGACCTACAGGCAGTACAATACAGTATATCTATAGGCAGTACAATACAGTAGACCTACAGGCAGTACAGTGCAGTATATCTACAGGCAGTACAATACAGTAGACCTACAGGCAGTACAATACAGTAGACCTACAGGCAGTACAGTACAGTAGATCTACATGCAGTACAGTACAGTAGACATACAGGCAGTACAGTACAGTAGACCTACAGGCAGTACAGTTCAGTAGACCTACAGGCAGTACAGTACAGTATATCTACAGGCAGTACATTACAGTAGACCTACAGGCAGTACAGTACAGTAGATCTACAGGCAGTACAGTACGGTAGACCTACAGGCAGTACAGTACAGTAGACCTACAGGCAGTATAGTACAGTAGATATACAGGCAGTACAGTACAGTAGACCTACAGGCAGTACAGTACAGTAGACCTACAGGCAGTACAGTACAGTAGACCTACAGGCAGTACAGTAAAGTAGACCTACAGGCAGTACAATACAGTAGACCTACAGGCAGTACAGTACAGTAGACCTACAGGCAGTACAGTACAGTAGACCTAGAGGCAGTACAGTAAAGTAGACCTACAGGCAGTACAATACAGTAGACCTACAGGCAGTACAATACAGTAGACCTATAGGCAGTACAATATAGTAGACCTACAGGCAGTACAATACAGTAGATCTACATGCAGTACAGTACAGTAGACCTACAGGCAGTACAATCCAGTAGACCTAAAGGCAGTACAGTAAAGTAGACCTACAAGCAGTACAGTACAGTAGACCTGCAGTCAGTACAATACAGTAGATCTACAGGCAGTACAGTACAGTAGACCTACAGGCAGTACAGTGCAATATACCTACAGGCAGTACAGTACAGTAGACCAAAAGGTAGTACAGTAAAGTAGACCTACAGGCAGTACAACACAGTAGACCTACAGGCAGTACAGTACAGTAGACCTAGAGGCATTACAGTGTAGTAGACCTACAGGCAGTACAGTGAAGTAGACCTACAGGCAGTACAATACAGTAGACCTACAGGCAGTACAGTACAGTAGACCTACAGGCAGTACAGTAAAGTAGACCTACAGGCAGTACAATACAGTAGACCTACAGGCAGTACAATACAATATATCTACAGGCAGTACAATACAGTAGACCTACATAAAGTACAATCCAGTAGACCTACAGGCAGTACAATACAGTAGACCTACAGGCAGTACAGTGCAATAGACCTACAGGCAATACAGTACAGTAGACCTAAAGGTAGTACAGTAAAGTAGACCTACAGGCAGTACAATACAGTAGATCTACAGGAAATACAGTAGAGTAGACCTAAAGGCAGTACAGTACAGTAGACCTACAGGCAGTACAGTAAAGTAGACCTACAGGCAGTACAATACAGTAGACCTACAGGCAGTACAGTGCAGTAGACCTACAGGCAGTACAGTACAGTACACCTAGAGGCAGTACAGTAAAGTAGACCTACAGGCAGTACAATACAGTAGACCTACAGGCAGTACAATACAGTAGACAAACAGGCAGTACAGTACAGTAGATCTACAGAAAGTACAATCCAATAGACATACAGGCAGTACAGTACAGTACAGTAGACCTACATGCAGTACAATCCAGTAGACCTACAGGCAGTACAGTACAGTAGACCTACAAGCAGTACAGTACAGTAGACCTAGAGGCAGTACAATACAGTAGATCTACAGGCAGTACAGTACGGTAGACCTATAGGCAGTACAATATAGTAGACCTACAGGCAGTACAATACAGTAGATCTACATGCAGTACAGTACAGTAGACCTACAGGCAGTACAATCCAGTAGACCTAAAGGCAGTACAGTAAAGTAGACCTACAAGCAGTACAGTACAGTAGACCTGCAGTCAGTACAATACAGTAGATCTACAGGCAGTACAGTACAGTAGACCTACAGGCAGTACAGTGCAATATACCTACAGGCAGTACAGTACAGTAGACCAAAAGGTAGTACAGTAAAGTAGACCTACAGGCAGTACAACACAGTAGACCTACAGGCAGTACAGTGCAGTAGACCTACATGCAGTACAATACAGTAAACCTACAGGCAGTACAATACAATATATCTACAGGCAGTACAATCCAGTAGACCTAAAGGCAGTACAGTAAAGTAGACCTACAAGCAGTACAGTACAGTAGACCTAGAGGCAGTACAATACAGTAGATCTACAGGCAGTACAGTACGGTAGACCTATAGGCAGTACAATATAGTAGACCTACAGGCAGTACAGTACAGTAGACCAAAAGGTAGTACAGTAAAGTAGACCTACAGGCAGTACAACACAGTAGACCTACAGGCAGTACAGTACAGTAGACCTAGAGGTATTACAGTGCAGTAGACCTACAGGCAGTACAATACAGTAGACCTAAAGGCAGTACAGTAAAGTAGACCTACAAGCAGTACAGTACAGTAGACCTAGAGGCAGTACAATACAGTAGATCTACAGGCAGTACAGTACAGTAGACCTACAGGCAGTACAGTGCAATATACCTACAGGCAGTACAGTACAGTAGACCAAAAGGTAGTACAGTAAAGTAGACCTACAGGCAGTACAACACAGTAGACCTACAGGCAGTACAGTACAGTAGACCTACAGGCAGTACAATACAGTAAACCTACAGGCAGTACAATACAATATATCTACAGGCAGTACAACACAGTAGACCTACATAAAGTACAATCCAGTAGACCTACAGGCAGTACAATACAGTAGACCTACAGGCAGTACAGTGCAATAGACCTACAGGCAGTACAGTACAGTAGACCTAAAGGTAGTACAGTAAAGTAGACCTACAGGCAGTACAATACAGTAGATCTACAGGAAATACAGTAGAGTAGACCTAAAGGCAGTACAGTAAAGTAGACCTACAGGTGTTGTAGAAACATTTGACTAGATAATCAACTCAAAAATATCTCTCAAGACATCAGAGCCTGTGAATTTAAGAATTTAGACTTTATTGAAGAACAAAAAGCCGAGTTGGGTCCATGCAGCCACAACTGTCTTCCTTTAGCTTAGAGCTCCCTTTTATACACACAAATGCATAATCATGTTACATAGCATATACAGTCCCTCCCCTTAGGGCAAATGATTAACTTATTTTAGTACCACTCTACCTTAGCTTTCAACGTCCAGATGTCACCTATAATGTACTCCAAAAGGTCATGGGCGCTTTTCCTCAGGAAGCCTCTTCCCTAATCGCATTATATTGGTAGCAGACCCTTTCCCTAATGTCATTATATGGTTGCAGACCCCTTCTTTACAAATAATATACGTACATACATTAAGGCATTTATCATTTACCACCCTCCCTGGCCCTTGAGTTTATGTGCATGTGGCCATGTGTCAGGTCATAGGGTCATAAGCAAACAAATGATAATACTAGTTCCATTGTTACTTCTATCTCCACACAGCCATCACGTCATTGACACACCCAGACCATCTGCAGAGAGTCCATGAAAAACACACAAATGTCTCTGCTCTATATTCAACTGGCTCTCAATCCATAAACACTCCAAGGCATATAGATTTCAATTTTACAACATATCCATGCTTATTACTAATATTATTATTTTACCTTTGACCTTTCCCTACATTTGCCTTCATGATACATAAAATAATACCACACAGGCAGTACAATACAGTAGACCTACAGGCAGTACAATACAGTAGACCTACAGAAAGTACAATCCAGTAGACCTACAGGCAGTACAGTACAGTAGACCTACAGAAAGTACAATCCAGTATTACTACAGGCAGTACAGTACAGTAGACCTACAGAAAGTACAATCCAGTATATCTACAGGCAGTACAATACAGTAGACCTACAGACAATACATTACAGTAGACCTACAGGCAGTACAATACAGTAGACCTACAGGCAGTACAGTACAGTAGACCTAAAGGCAGTACAGTAAAGTAGACCTACAGTCAGTACAGTACAGTAGACCTACAGGCAGTACAATACAGTAGACCTACAGGCAGTACAGTACAGTAGACCTACAGAAAGTACAATACAGTATATCTACAGGCAGTACAATACAGCAGACCTACAGGCAGTACAGTACAGTAGACCTACAGGCAGTACAGTGCAGTAGACCTACAGGCAGTACAATACAGTAGGCCTACAGGCAGTACAGTAAAGTAGACCTACAGGCAGTACAATACATTAGACCTACAGGCAGTACAATACATTAGACCTACAGGCAGTACAGTACAGTAGACCTACAGGCAGTACAGTAAAGTAGACCTACAGGCAGTACAATACAGTAGACCTACAGGCAGTACAGTACAGTAGACCTACAGGCAGTACTATACAACATATCTACAGGCAGTACAATACAGTAGACCTACAGAAAGTACAATCCAGTAGACCTACAGGCAGTACAATACAGTAGACCTACAGGCAGTACAGTGCAATAGACCTACAGGCAGTACAGTACAGTAGAACTAAAGGCAGTACAGTAAAGTAGACCTACAGGCAGTACAATACATTAGATCTACAGGCAATACAGTAGAGTAGACCTACAGGCAGTACAGTACAGTAGACCTACAGAAAGTACAATCCAGTATATCTACAGGCAGTACAGTACAGTAGACCAAAAGGTAGTACAGTAAAGTAGACCTACAGGCAGTACAACACAGTAGACCTACAGGCAGTACAGTGCAGTAGACCTACATGCAGTACAATACAGTAAACCTACAGGCAGTACAGTACAGTAGACCTAGAGGCAGTACAATACAGTAGATCTACAGGCAGTACAGTACGGTAGACCTATAGGCAGTACAATATAGTAGACCTACAGGCAGTACAGTACAGTAGACCAAAAGGTAGTACAGTAAAGTAGACCTACAGGCAGTACAACACAGTAGACCTACAGGCAGTACAGTACAGTAGACCTAGAGGTATTACAGTGCAGTAGACCTACAGGCAGTACAATACAGTAGACCTAAAGGCAGTACAGTAAAGTAGACCTACAAGCAGTACAGTACAGTAGACCTAGAGGCAGTACAATACAGTAGATCTACAGGCAGTACAGTACAGTAGACCTACAGGCAGTACAGTGCAATATACCTACAGGCAGTACAGTACAGTAGACCAAAAGGTAGTACAGTAAAGTAGACCTACAGGCAGTACAACACAGTAGACCTACAGGCAGTACAGTACAGTAGACCTACAGGCAGTACAATACAGTAAACCTACAGGCAGTACAATACAATATATCTACAGGCAGTACAACACAGTAGACCTACATAAAGTACAATCCAGTAGACCTACAGGCAGTACAATACAGTAGACCTACAGGCAGTACAGTGCAATAGACCTACAGGCAGTACAGTACAGTAGACCTAAAGGTAGTACAGTAAAGTAGACCTACAGGCAGTACAATACAGTAGATCTACAGGAAATACAGTAGAGTAGACCTAAAGGCAGTACAGTAAAGTAGACCTACAGGTGTTGTAGAAACATTTGACTAGATAATCAACTCAAAAATATCTCTCAAGACATCAGAGCCTGTGAATTTAAGAATTTAGACTTTATTGAAGAACAAAAAGCCGAGTTGGGTCCATGCAGCCACAACTGTCTTCCTTTAGCTTAGAGCTCCCTTTTATACACACAAATGCATAATCATGTTACATAGCATATACAGTCCCTCCCCTTAGGGCAAATGATTAACTTATTTTAGTACCACTCTACCTTAGCTTTCAACGTCCAGATGTCACCTATAATGTACTCCAAAAGGTCATGGGCGCTTTTCCTCAGGAAGCCTCTTCCCTAATCGCATTATATTGGTAGCAGACCCTTTCCCTAATGTCATTATATGGTTGCAGACCCCTTCTTTACAAATAATACAGGCAGTACAGTACAGTAGACCTACAGAAAGTACAATCCAGTAGACCTACAGGCAGTACAGTACAGTAGACCTACAGAAAGTACAATCCAGTATATCTACAGGCAGTACAATACAGCAGACCTACAGGCAGTACAGTACAGTAGACCTACAGGCAGTACAGTGCAGTAGACCTACAGGCAGTACAATACAGTAGATCTACAGGCAGTACAGTGCAGTAGACCTACAGGCAGTACAGTACAGTAGACCTACAGGCAGTACTATACAACATATCTACAGGCAGTACAATACAGTAGACCTACAGAAAGTACAATCCAGTAGACCTACAGGCAGTACAATACAGTAGACCTACAGGCAGTACAGTGCAATAGACCTACAGGCAGTACAGTACAGTAGAACTAAAGGCAGTACAGTAAAGTAGACCTACAGGCAGTACAATACATTAGATCTACAGGCAGTACAATCCAGTATATCTACAGAAAGTACAATCCAGGATATCTACAGGCAGTACAATACAGTAGACCTACAGACAATACATTACAGTAGACCTACAGGCAGTACAATACAGTAGACCTACAGGCAGTACAGTACAGTAGACCTAAAGGCAGTACAGTAAAGTAGACCTACAGGCAGTACAATACATTAGATCTACAGGCAGTACAATCCAGTATATCTACAGAAAGTACAATCCAGGATATCTACAGGCAGTACATTACAGTAGACCTACAGGCAGTACAATACAGTAGACCTACAGGCAGTACAATACAGTAGACCTACAGGCAGTACAGTACAGTAGACCTACAGAAAGTACAATCCAGTAGACCTACAGAAAGTACAATCCAGTAGACCTACAGACAATACATTACAGTAGACCTACAGGCAGTACAATACAGTAGACCTACAGGCAGTACAATACAGTAGACCTACAGGCAGTACAGTACAGTAGACCTAAAGGCAGTACAGTAAAGTAGACCTACAGGCAGTACATTACAGTAGACCTACAGGCAGTACAATACAGTAGATCTACAGACAGTACAGTGCAGTAGACCCGGGTAGTACAGTTATATTATATAGAACAAACATGTCCCCCTGACATGTAAAATAAGTATTAACGTCAGTTCTACTCATTACATTTTTATATGGCACGCTCCACAGCGTTTGCCTATTGACCTTGGCCCCGGTCCACCCCACATTGAGAACAGGAGCCTGAACACAAACATAATGAAACTTAATAATTCATCTTAGATTCACTTCACGTGTTCCATTTCTTACTCATAACAAAACATGCATTTCTGTTGGCTGCAACTTTACAAGCCCGCCGTTCACGCTTGTACTTTCAGTTTTGTTGTGACTCAGCATGTCTGCTATTGGCTGTGCTTACACAAATTAAATACGTTTCTCACATTTCTGGCAGTAAGAGCACTTTTGTTTCCGCCAAATAGCTTGTCAGCACGGAAAGTTGTAAAGTCTCCACATTCACGTTAACTACCAGATCCTGCTCTGTTAAACATCTGGCTGGTAAGTTTACCTTCCTGTTCTGCAGTCTTTAAACGGTATGTTGTGTGAGATATGGCTGCTCCCGCTCTTTTGAAAACCACCAGTTGTTCGTCTAGTTTACGGGACTCTATAGACTTCACTCATTTCCCTCACCAAACCAGAACTGCTTGTACTTTCTCATACTTCCACAGTTACAGCTTATCAACATAAAGTCTAGATGTTGTACAGTTTGTAATGGCATGAGTTGTTGCTTAAAGGAAAGATTCACCCCCCCTCCTCCATTTGTTTTTACACTGCTTCTACCCGCTGTCTATTATCTATGCATAGTGACTTTACCCCAACCTACATGTACAAATTAACTCGACTAACCTGTACATCCGCACATTGACTGCATATATACCCCCCTGTATATAGCCTCGTTATTGTTATTTTGTTTGTGTTTGTTCATTCTTTTTTACTTTAGTTTATTTGGTAAATATTTTTGGTAACTCTTTCTTGAACTGCATTGTTGGTTAAGGGCTTGTAAGTAAGCATTTCACCGTAAGGTCTACTACAGCTGTTGTATTCGGCGCATGTGACAAATACAGTTTGATTTGATTTGATTTGATACGATGCGAAACTGCTTGAAAGGCAGTAGTTCAGATACACATGAAAACAGGAAATGATCCTGGGAATCCACAGAACATCGCTCAGAGATGTAATAATATAATAATAATATGCCATTTAGCAGACGCTTTTATCCAAAGCGACTTACAGTCATGCGTGCATACATTTTTTTTGTGTATGGGTGGTCCCGGGGATCGAACCCACTACCTTGGCGTTACAAGCGCCGTGCTCTACCAGCTGAGCTACAGAGGACCACATATTGTACAAAAACAATATAACATTCAACATGGGTGAATCTTTCCTTTAAGTGTATTTTAAACAGTAATTACATCGAATATACATCAAATATAGTGTATGTCTTCAATAGTGAAAGTAAAAACAACTTTAGAGCAGACTATATTACAATGAGGCCAATGGTTACATCACACAACCCTTTCAATGTTAATTATGATTATTGATAGTTTGTACTCAGGTAATATATTCTGTACAGTATTAGGATCACTTCTATGTAACCTGTTTAATTGTCACTCATCTTTGATTGCATTTTAACATAAAATAATGATGTGTTTTATGCAGGTAGTTGAGTAGTTTATCGTATGCATCATAAAGTTTGAGCCTCACCTTACTGTATGCATCTCTTTTAAACATTTAGACCATGGAATTTCTGAAGTCAAAGAAGACAGACCTGTGCCTGTGGTTATCAAAAGACCCTGAGTATATAATTGAAAAGTGTGAAGATATTTTATCAGTTAAACAAGGAAAAGCTGTTTCCAACCAAGCCACTGTTCCAGCGAAGATCTGTCTTCTTTTGGATACAATCATGGAAAAGGGTGAGAGCCCATGTGTGGAGTTCCATGAGATTCTGAAGAAAGAGCAGGCACGTTATCCAGACCTTGAACAGCATTTCAGCAAGCGCACACAAGGTACAGTAGCATACAGTTTTACGTCAACATTTGTTGTGATTAAAGACATTTAATTGAAAAATTCTTCATATGGTCATTATTACAAACATACACTGCCGGTCAAAAGTTTTGGAACACCTACGCATTCAAGGATTTGTAGAATAATAGTGAAGAACATCAAAACTATGAAATAACACATATGGAATCATGTAGTAACCAAAAAAGTGTTAAACAAATAAAAAATATCTGTTATATTTGAGATTCTTCAAATAGCCACCCTTTGCCTTGATGACAGCTTTGCACACTCTTGGTATTCTCTCAACCAGCTTCACCTGTAATGCTTTTCCAAAAATCTTGAAGGAGTTTACACATACAGTTTGCTGAGCACTTGTTTGCTGCTTTTCCTTCACTCTGCGGTCGGACTCATCCCAAACCAACTCAATTTGGTTGAGGTCGGGGGATTGCGGAGGCCAGGTCATCTGATGCAGAACTCCATCACTCTCCTTTTTGGTAAAATAGCACTTACACAGCCTGGAGGTGTGTTGGGTCATTGTCCAGTTGAAAAACAAATGATAGTCCCACTAACCCCAAACAAGATGGGATGGTGTATCACTGCAGAATGCTGTGGTAGACTTGCTGGTTAAGTGTGCCTTGAATTCTAAATAAATTTCTGACAGTGTCACTAGCAAAGCACCCCCACACCATAACACCTCCTCCTCCATGCTTTACGGTGGGAAATACACATGCGGAGATCATCCGTTCACCCACACCGCATCTCACGAAGACACGGCGGTTGGAACCAAAAATCGCCAATTTGGACTCCAGACCAAAGGAAAAATATCCACAGGTCTAATGTCCATCGCTCGTGTTTCTTGGCCCAAGCAAGTCTCTTCTTCTTATTGGTGTCCTTTAGTAGTGGTTTCTTTGCAGCAATTCAACCATGAAGGCCTGATTCACACAGTCCTCTCTGAACAGTTGATGTTGAGATGTGTCTGTTACATGAACTCTGTGAAGCATTTATTTGGGCTTTAATGTCCAGGGTTGTGGGTAACTCTAATGAGCTTATCCTCAGCAGAGGTAACTCTGGGTCTTCCATTCCTGTGGCGGTCCTCATGAGAGCCAGTTTCATCATAGCGCTTGATGGTTTTTGCAACTGCAATTGAAGAAGTTTTCAAAGTCCTTGAAATGTTCCGTATTGACTGACCTTCATGTCTTTTGAGCTGTTCTTGCCATAATATTTACATTACATTTACATTTTATTCATTTAGCTGACGCTCTTATCCAGAGCGACTTACAGTTAGTGAGTGCATACATTATTATTTTTATTTTTTCTTCATACTGGCCCCACGTGAGAATCGAACCCACAACCCTGGCGTTGCAAATGCCATGCTCTACCAACTGAGCTACATCCCTGCCGGCCATTCCCTCCCTTACCCTGGACGACGCTGGGCCAATTGTGCGCCGCCCCATGGGTCTCCCGGTCGCGGCTAGCTACGACAGAGCCTGGATTCGAACCAGGATCTCTAGTGGCGCAGTGCCTTAGACCACTGTGCCACTCGGGAGTCCTTGGACTTGGTCTTTTACCAAATAGGGCTATCTTCTGTATACCCCCCTACCTTGTCTCAACACAACTGATTGGCTCAAATGCATTAAGACGGAAATAAATTCCACAAATTAACTTTTAAGAAGGTACACCTGTTATTTGAAATGCATTCCAGGTGACTACCTCATGAAGCTGGTTGAGAGAATGCCAAGAGTGTGCAAAGATGTCATCAAAGCAAAGGGTGGCTATTTGAAGAATCTCAAATATAAAATATATTTATACACTTTTTTGGTTACTACATGATTCCATATGTGTTACTTCATTGTTTTGATGTCTTCGCTATTATTATAGAAAATAGCAAAAATATAGAAACACCCTTAAATGAGTAGGTGTTCTAAAACTTTTGACTGGTAGTGTACATTTAATTTTTTTGTCATTTAGCAGACACTTACCCAGAGTGACTTACGGGTTCAATTAGGGTTAAGTGCCTTGCTCAAGGGCACATCGATTGTTCACCTAGTCGGCTCAGGGATTTGAAGCAGAGACCTTTCGGTTACTGGCTCAATGCTCTTAACCACTAGGCTTTTAAATATATTTTATTATAAACATACATACATACACTGAGTGTACAAAACATTAAGAATGCCTTCCTATTATTGAATTGCCCTCATTTCCTCGTGGCATGGACTCTACAAGGTGTCGAAAGTGTTCCACGGGGATGCTGGCCCATTGTGACTCCAATGCTTTCCACAGTTGTGTCAAGATGGCTGGATGTCCTTTGGTTGGTGGACCATACTTGATACACACGGGAAACCGTTGAGTGTGAAAAACCCAGCAGCGTTGCAGTTCTTGACACAAACCGCTGCGCCTGGCACCTACAGTAATACCCCATTCAAAGGCACTTAAGTCTTTTGTCATACACAATCCATGGCTCAATTGTCTCAAGGCTTAAAAATCCTTCTTTAACCTGTCTCCTCCCCTTCATTTACAATGATTGAAGTGGATTTAACAGGTGACATCAATGAGGGATCATACCTTTCACCTGGATTCACCTGGTCAGTCTTTGACATGGAAAGAGCAGGTGTCTTTAATGTGTTGTACACTCAGTGTATGTGTGTTAGTATACATACTATCAAATATAATGGTCAGGTTTGCCAGGTTAAAGGCTGCAAGGTCATGCCATACAAAAGGTCATCATCTAACAAGGCAATAACACATTTGTTTTGAAGTGTCATCCAGCCCAACGGTGTATGCTGATTGCAACAGCACTGTTGATATGCGAAAAGTGACCAATGTCCGAATTACAAAGGACTTGATCATGCATAAAACTTTTCAAGCAGGAGGGACGAATATGTCTGGTGAGTGCTACTATGAATAAGCTAACATGGTCATTCTAATAAAGTTGTGTTGCTTTACTAACAGATAGCACCAGAAGAAGAGCATAAGACAATTGTACAGTTATTTGGACACAAAATGTCTCTTTCAGGAAGTAACCAAGGCCAAACACAACCACGTGCAGATGTGGTTGCAACCAATAACAGCCATGTATCTGCTGAAGAGATAAAAGGTTGTGAAGTCGGTGGCGACCTGAATATGTCTTGGACACAGACCCCAGCTCCAGCCCCAGTCCGACAAGCCTCACAGTGTCCAGGTAAACTATCTCAACCTGATATGTAGCTGTGTTAGAGAGCGGGGGGCCTCATTTATAACTGTTGCGTCAACTGTTTACTCTAAATATCTGCGCAATTTCTGAAAAGACCGCGCACACACAAAAAATATTCAGATTTATCAACTTTGCGTTCGCCAGACATACGCATGTTTCCCGTTATCAATCAGATCAGTCGTAAACTGTGCCGGAGGGAACGAGCATTAGAACTCCGCCCATCACTCACCTTTTATGGTGACAATAATGGCCTTATTTTCTGTATACTTTGGAAGCATCGGAATTAGGCCAAAACAGTATCTAAAGGAAATAGAATTGTCGAACGTGATCAAATGTTTTTGGAGGTGTTGGCAGAATGTTTTATTTTGCAGTGACCTTTGATGTAGCATATCTGACCGTCTCTGCCATTTTCTGAAAGACAAAAAACAATTGCAAATTTGTGTGGACCTGTAAACAGATCGTTTAATTCAATAGTGTTTTGCAATTATTTATTTTCCGAACATAGATATTGTCTACTTGGAAAAAAATACAAATATAGGCCTACTTAGTGTACATACTTCTGTTCACCTGGTAAATTCTACTGTATAAACCGTGTTCCCTTTCGGATGCATAGAGCAAAAACTAGAAGTTTTAATAGCCTATCTAATGGTCCCAATTAAATGAGCAATCTGGTCTCAGAGCACGTCATATTATTTTGTACATAAATCAGAGGCACTCCATTTAGTATATGTTACCTTCGGTATTGTATGTATTATTTTATGGATGTCCGAATTTCAATTCGTATTATATGTTATGAATTTTCAAAATGTACAATATGTTATGAATTTTCTAAAAGTACTATATGCTATGAATATGCAAAATGTATGCTTTTTGACGAATTCTAGCTAGGTGGCTAGGTGGCTAATGTTATCTAGGCTAGGGGTTAGGGTTAAGGTTAGGGTTAAGTTTAGGAGTTAGGCTAAAGGGTTACGTTAGGGGAAGGGTTGGCTAAAAGGGTTAAGGTTAGTGTTAGGCGAAGGGTTAGCTAAAAGGGTTAAGATTAGGCGAAGGGTTTGCTAACATGTTCAGTATTTGCAAAGTTGCTAAAAAGTAGTAAGTGGTTGAAAAGTTGCTAAAATGCTCAAGTTGTTCGTGATGAGATTAGAACTCACAACCTTGGGTTGCTAGTAGTTTGTGATATACGTCCACCAGTCCACCCTGACCAACCACCCTACTGTCATATGTAACCATACCAAATGTAACATATCATACTAATATGAGTATCCCAGATGTACATTTACTATGTTACGTCTAGTCTATGAGACCAGGTTGCAATTAGAGATGGGCATGGTCATTTGTTGTATGGCTACTTCGGAAATAAGAATTCATCATGACCAGAAAAGGTGAGGAATGTATTATGTAATTGTTATGATATTTGCATTATGTATGTTTACAAATGAAACATGCTCTACTCGAGAAATTTCAAAATACAGTATTCAGACGTATTCAGACTTAGTCTACAAAAGTCAATGGAAAAGGTGAACCGTTTGGTCTAACGTTAAACTGCGCTTCGGATCACATAGACCTACAGTGGCTTGCGAAAGTATTCACCCCCCCCCCCCCCCTTGGCATTTTTCCTATTTTGTTGCCTTACAACCTGGAATTAAAATAGATTTTTTGGGGGTTTGTATCATTTGATTTACACAACATACCTACCACTTTGAAGATGCAAAATATTTTTTCTTGTGCAACAAACAAGAAATATGACCAAAAAAATACAGAAAACTTGAGCATGCATAACTATTCACCCCCCCCAAAGTCAATACTTTGTAGAGCCACCTTTTGCAGCAATTACAGCTGCAAGTGTCTTGCGTTATGTCTCTATAAGCTTGGCACATCTAGCCACTGGGATTTTTGCCCATTCTTCAAGGCAAAACTGCTCCAGCTCCTTCAAGTTGGATGGGTTCCGCTGGTGTACAGCAATCTTTAAGTCATACCACAGATTCTCAATTGGATTGAGGTCTGGGATTTGACTAGGACATTCCTAGACATTTAAATGTTTCCCCTTAAACCACTCGAGTGTTGCTTTAGCAGTATGCTTAGGGTCATTGTCCTGCTGGAAGGTGAACCTCCGTCCCAGTCTCAAATCTCTGGAAAACTGAAACAGGTTTCCCTCAAGAATTTCCCTGTATTTAGCGGCATCCATCCTTCCTTCAATTCTGACCAGTTTCCCAGTCCCTGCCGATGAAAAACATCCCCACTGCATGATGCTGCCACCACCATGCTTCACTGTGGGGATGGTGTTCTCGGGGTGATGAGAGGTGTTGGGATTGCGCCAGATATAGTGTTTTCCTTGATGGCCAAAAAGCTCAATTTTAGTCTCATCTGACCAGAGTATCTTCTTCCATATGTTTGGGGAATCTCTCACATGCCTTTTGGCGAACACCAAACGTGTTTGCTTATTTTTTTTCTTTAAGCAATGGCTTTTTTCTGGCCACTCTTCCATAAAACCCAGCTCTGTGGCGTGTCCGGCTTAAAGTGGTCCTATGGACAGACACTCCAATCTCCGCTGTTGAGCTTTGCAGCTCTTTCAGGGTTATCTTTGGTCTCTTTGTTGACTCTCTGATTAATGCCCTCCTTGCCTGGTCTGTGAGTTTTGGTGGGCGGCCCTCTCTTGGCAGGTTTGTTGTGGTGCCATATTCTTTCCATTTTTTAATAATGGATTTAATGGTGCTCCGTGGGATGTTCAAAGTTTCTGATATTTTTTTATAACCCAACCCTGATCTGTACTTCTCCACAACTTTGTCCCTGACCTGTTTGGAGAGCTCCTTGGTTTTCATGGTGCCGCTTTTTGGTGGTGCTCCTTGCTTAGTGGTGTTGCAGACTCTGGGGCCTTTCAGAACAGGTGTATATATACAGAGATCATGTGACACTTAGACTGCACACAGGTGGACTTTATTTAACTAATTATGTGACTTCTGAAGGTAATTGGTTGCACCAAGTCTGGCTCTCAACCAGAAACCTGCCCCTCCGCCTGCCCTGCCGGAAGCTGGGTCGGCGGTTTGTTGGGCCTTTTAAAGTCCTGAGGAGATTGAACGAGGTGTGTTACAGGTTACAACTGCCCATTGATTACAAGAATATTAACCCCTCGTTCCATGTGTCTCTCCTCAGGCCGGTGGTGCTGGTCCACTCCAGGACTTTGAGATTGAGGAGACTCCTCCGCCCCCGTTGGACATCGAGGGGGCTCCGGCGTACACTGTTCGGACCATCCTGGATTCGAGACGCCGGATGGGGGATCTCCAATATCTCGTGGAGTGGGAGGGGTACGGTCCGGAGGAGCGGTGCTGGGTGCCGAGGAGGGACATTCTGGATCCGTCCCTGCTGACCGAATTCCATCGTGGTCATCCTACGCGCCCTGCTCCGCGTCCTCCGGGTCGTCCCCGAGGCCGGGGGCGGCGCACGGCTGGAGCCGTGCGTCAAGGGGGGGGTACTGTCACGGTTTCGGCCGAGGCGGCCCCTCCTTGTTCGGGCAGGTTTCGGCGGTCGTCGTCTCCGGAGTACTAGCTGCCACCGTTCTATGTTTCTTGTTTGATTGGTTTTGTCTGTTTGTCACACCTGTTTTGTGTTATGTCTCATTAAGCACCCTATTTAGTTCCTTGTTGTTAGTTTAGGTGTTGTGTGTAATTGTTCTGCTGTCGTGTGGTTGTTTTGCTCTGTGTTTTGCTCTCTCTCTCATTTTTGGATTATTTTGTAGAGAGACCTGCACTTTGTGCATACTGACGTTTTTGTTCTAGTGTGCGTTTGTTTGCGCCCGTGACCTGTTGTCGGTTTTGGGCTTACTCAAGGACTTTCACTAAAGTGCTTTGGATTTATTCTCTGTGTCCTGCGTGTGATTCCACATCCCACTACACTCCACTCGTGACAATTCCAAAAGGCTTTAAATATAAGGTCACGTGTCCTGTACATTAAAAACACAAAAATATGAATCTTGAAAGGGAATAAATGTTATGCATTTTGAACTCTTTTTTTCAGTCGATGTAGGCATTTTTGCCATATCCCCCGTTATAATTCATCAACTTCCACGATAAATATTAGCCATAAAATAATAAAATGTTTAAAATCATTTTTTCTATGCTCCTAGTTAAATTATCTCTCATCAATAACGTTTTTTTTCAGGATTATTGCATTTATTATTATTTTATTTAAGATTTTCTGTGTCCCTGATATCACTTTCCACCCTGTTAGTTTGTTGTAATTGTCCATTTAAGAAAACAACCCCTTCCTACAATGACACCACATTCAGGAAGTGTCATTATTTATTTGGTGGGAAAACAATGGTGCAAAGCTGCATAAATATAAACACTCAGTTGTATCTATTTGGCCATGTTCCATGTTGTTAGTCTGTATGTCCCACTCATAAATGTCCACCGTGTTAACTAAATTATAGAGAAAATTTACCAAAATATCAAAATGTTAAATTACTTGTATGTTTGATAGAGAAGTTAAAATCCTGTTCAAGTGTTCACCATTATGCAAGCTGAATATTTCTCACTCACAGAACTATGGCTAATTTAGGTTCCAAACGTCTACCCTGTTAGGTTCCACCCTGTTAGGAGGGGCCAGCTAACCCTGGGTTAAGGCTGCTGCTAGCCCAACTTAGAATGTGCAAGTGTGCGTGAACACTCGCTTAGCCCCGGTCTAAGGTGCAGTGTGAACGCGCCATAAATATATGGCTCTGGTACACTACAGTATGTCCATCAGGCATCACCCATATGACCCTCATAACCTGTGAACACAAAACATCAGAAAACACTCTAATCTTGCTTCAATATTAAAAGTCAAGTAAAGAAAAACGAATCCTAATAAAACTGGATACAATGACGTCATGAATGTGTGTAGATATTGCACTGACAAAGAGCTTAGTCTCACCCGTAAGCCAATCTGTTGCCAATATATTTGAAACGGTTAACTTATTTGCAATCGTGTACTTCTGCATGGTTAAGGTTTTGACTGTACATCTTTGCTATTAGCTATAAGTGCTTCCTGAACAAGGAGGAGCATATATTACTAAAGTGAAAGTGAATCACCAGTCAGCCTCTGTCATTTTCTGCCTGCCACGTTGAACGTTTTCAAGTCGACTGTTAGAATAAACACTTAAAGTTAGTCGTTTATTCCACATCCTGTACTGAGACATGGCTAATCATGAAGTAAGTTATTTTCCTTCTTCTGTGTCCTTGTGGTAAGCTATTATCCTCTTCTGCATCCTAGTAGTAAGTTATTTTCCTTCTTCTGCGTCCTAGTAGTAAGTTATTTTCCTTCTTCTGTGTCCTTGTGGTAAGCTATTATCCTCTTCTGCATCCTAGTAGTAAGCTATTTTCCTTCTTCTGCGTCCTAGTAGTAAGTTATTTTCCTCTTCAGCGTCTGTAACTAAGAGGAAGTCAAAAGGTTAGTTGACCCAAATCACTATATTACAGCGTGGTTTCCTTACGCTGTAATTAGTTTAAAGACAGCAATCCATGCTCTGGTTTTGTGTACATGGCCACAGTCTCTTTTTATAATTTGTGGGCTAAATCCAACGAAAGTCAATATCCTCAATATGAGCATTTTACACGCTTCAGGTCCAAATCATTTGAAAGTACCATTGCTTGAGCGAGAGCAGACAAAAAAAAAAATAGACGCTTGATGGTGATTTGGACGCGAAATGCAAATACATTTTTAATATTGGGGATATTGATTTGCATTGTTTTTGGGACACAAATGCTAATAAGAGACTATGGCTAGGTACACAAAACCAAAGCATGCTTTCTTACATTGTCTGTAAACTTCTTACAGGGTAATCACCTTGTAATTTGGGCTTAAACCTGTGTATTGTACAGGGCCGTGCACAGAGCTTTGGTGTGGGCATGTGCTCAAACTGACAGAAGGTCAATTACTATCATACTGTGCGTATAAATATTATTTCACAGCTGAAACGTTACATTTTTTAATGCTTTTTTAGGGGCCTGCAATGCGGAAAATAACGGAAAATAAGGTGAAACTCATTGACTGGCTTCGATCAGATCCATCCTTCATTCTTCAACATCTGCATTGTAAAAGCATTATCAAAGACAGGGAGTATCAAAGCCTTATGAGTGTCCAAGAGCCAGAGGAGAAAGTCATCAAACTGATTGATAAGATCCTTGGCAAAAAAGAAACAACAAGTCTCCAGTTCCTTGATACTCTCAAAGAAAGTGATGTGAATGACACCTATCCGCAACTTCAGCAGTGGATAACCACCGTAGGCTTACCAGGTACTATGATCTTACATTCTACTTGACTCTGTACTCAGAGCATTATGTGGAAATGGGCGTGTGATGTAAAGTAATATTTTAAAAGCCTCCTGTAATGAAGTTGTCATTGGCCCTATGACTGATCTTATATTGTTATCTCCAGAGCAACAGGATAACCTCCCTCAGGATTGGCAAGCCATGCCAGCCACCAACTCTGTCCGGCGCTACCAAATCCAGCCAGGAAGCGCAGAGCATGATGAAGTCCTACGCCTGTTCCAGGCTTCTTGTCCAGGCAATACTATCATTGAGGTACCTCTTGTTCTAAAGTGACTTCGTTAGTAGTTATAACTGTAAATGTGCAGCTGTGTGTAAGCCAAGGTATTGGAGGTTATTGAATGTCTTGCCAATTACTGTAATATGTGTGTTTTTCTCCTTCCCTTAGATTGAAAGGATCCAGAACCCAAACCTGTGGAAAAACTTCCAGATCAAGAAACAAGACATTGACGGCAGGAATGATGGCATGATCAATGAGAGACGTCTTTTCCATGCAACCAGCCACACAACCATAGGTCACATCAACGACCATGGTTTCAATCGGAGCTACGCTGGAAAAAATGGTAAGATGTGCCAAAGGATAAAGTCCAAAACAGGAAAGTCTTGGCTCAAGTAGAACTTTATATAACTTTTCAAGAATCCTTATATTTAGCTTGTGTTTCTCTCTTCTATGGTAATAGTGTCAGTAATGTGTCATAATCTTTCTACAGATGCACTATATGGAAGAGGCACCTACTTCGCAGTCAATGCCAGCTACTCTGCTGATGACACATACTCAAAACCGGATGGCGAAGGGAGGAAGTTTATGTACCTGTGTCGTGTTCTGACTGGACACTTCACACAGGGAAAAGAGGGGATGCTAGAACCTCCATTGAAAGGCGATTCAACGATTCGGCGCTATGACAGTACGACAAACGACCCATCTGATCCAACCGAGTTCGTAGTCTTCCACGACTGTCAGGCATATCCAGAGTACTTGATCACTTTCTTAGGGGTCTAGAGCAACTGTCTCAACTCAGAACCGCTCTTGGACATCCATTGTTAAAATCTAATTTTGAGACCAGCAAAAAATAACCTAAAGAAGTGATTGGTGGTAATGTTGAAAGTGTTGCACCAACGCCTTGATATTCTAGATTTAAATCTGTTATTTCCGTTGTCATCATTTAATTATTGATTTACTGTGTGTCCTATAACCTGGCAGCAATTCACATTGAGATCAAACAGATTGCACCTTTAAACAACAGTCTTATTCAAATGTTTTCAAAGGGATCATTTTTAGCTGTGCACTTATTAGGAAGGGCTGTTGGGATTTTTTTTATTTTTTTTACAATGGTTCTTATATGGTAGCTTTTGGGAACATCAAGTCAGTAAATGTCAGTCACCAGACTCACCACCCATTGCTGGGTAGGAGAGGTATTAGGTTTTTTAAGTAACAGTTGTGATGTGGTTTACTATAGCTCAATTAATCTATCTTTGTGTGCCAGTGTTTTTTCTATGACACATATTAGCCATGCTATTAAATATCCTAGGTTTGTAGAGAAACAAAATGGGGGGGGGGGGGGTGAATAGTTATGCAAGCTCAAGTTTTCTGTTTGTTTTGTCATAATTCTTGTGTGTTTCACCCAAAAAATATTTTGTATCTTCAAAGCGGTAGGCATGTTGTGTATATCAAATGATACAAACCCCCCAAAAATCCATTTTAATTCCAGGTTGTAAGGCAACAAAATAGGAAAAATGCCAAGGGGGGGGTGAATACTTTCGCAAGCCACTGTATATGTACTGCACATTATTCATTAAAACAGAATAAAGTAAGAAAGAAAGAAAGAAAGCATCAGACTTTTGTTTTGTGAATAGACATTTATTCTCTGTATAACGGTACACTACATGGTCAGATTATGCCTGCAAATGCTTACTGTCAAAGTCATGTTACAAAGGCTCCAGGTTTGGTCCCTCCGGGTACTCCCATCCATGCAAACCTTGGAGAGGAAGTGATTAGAAGTCTAGTCACCCAGTAGCTGTGTTGAATGACTACAGAACCACAATGACAGCTATGTTACAGCTAGGCATCTGCTATAGATCATGTCCATGACCATGAGTTGTTTTATCTGTACTGGCAAACCCTGCATTTTTAAATAGACACAACACTAAAATGTGTCAGTTAAAATAAAATACAACTTAAGCTCTTGTTGTGGTGTGTACGGTTTTAAACCACTAGATCTCTTGTTGTGGTGTGTACGGTTTTAAACCGCTAGATCTCTTGTTGTGGTGTGTACGGTTTTAAACCACTAGAGGTCCATAGAGTCAAAGGTCTGCTTTGTATTTCATAAACAAAACATATTTTTTTGTCTGAAAATCATAAGATCTTGTTGTTAATTGCGTTTTTAATTGTGATCAAAACAAACATTTATAGTGTGGACACATCCTTTAGATGACCGATGATGACCCCTTGAATAATGACCCTATATTCAGAAAATGTACTGTATGAAATAACTATCCTGGTGCTCAGGGTCTCTAAAACATGATATCCATTGTCAATACTGTCCATAGTCATTATTCAATAGTAACTCCAAGGGAATAAGATCAGGTAGTTACCTAACGCTGTAACTTCTATTTTGAAATAAAAACACTGTACACAGAGGGGGACAGTACTGTACAGCAGGCGTTACCTAGTCACTGAGGAATTAGCTAGTAATTCTCTATATATAAAGCCTATGTATGTAATATATGTAAGGGATGAATGCAGACTGGAAATAATGGACTACGTGGAAGGGACGACATGCTGCACAGTTTAAAGCCTCTGGTGTGTAGACTATGGGAGGCCACTACATAGAACCATGACTATAATATAATATAATAATAATAATAATATGCCATTTAGCAGACACTTTTATCCAAAGCGACTTACAGTCATGTGTGCATACATTTTTACCACATCAAGTAACTGACGCAAGCAGTAAAATTAGATTTTTTAAAAAAAGATAAAAATACACCTTATGGAACAGCGGGGACTGTGAAGCAACACCAACATAGGCACAGACACATGCATACACACACACACACGATAACATACGCACTATACACACACGTACACATGGATTTTGTACTGTAGATATGTGGTAGTGGTGGAGTAGGGGCCTGAGGGCACACAGTGTTTTGTGAAACCTGTGAATGTATTGTCATGTTTTTAAAATTGTATAAACTGCCTTAATTTTGCTGGACCCCAGGAAGAGATCCATAATAAATACAAATATGTATGCAATATTTATTGTGTGACTCAGCTTCTATCAAACATCACCACCACTGATATAACAGGAGTCAGCTCTCACGACCAAACTCTGTCTCGTCTTTCAGCTTCAAGTCCGCCCCCACGTGTTCTTCTGAATTCAAGGGGGAATTCAGTTCTATTGTGTCAGTGTTGAATGTCAAGAGGCTGCTGTGTAATACAGTCGATTAGATCTCCAGGGAAGTTAACAGCGGTTTGACAGGTGCATGGATTTACCAGGGTTTACTCTGTTATGTGGTCATTTGCTCTTTCTCATTCCTGACTGGGAAGGAAATAAGGAGTCAAGTCCAGGATAGTGGGTTGAGGTTGTAGAGAGTTCACAGGCAGTACAGTACAGTAGACCAACAGGCAGTACAATACAGTATATCTACAGGCAGTACAGTGCAGTAGACCTACAGGCAGTACAATACAGTAGACCTACAGGCAGTACAGTGCAGTATATCTACAGGCAGTACAATACAGTAGACCAACAGGCAGTACAATACAGTAGACCTACAGGCAGTACAGTACAGTAGACCTACAGGCATTAGGGGTGTGAAGAGGTTGTAAACATGTAGGGTTGGAAGTGTTCACAAAGCCAGGGGTTTGAGAGCAGTTAGTGTTAGAGTTAGACAGGACTGTGTCACTAGCATGGGTAGGGGCTTGAGACTAGGGAGGTTGGAAAGTGTAGTGCAGGGGCATAGTGACATCATAAAAGGTACAGGGGCATAGTGGCATCATAAAAGTACAGGGGCATAGTGACATCATAAAGGTACAGGGGCCTAGTGACATCATAAAGGTACAGGTGCATAGTGACATCATAAAGGTACAGGGGCATAGTGACATCAAGGTGCAGGTGCATAGTGACATTAAGGTACAGGGGCATAGTGACATTAAGGTACAGGGGCATAGTGACATCAAGGTGCAGGGGCCTAGTGACATCATAAAGGTACAGGGGCATAGTGACATCATAAAGGTACAGGTGCATAGTGACATCAAGGTGCAGGTGCATAGTGACATTAAGGTACAGGGGCATAGTGACATCAAGGTGCAGGGGCATAATGACATCATAACGGTACAGGGGCATAGTGAAATCAAGGTACAGGGGCACAGTGACATCATAAAGATACAGGGGCATAGTGACATCATAAAGGTACAGGTGCATAGTGACATCAAGGTGCAGGTGCATAGTGACATTAAGGTGCAGAGGCATATTGACATCATAAAGGTACAGCATAGTGACATCATAAAGGTACATAGTATTTGCATTTGTTAAGGATCCCCTTGGCAGCAGCTACTCTTTTGGGGTCCATCAACATTAATTCAGTTATATACAATTTAAACTATTACATAACAATACATTTAATAACACATTTTTACATTTACATTTTAGTCATTTAGCAGACGCTCTTATCCAGAGCGACTTACAGTTAGTGAATACATATATATATATATTTATTTTTTTCAAACTGGTCCACCGTGGGAATCGAACCCACAACCCTGGCGTTGCAAACGCCATGCTCTATCAACTGAGCTACATCCCTGCCGGCTATTCCCTCCCCTACCCTGGACAACGCTAGGCCAATTGTGCGCCGCCCATGAGTCTCCCGGTCGCAGCCGGCTGCGACAGAGCCTGGAATCGAACCAGGATCTCTAGTGGCACAGCTAGCACTGCGATGCAGTGCCTTAGACCACTGCGCCACTCAGGAGACTACACTTTACCAAATACATTTAGTGTGTTCCCTCAGGCCACTACTACACTCTCACATATTTACAACACAACATCCATGTGTACGTGTGTGTAGAGTACGTGTCTCATCATGTGTATGTGTGTCTCTTCACAGTCCCCGCTGTTCCATAAGGTGTATTTTTATCTGTTTTTAAATCTGATTCTACTGCTTGCATCAGTTACCTGATGTGGAATAGAGTTCCATGTAGCCATAGCTCTATGTAGTACTGTGCGCCTCCCATAGTCTGTTCTTGACTTGGAGATTGTGAAGAGAACTTCCGACTTCAACTGTACCTCTCTGTTGATATCACATACAGTTGAAGTCGGAAGTTTACATACACTTAGGTAGGAGTCATTAAAACTCGTTTTTCAACCACTCCACACATTTCTTGTCAACAAACGATAGTTTTGGCAAGTCGGTTAGGACATCTACTTTGGGTCAGAAGTTTACATGCACTAAGTTGACTTTGCCTTTAAACAGCTTGGAAAATTCCAAAAAATGATGTCATGGCTTTAGAAGCTTCTGATAGGCTAATTGACATCACTTGAGTCAATTGGAGGTGTACCTGTGGATGTATTTCAAGGCCTACCTTCAAACTCAGTGCCTCTTTGCTTGACATCATGGGAAAATCCAAAGAAATCAGCCAAGATCTCTGAAAAAAATGTGTAGACCTCCACAAGTCTGGTTCATCCTTGGGAGCAATTTCCAAACACCTGAAGGTACCACGTTCATCTGTACAAACAATAGTACGCAAGTATAAACAGCATGGGACCACGAAGCCGTCATACCGCTCAGGAAGGAGACGCGTTCTGTCTCCTAGAGATGAACGTACTTTGGTGCGAAAAGTGCAAATTAATCCCAGAACAACATCAAAGGACCTTGTGAAGATGCTGGAGGAAACAGGTACAAAAGTATCTATATCCACTGTAAAACTAGTCCTATATCGACATAACCTGAAAGGCCCCTCAGCAAGGAAGAAGCCACTGCTCCAAAACCACCATAAAAAAGCCAGACTACGGTTTGCAACTGCACATGGGGACAAAGATTGTACTTTTTGGAGAAATGTCCTCTGGTCTGATGAAACAAAAATAGAACTGTTTGGCCATAATGACCATCGTAATGTTTGGAGGAAAAAGGGGGTGCTTGCAAGCCGGAGAACACCATCCCAACCGTGAAGCATGGGGGTGGCAGCATCATGCTGTTGGGGTGCTTTGCTGCAGGAGGGACTGGTGCACTTCACAAAATAGATGGCATCCAAGCATACTTGGTTGCAAATGGCTCTTCCAAATGGACAATGACCCCAAGCATACTTCCAAAGTTTTGGCCAAATGGCTTAAGGACAACAAAGTCAAGGTATTGGAGTGGCCGTCACAAAGCCCTGACATCAATCCTATAGAAAATGTGTGGGCAGAACTGAAAAGGTGTGTGTGAGCAAGGAGGCTTACAAACCTGACTCATTTACACCAGCTCTGTCAGGAGGAATGGGCCAAAATTCATCCAATTTATTGTGGGAAGCTTGTGGAAGGCTACCCGAAACGTTTGACCCAAGTTAAACAATTTAAAGGCAACGCTACCAAATACTAATTGAGTGTATGTAAACTTCTGACCCACTGGGAATGTGATGAAAGAAATAAAAGCTGAAATAAATCATTCTCTCTACTATTATTCTGACATTTCACATTCTTAAAATAAAGTGGTGATCCTAACTGACCTAAGACAGGGAATTTTTACAAGGATTAAATGTCAGGAATTGTGAAAAACTGAGTTTAAATGTATTTGGCTAAGGTGTATGTAACCTTCCGACTTCAACTGTACATTATCAAGCATTTCACACATGTTATCCAGATGCTGACTGTTAGCACTTGGTGGTCTACAGCAGCTTCCCACCAGACTGGGCCTTAGAGGAGCTTTAGCCATATTACTTTAACATGAGATTCTCTCTAAGCTTTACAGGAATGTACTTCTGAATATTTGTCATTTCTGCATTTTCTGTAGATGTTATAACCATGTATTGTTACCACTGTATCATCAAAGGTATTATCTAAGTGAGTTTTAGAGATTGTCAGAATGTGAATGTCATCTGTTACTAGCAAACTATTGATTTCATTAGCCTGGTTTCTTAGGCTAAATATGTTAACGTGGGCTATTTTTAACACTTTTCTGGGATGCTTGATTGTTTTCATTGCTTTGCTGGGAAGCTCAGTAGAAGTAGAAATGCTCATGTTATTTATGTTAGTGCAGGGTGAGCTGCACACAGTGGATTTCCTACTAGGGCACACCACCTCATTGATAACAGTGTAACTCTGGTTCATAGGCATATGATTACTGCATACAGTACAATAGCTGTAGGATAGCGTGGAAAAGAGACCCTTAATCCCAGACTTGGACCACACACCCACTCCACTGAATAGCAGGCTAGTGATTGCTTTGCAACGCATGCAGTTAGCCACTGATTCCTTCCTAACCACTCATTGTTGAATTTGCGATTTCCAACTTTTTTTTATTTTTATGTTTATGTCCAATGGCCGATGAGCACCGATACATTTTAGCTATACAGAGAGGGAAAAAAGTATTTGATCCCCTGCTGATTTTGTACGTTTGCCCACTGACAAAGAAATGATCAGTCTATAATTTTAATGGTAGGTTTATTTGAACAGTGAGAGACAGAATAACAACAAATAAACCCAGAAAAATGCATGTCAAAAATGTTGTAAATTGATTTGCATTTTAATGAGGGAAATAAGTATTTGACCCCTCTGCAAAACATGACTTAGTACTTGGTGGCAAAACCCTTGTTGGCAATCACAGAGGTCAGACGTTTCGTGTAGTTGGCCACCAGGTTTGCACACATCTCAGGAGGGATTTTGTCCCACTCCTCTTTGCAGATCTTCTCCAAGTCATTAAGGTTTCGAGGCTGACGTTTGGCAACTCGAACCTTCAGCTCCCTCCACATATTTTCTATGGGATTAAGGTCTGGAGACTGGCTAGGCCACTCCAGGACCTTAATGTGCTTCTTCTTGAGCCACTCCTTTGTTGACTTGGCCGTGTGTTTTGGGTCATTGTCATGCTGGAATAACCATCCACAACCCATTTTCAATGCCCTGGCTGAAAGATTTGACGGTACATGGCCCCGTCCATCGTCCCTTTGATGCTGTGAAGTTGTCCTGTCCCATTAGTAGAAAAACACCCCCAAAGCATAATGTTTCCACCTCCATGTTTGACGGTGGGGATGGTGTTCTTGGGGTCATAGGCAGCATTCTTCCTCATCCAAACATGGCGAGTTGAGTTGATGCCAAAGAGCTCCATTTTGGTCTCATCTGACCACAACACTTTCACCATTGGCAAACTTCAGACGGGGATGTATATGTGCTTTTTTGAGCAGGGGGACCTTGCAGGCGCTGCAGGATTTCAGTCCTTCACGGTGTAGTGTGTTACCAATTGTTTTCTTAGTGACTATGGTCCCAGCTGCCTTGAGATCATTGACAAGATCCTCCCGTGTAGTTCTGGGCTGATTCTTCACCGTTCTCATGATCATTGCAGCTCCACGAGGTGAGATCTTGCATGGAGCCCCAGGCCGAGGGAGATTGACAGTTATTTTGCGTTTCTTCCATTTGCGAATAATCGCACCAACTGTTGTCACCTTCTCACCCAGCTGCTTGGCGATGGTCTTGAAGCCCATTCCAGCCTTGTGTAGGTCTACAATCTTGTCCCTGACAACCTTGGAGAGCTCTTTGGTCTTGGCCATGGTGGAGAGTTTGGAATCTGATTGATTGATTGCTTCTGCGGACAGATGTCTTTTATATAGGTAACAAGCTGAGATTAGGAGCACTCCCTTTAAGAGTGTGCTCCTAATCTCAGCTCGTTACCTGTATAAAAGACACCTGGGAGCCAGAAATCTTTCTGATTGAGAGGGGGTCAAATACTTATTTCCCTCATTAAAATGCAAATCAATTTATAACATTTTTGACATGTGTTTTTCTGGATTTTTTTGTTGTTATTCTGTCTCTCACTGTTCAAATAAACCTAACATTAAAATTATAGACTGATCATTTCTTTGTCAGTGAGCAAACGTACAAAATCAGCAGGGGATCAAATACTTTTTTCCCTCACTGTAAATTCTCTTCATAATTTCGCTTCATATGACAAGTATTGAAAAGGATTTGCCAGTCGACTTGATTCATGATGATGACTGTTAGCTTTCTAGCTAAGATTTTGAAAGTATGTTGTTGACGTGATCAGTCCAATCAAAGCTACGGTAGATATAATGTGATTTGACATCATTTTATCTGTGGTCAATGACCTTGAGCCTTCTTGGATGGGCACTTCTAATGGCAGCACCAAAGGGGCTTGAATTTTAGAGCTCTACCTGTAGATCTTGCAGTGATGTAGTGTCCCCTAGAGTGACAAAACACTGAGACAATCAATGCGCAACTAGAGAACATTACCAACCCCTACGCTCCGTATTTTCCCTCTGGCTGATCCACCACCACAGAAAGCACTGAGCTAGGCTGAAACACCTACATTTTGGAGCTGCCTTACTGTAGAAAGCAAAAAAGAGACCATGTTTATTAACTCAAAAAAACATATTTTTTACATTGTTTTTAAACTGATATGTGACAAGTATTACTGCCAAAATAACATGGCTAAACAGGTAGGGCTCAAAACATGGCGCTCTGCTCCACCTGCTCTGAATTACGGGTCGCCATTGAGTACAATAGAGAAATCTTGCACAAAGTAGCCTACACAATCACAAAGCACGTGAAATATATTCACATGCGTGCAGCACACAGCCTAGTTTCAGCGGAATATCATCTGCAGGCAGCAAGATTGTGCAGCTCTCAACTGGTTTTGGCACGGAGCAGCTCACAGAAGAATGACATTGGTAGCCAATAGGGTAGGAAAGACGTTTAAACGTATGATACCTACCAGTAAATGCTAACTAAGGCAACAATGGGTATGCAAACCAGGTATCTATTTATGTAGCAAGCTAAAAACACGGTGCCTAACGTTAGCTAGATAGCTAGCTAGCTAGCTGCTAGGAGAATATCATGTCCTTGTCATTGGAGGAGTGTGTGAGTGACTGACTTTTTCCCCTGATATCGTTTTTTTGGTGGCTATACACAGCTAAATATACAGGTGTCATTTGGTTATCTAGCGAGAACTTGAATGACTGTTATACAGTTAGCATATCTCTTGCGATTGCAAATTCACTCTGGCTATCTACTCCAATTTCAGAGAACTCTCATCTGACCGTGTCAGAGCGCAGAACAACTGATTAATTTACGAATGCGCAACACCTGCTGAATATGACCGGTGTCAGTAAACGAAGGCAAGGAAAGTAGTAGGTAGTCAAGAACACTCTAGAAACAGCCTAACCAGCTCTGCTACGGCAAGTAAAATGGTCGGAGTGAGGTGTTCACTCATTTGTGTCTGGAAGTAGCTAGCTAGCAAGCTAGATAACTTTAGCCAGTTAGCTTGGGTGCTTTGTTTGGACTAGCATGCATTGGGAGGCAAGCTGCAGAAGGACGAGGAGGCTACAATTCCCCATTGTTTATCAGTGCATTTTTGACGGCCAACTAGCTGAAAAAGTTTGAGAGGGTTTATCTAATGTTCCTTCGTTAGATTTTTGCTCGTCTTGTTCTGGCTAGCATTAGTTGTTGATCTTGCTTTTTACTTTTAAACTCGGACAAGACAGAGATGCTAGTTTTAGGTCCCAAGAAACAAAGAGATCTTCTGTTGGATCTGACAATTCATCTTGATTGACTGAATAGTTGTCTCAAATAAAACTGTGAAGGACCTGGGCGTTACTCTGGACCCTGATCTCTCTTTTGATGAACATGTCAAGAATATTTCAAGGACATCTCTTTTCCATTTTCGTAACATTACAAAAAACAGAAACGTTTTGTCCAAAAATGATGCAGAAGAGCTAATCCATGCTTTTGTCACCACTAGATTAGACTACTGCAATGCTCTACTTTCCAGCTATCCGGATAAAGCACTAAATACATTTTAGTTAGTGCTAAACACGGCTGCTAGAATCTTGTCTAGAACCAACAAATGTGATCATATTACTCCAATGCTAGCCTCTCTGGCATCCTGTTAAGGCTAGGGCTGATTTCAAGTTTTACTACTAACCTACAAAGCATTACATGGGCTTGCTCCTACCTATCTCTCCGATTTGGTCCTGCCGTACATACATACACGTACGCTACGGTCACAAGACGCAGGCCTCCTTATTGTCCCTAGAATTTCTAAGCAAACAGCTGGAGACAGGGCTTTCTCCTATAGAGCTCAATGGTTATGGAATGGTCTGCCTATCCATGTGAGAGACACAGACTCGGCCTCAACCTTTAAGTCTTTACTGAAGACTCATCTGCGAAGGTGAACGGAAAGGCACTGGCGATGAACCAGATTTTCTGCCTCTGACCCTATTATGGGGCCTGAGTCACTGGCTTACTAGTGCTCTTCCATGCCGTCCCTAGTATGGGGTGCGTCACTTGAGTGGGTTGAGTCACTGACGTGATCTTCCTGTCCGGGTTGGCGCCCCCTCGGGCTCGTGCATTGGAGGAGATCTTCGTGGGCTATACTCAGCCTTGTCTCAGGGTAGTCATTTGGTGGTATGCGCATATCCCTCAAGTGGTGTGGGAGCTGTGCTTTGGCAAAGTGGGTGGGGTTATATCCTGCCTGGTTGGCCCTGTCCGGGGGTATCATCGGATGGGGCCACAGTGTCTCCCGACCCCTCCTGTCTCAGCCTCCTTGTATCTATGCTGCAATAGTTTATGTGTCGGGGGCTAGGGTCAGTCTGTTAAATCTGGTGTAATTATCCTGTCTTATCTGGTGTCCTGTGTGAATTTAAGTATGCTCCCTCTAATTTTCTCCCTCTCCCTCTCCCTCTCCCTCCCCTCCTGGAGGACATGGGACCTAGGACCATGCCTCAGGACTACCTGGCCTGATGACTCCTTGCTGTCCCCAGTCCACCTGGTTATGCTGCTGCTCCAGTTTCAACTGTTCTGCCTGCAGCTATGGAACCCTGACCTGTTCACCGGACGTGCTACCTTGTCCCAGACCTGCTGTTTTCTACTATCTCTCTCTCTCTAGCGCAGCTGCTGTCTCGAACTCTGAATGCTCTGCTATGAAAAGCCAACTGACATTCACTCCTGAGGTGCTGACCTGTTGTACCCTCTAAAACCACTGTGATTATTATTATTAATCTATGAATGTTTGAACATCTTGGCCATGTACTGTTATAATCTCCACCCGGCACAGCCAGAAGAGGACTGGCCACCCCTGAGAGCCTGGTTCCTTTCTAGATTTCTTCCTAGGTTCCTGCCTTTCTGTGGAGTTTTTCCTAGCCACCGTGCTTCTACATCTGCATTACTTCCTGTTTGGGGTGTTAGGCTGTGTTTCTGTATAGCACTTTGTGACATCTGCTGATGCAAAATGGCTTTATAAAAAAATGTGATTGGTTGATTGTTGTTGTTGATGTGCATAACTGAGGGAGAGAGAAACTACCTTTTCATGGTTGTTTGATATATAGGTCTGTAAAGTTCCCAAATGTAAGAGGATTCCTGTGGTGTTTACATATTTGCAGAAATCCATTCAGATGTATTTTGTTGCTTTTGGCGAATATGTTCCAATGATCTAAAGTCACGCTGTTGCAACTGCCTGTAAACACACAGAGTCCAGTTCAAAGTGAAAAATGGAAGCTGTGTAGCAAATGGCTTGTTTGTATATAGGTCTACTGTAGCTCTGATTGACTGTAGTGCATCGATCTGTGTAGACACCGGTCCTGGACAAGACAGATGTTTTTATTCTGTTTTATTTACTGCAGTGTCTATGAATTGCACAAACGCACGACCACATTCCCATTCTATACTGCTATAGAATGTACACAAAAGCCTTAGTATATGTAATTCCAAAACATAAAAATAATTTTAAAATTATCATATCTAAGTGGTAACTTCTCAGAAAAAAAATGTGTGGGGTATTTTCTCATTCCTGACTGGGAAGGAAAGGAGTCAAATCCAGGATAGTGGGTTGAGATTGTAGAGAGTTCACAGGCAGTACAGTACAGTAGACCTACAGGCAGTACAATACAGTAGACCTACAGGCAGTACAGTACAGTATATATACAGGCAGTACAATACAGTAGACCTACAGGCAGTACAGTACAGTAGACCTACAGGCAGTACAGTACAGTATATATACAGGCAGTACAATACAGTAGACCTACAGGCAGTACAATACAGTAGATCTACAGGCAGTACAGTACGGTAGACATACAGGCAGTACAGTAAAGTAGACCTAAAGGCAGTAATGTAAAGTAGACCTACAGGCAGTACAGTGCAGTAGACCTACAGGCAGTACAATACAGTAGACCTACAGGCAGTACAGTGCAGTATATCTACAGGCAGTACAATACAGTAGACCTACAGGCAGTACAATACAGTAGATCTACAGGCAGTACAGTACGGTAGACCTACAGGCAGTACAGTACAGTAGACCTAAAGGCAGTAATGTAAAGTAGACCTACAGGCAGTACAGTGAAGTAGACCTACAGGCAGTACAATACAGTAGATCTACAGGCAGTACAATACAGTAGACCTACAGGCAGTACAGTGCAGTAGACCTACAGGCAGTACAATACAGTAGACCTACAGGCAGTACAGTACAGTAGATCTACATGCAGTACAGTACAGTATACATACAGGCAGTACAGTACAGTAGACCTACAGGCAGTACAGCTCAGTAGACCTACAGGCAGTACAGTACAGTATATCTACAGGCAGTACAGTACCGTAGACCTACAGGCAGTACAGTGCAGTAGATCTACAGGCAGTACAGTACGGTAGACCTACAGGCAGTACAATACAGTAGACCTACAGGCAGTACAATACAGTAGATCTACATGCAGTACAGTACAGTAGACCTAGAGGCAGTACAATACAGTAGATCTACAGGCAGTACAGTACGGTAGACCTATAGGCAGTACAATACAGTAGACCTACAGGCAGTACAATACAGTAGATCTACATGCAGTACAGTACAGTAGACATACAGGCAGTACAATCCAGTAGACCTAAAGGCAGTACAGTAAATTAGACCTACAAGCAGTACAGTACAGTAGACCTACAGGCAGTACAGTGCAATATACCTACAGGCAGTACAATACAGTAGACCTAAAGGCAGTACAGTAAAGTAGACCTACAGGCAGTACAACACAGTAGACCTACAGGCAGTACAATACAATATATCTACAGGCAGTACAATACAGTAGACCTACATAAAGTACAATCCAGTAGACCTACAGGCAGTACAATACAGTAGACCTACAGGCAGTACAGTGCAATAGACCTACAGGCAGTACAGTACAGTAGACCTACAGGCAGTACAATACAGTAGGCCTACAGGCAGTACAGTAAAGTAGACCTACAGGCAGTACAGTACAGTAGACCTACAGGCAGTACAGTAAAGTAGACCTACAGGCAGTACAATACAGTAGACCTACAGGCAGTACAATACAATATATCTACAGGCAGTACAATACAGTAGACCTACATAAAGTACAATCCAGTAGACCTACAGGCAGTACAATACAGTAGACCTACAGGCAGTACAGTGCAATAGACCTACAGGCAGTACAGTACAGTAGACCTAAAGGTAGTACAGTAAAGTAGACCTACAGGCAGTACAATACAGTAGATCTACAGGCAATACAGTAGAGTAGACCTAAAGGCAGTACAGTAAAGTAGACCTACAGGCAGTACAATACAGTAGACCTACAGGCAGTACAATTCAGTAGACCTACAGAAAAAACAATCCAGTAGACCTACAGGCAGTACAGTACAGTAGACCTACAGAAAGTACAATCCAGTATTACTACAGGCAGTACAGTACAGTAGACCTACAGACAGTACACTATAGTAGACCTACAGGCAGTACAGTACAGTAGACCTACAGAAAGTACAATCCAGTATATCTACAGGCAGTACAATACAGTAGACCTACAGACAATACATTACAGTAGACCTACAGGCAGTACAATACAGTAGACCTAAAGGCAGTACAGTAAAGTAGACCTACAGTCAGTACAGTACAGTAGACCTACAGGCAGTTCAATACAGTAGACCTACAGAAAGTACAATCCAGTAGACCTACAGGCAGTTCAGTACAGTAGACCTACAGAAAGTACAATCCAGTATATCTACAGGCAGTACAATACAGCAGACCTACAGGCAGTACAGTACAGTAGACCTACAGGCAGTACAGTGCAGTAGACCTACAGGCAGTACAATACAGTAGGCCTACAGGCAGTACAGTAAAGTAGACCTACAGGCAGTACAATACATTAGACCTACAGGCAGTACAGTACAGTAGACCTACAGGCAGTAGAGTAAAGTAGACTTACAGGCAGTACAATACAGTAGACCTACAGGCAGTACAGTACAGTAGACCTACAGGCAGTACTATACAACATATCTACAGGCAGTACAATACAGTAGACTTACAGAAAGTACAATCCAGTAGACCTACAGGCAGTACAATACAGTAGACCTACAGGCAGTACAGTGCAATAGACCTACAGGCAGTACAGTACAGTAGACCTAAAGGCAGTACAGTAAAGTAGACCTACAGGCAGTACAATACAGTAGATCTACAGGCAATACAGTAGAGTAGACCTAAAGGCAGTACAGTAAAGTAGACCTACAGTTAGTACAATACAGTAGACCTACAGGCAGTACAGTACAGTAGACCTACAGAAAGTATAATCCAGGATATCTACAGGCAGTACAATACAGTAGACCTACAGACAATACATTACAGTAGACCTACAGGCAGTACAATACAGTAGACCTACAGGCAGTACAGTACAGTAGACCTACAGAAAGTACAATCCAGTAGACCTACAGGCAGTTCAGTACAGTAGACCTACAGAAAGTACAATCCAGTAGACCTACAGGCAGTACAGTACAGTAGACCTACAGAAAGTACAATCCAGTATATCTACAGGCAGTACAATACAGTAGACCTACATACAGTACATTACAGTAGACCTACAGGCAGTACAATACAGTAGACCTACAGGCAGTACAGTACAGTATATCAACAGGCAGTACAATACAGTATATCCACAGGCAGTACAATACAGTATATCTACAGGCAGTACAATACAGCAGATCTACAGGCAGTACAGTGCAGTAGACCTACAGGCAGTACAGTGCAGTAGACCTACAGAAAGTACAATACAGCAGATCTACAGGCAGTACAGTGCAGTAGACCTACAGGCAGTACAGTACAGTAGACCTAAAGGCAGTACAGTAAAGTAGACCTACAGGCAGTACAGTACAGTAGACCTACAGGCAGCACAATACAGTAGACCTACAGGCAGTACAGTACGGTAGACCTACAGGCAGTACAGTACAGTAGACCTACAGGCAGTACAGTGCAGTAGACCTACAGGCAGTACAGTACGGTAGACCTACAGGCAGTACAGTACGGTAGACCTACAGGCAGTACAGTACAGTAGACCTACAGGCAGTACAGTGCAGTAGACCTACAGGCAGTACAGTACAGTAGACCTACAGGCAGTACAGTGCAGTAGACCTACAGGCAGTACAGTACGGTAGACCTACAGGCAGTACAGTACGGTAGACCTACAGGCAGTACAGTACAGTAGATCTACAGACAGTACAGTGCAGTAGACCCGGGTAGTATAGTTATATTATATAGAACAAACATGTCCCCCTGACATGTAAAATAAGTATTAACGTCAGTTCTACTCATTAAATTTTTATATGGCACGCTCCACAGCGTTTGCCTATTGACCTTGGCCCCGGTCCACCCCACATTGAGAACAGGAGCCTGAACACAAACATAATGAAACTTAATAATTCATCTTAGATTCACTTCACGTGTTCCATTTCTTACTCATAACAAAACGTGCATTTCTGTTGGCTGCAACTTTACAAGCCCGCCATTCACGCTTGTACTTTCAGTTTTGTTGTGACTCAGCATTTCTGCTATTGGCTGTGCTTACACAAATTAAGTACGTTTCTCACATTTCTGGCAGTAAGAGCACTTTTGTTTCCGCCACATAGCTTGTCAGCACGGAAAGTTGTAAAGTCTCCACATTCACTTTAACTACCAGATCCTGCTCTGTTAAACATCTGGCTGGTAAGTTTACCTTCCTGTTCTGCAGTCTTTAAACTGTATGTTGTGTGAGATATGGCTGCTCACGCTCTTTTGAAAACCACCAGTTGTTCGTCTAGTTTACGGGACTCTAGACTTCACTCATTTCCCTCACCAAACCAGAACTGCTTGTACTTTCTCATACTTCCACAGTTACAGCTTATCAACAAAAGTCTAGATGTTGTACAGTTTGTAATGGCATGAGTTGTTGCTTAAAGGAAAGATTCACCCCCCCCCTCCTCCATTTGTTTTTACACTGCTTCTACCCGCTGTCTATTATCTATGCATAGTGACTTTACCCCAACCTACATGTACAAATTAACTCGACTAACATGTACATCCGCACATTGACTGCATATATACCCCCTGTATAGAGCCTCGTTATTGTTATTTTGTTTGTGTTTGTTCATTCTTTTTTACTTTAGTTTATTTGGTAAATATTTTCTTAACTCTTTCTTGAACTGCATTGTTGGTTAAGGGCTTGTAAGTAAGCATTTCACTGTAAGGTCTACAGCTGTTGTATTCGGCGCATGTGACAAATACAGTTTGATTTGATTTGATTTGATACGATGCAAAACTGCTTGAACGACAGTAGTTCAGATACACATGAAAACATTAAATGATCCTGGGAATCCATAGAACATCGCTCAGAGATGTACAAAAACAATATAACATTCAACATGGGTGAGTCTTTCCTTTAAGTGTATTTTAAACAGTAATTACATCAAATATATATCAAATATACTGTATGTCTTCAATAGTGAAAGTAAAAACAACTTTAGAGCAGACCATATTACAATGAGGCCAATGGTTACATCACACAACCCTTTCAATGTTAATTATGATTATTGATAATTTGTACTCAGGTAATATATTCTGTACAGTATTAGGATCACTTCTATGGAACCTGTTTTATTGTCACTCATCTTTGATTGCATTTTAACATAAAATAACGATGTGTTTTATGCAGGTAGTTGAGTAGTTTATCGTATGCATCATAAAGTTTGAGCCTCACCTTACTGTACGCATCTCTTTTAAACATTTAGACCATGGAATTTCTTAAGTCAAAGAAGAAGGACCTGTGCCTGTGGTTATCAAACGACCCTGAGTATATAATTGAAAAGTGTGAAGACATTTTATCAGTTAAACAAGGAAAAGCTGTTTCCAACCAAGCCACTGTTCCAGCGAAGATCTGTCTTCTTTTGGATACAATCATGGAAAAGGGTGAGGGCCCATGTGTGGAGTTCCATGAGATTCTGAAGAAAGAGCAGGCACGTTATCCAGACCTTCAACAGCATTTCAGCAAGCGCACACAAGGTACAGTAGCATACAGTTTTACGTCAACATTTGTTGTGATTAAAGACATTTAATTGAAAAATACTTAATATGGTCATTATTACAAACATACACTGCCGGTCAAAAGTTTTGAAACACCTACGCATTCAAGGATTTGTAGAATAATAGTGAAGAACATCAAAACTATGAAATAACACATATGGAATCATGTAGTAACCAAAAAAGTGTTAAACAAATCAAAAATATCTGTTATATTTGAGATTCTTCAAATAGCCACCCTTTGCCTTGATGACAGCTTTGCACACTCTTGGTATTCTCTCAACCAGCTTCACCTGGAATGCTTTTCCAAAAATCTTGAAGGAGTTTACACATACAGTATGCTGAGCACTTGTTGGCTGCTTTTCCTTCACTCTGCGGTCCGACTCATCCCAAACCAACTCAATTTGGTTGAGGTTCGGGGGATTGCGGAGGCCAGGTCATCTGATGCAGAACTCCATCACTCTCCTTTTTGGTAAAATATCCCTTACACAGCTTGGAGGTGTGTTGTGTCATTGTCCAGTTGAAAAACAAATGATAGTCCCACTAACCCCAAACAAGATGGGATGGTGTATCACTGCAGAATGCTGTGGTAGCCTTGCTGGTTAAGTGTGCCTTGAATTCTAAATAAATTTCTAACAGTGTCACCAGCAAAGCACCCCCACACCATAACACCTCCTCCTCCATGCTTTACGGTGGGAAATACACATGCGGAGATCATCCGTTCACCCACACCGCATCTCACAAAGACACGGCGGTTGGAACCAAAAATCCCCAATTTGGACTCCAGACCAAAGGAATAATATCCACAGGTCTAATGTCGATCGCTCGTGTTTCTTGGCCCAAGCAAGTCTCTTCTTCTTATTGGTGTCCTTTAGTAGTGGTTTCTTTGCAGCAATTCGACCATGAAGGCCTGATTCACACAGTCCTCTCTGAACAGTTGATGTTGAGATGTGTCTGTTACATGAACTCTGTGAAGCATTTATTTGGGCTGCAATTTCTGAGGCTGGTAACTCTAATGAACTTATTCTCAGCAGAGGTAACTCTGGGTCTTCCATTCCTGTGGCGGTCCTCATGAGAGCCAGTTTCATCATAGCGCTTGATGGTTTTTGCGACTGCACTTGAAGAAGTTTTCAAATTTCTTGAAATGTTCCGTATTGACTGACCTTCATGTCGTTTGAGCTGTTCTTGCCATAATATTTACATTACATTTACATTTTAGTCATTTAGCTGATGCTCTTATCCAGAGCGACTTACAGTTAGTGAGTGCATACATTATTTTATTTTTATTTTTTCATACTGGCCCCACGTGGGAATCGAACCCACAACCCTGGCGTTGCAAACGCCATGCTCTACCAACTGAGCCTGCCAGCCGGCCATTCCCTCCCCTACCCTGGGCCAATTGTGCGCCGCCCCATTGGTCTCCCGGTCACGGCCGGCTACGACAGAGCCTGGATTCGAACCAGGATCTCTAGTGGCGCAGTGCCTTAGACCACTGCGCCACTCGGGAGACCTTGGACTAGGTCTTTTACCAAATAGGGCTATCTTCTGTGTACCCCCCTACCTTGTCTCAACACAACTGATTGGCTCAAACGCATTAAGACGGAAATACATTCCACAAATTAACTTTTAAGAAGGTACACCTGTTATTTGAAATGCATTCCAGGTGACTACCTCATGAAGCTGGTTGAGAGAATGCCAAGAGTGTGCAAAGCTGTCATCAAAGCAAAGGGTGGCTATTTGAAGAATCTCAAATATAAAATATATTTATACACTTTTTTGGTTACTACATGATTCCATATGTGTTACTTCATTGTTCTGATGTCTTCGCTATTATTCTACAATGTAGAAAATAGCAAAAATATAGAAACACCCTTGAATGAGTAGGTGTTCTAAAACTTTTGACTGGTAGTGTACATTTAACATTTTTGTCATTTAGCAGACACTTACCCAGAGTGACTTACAGGTTCAATTAGGGTTAAGTGCCTTGCTCAAGGGCACATCGATTGTTCACCTAGTCGGCTCAGAGATTTGAAGCAGAGACCTTTCGGTTACTGGCTCAATGCTCTTAACCGCTAGGCTTTTAAATATGTGCTATTATAAACATACATACATACACTGAAAGTACAAAACATTAAGAACGCCTTCCTATTTTTGAATTGCCCTCATTTCCTCGTCGCATGGACTCTACAAGGTGTCAAAAGCGTTCCACAGGGATGCTGGCCCATGGTGACTCCAATGCTTTCCACAGTTGTGTCAAGATGGCTGGATGTCCTTTGGTTGGTGGACCATACTTGATACACACGGGAAACCATTGAGTGTGAAAAACCCAGCAGCGTTGCAGTTCTTGACACAAACCGCTGCGCCTGGCACCTACAGTAATACCCCATTCAAAGGCACTTAAGTCTTTGGTCATACACAATCCATGTCTCAATTGTCTCAAGGCTTAAAAATCCTTCTTTAACCTGTCTCCTCCCCTTCATCTACACTGATTGAAGTGGATTTAACAGGTGACATCAATAAGGGATCATAGCTTTCACCTAGATTCACCTGGTCAGTCTTTGACATGGAAAGAGCAGGTGTCTTTAATGTGTTGTACACTCAGTGTATGTGTGTTAGTATACATACTATCAAATATAATGGTCAGGTTTGCCAGGTTAAAGGCTGCAAGGTCATGCCATACAAAAGGTCATCATCTAACAAGGCAATAACACATTTGTTTTGAAGTGTCATCCAGCCCAACGGTGTATGCTGATTGCAACAGCACTGTTGATATTCGAAAAGTGACCAATGTCCGAACTGAAAAGGACTTGATCATGCATAAAACTTTACAAGCAGGAGGGATGAATCTGTCTGGTGAGTGCTACTATGAATAAGCTAACATGGTCATTCTAATAAAGTTGTGTTGCTTACTAACAGATAGCACCATAAGAAGAGCATAAGACAATTGTACAGTTACTTGGACACAAAATGTCTCTTTCAGGAAGTAACCAAGGCCAAACACAACCACGTGCAGATGTGGTTGCAACCAATAACAGCCATGTATCTGCTGAAGAGATAAAAGATTGTGAAGTCGGTGGCAACCTGGTTATGTCTTGGACACAGACCCCAGCTCCAGCCCCAGTCCGACAAGCCTCACAGTGTCCAGGTAAACTTATCTCAACCTGATCTGTAGCTGTGTTAGAGAGCGGCGGCCTCATTTATAACTGTTGCGTCAACTGTTTACTCCAGGGGTGTCAAACGTACGGCCCGCGGGCCGGATCAGGCCCGCAAACGGGTTTAATCCGGCCCGCGAGATGATAAAAAAAAAAAAAATTATTATTATTATTTTAATTTTTTTTAAGTATAAAAATGCGCTGCAATTTTTCAATAAAATAAACTGCTGTTCCAATTGCGTCCACTGGATGGCGCAATAGCAATTGTGTTAAGCAAGCAAACTGTTTATACCGGGGCAGAGCAAGTAGGTCAAGCACGTGCAGCCAATGAGCTACTTTGTTTTGCCCGCAATATTTATTACGGCTTCTACTTTTAACATAATGTGCTTTGGCACCCTCATTGCCCCAATATGTCTCTGTCAAAAAAGAGAAAAGTGGACGCAGAGTGCAGAGTGTTCCAAGAAAAATGGTCATCCTATTTAATCACGGAATTGAATGGGAAAGCTGTATGTTTGGTGTGTTCAGAGCATGTTGCAGTGCTGAAAGAATATAACCTTCGTCGCCACTATGTGAGTCTTCATGCCGACAAATATGACAACTTTCAAGGACAGCGGAGATGAGAGAAGGTGAATGAACTGTTGGCGGGTCGGAAGAAACAGCAGTCTGTGTTTACTCACAGCCGAGACATCAGTGACGGTGCAGTGAAAGCTAGCTACCTCATTGCTAATGAAATCGCAGTGGCTTCAAAACCATTTAGTGAGGGTGAATTTGTAAAAACATGCATGATGAAGGCAGCGGAGATTGTGTGCCCTGAAAAGCGGCAGGCTTTTGCAAATATCAGCCTGACAAGAAACACAGTTGCAGACAGGATTTCCGATCTTTCAGTGGATTTGGACAGCCAGTTGAAGCAAAAAGTAAAGTCATTTATTGCGTTTTCGGTTGCAATTGATGAAAGCACGGACATTACAGATGTTGCACAACTGGCCATTTTTTCATCCGCGGAGTTGATGACACATTGACCGTCACCGAGGAGTTCGTGGAGTTGGTGCCGATGACAGATACAACGACAGCAGCTGATATTTTTATGAAGGTGGTCATCCAAACTGTTAATTTCATCCGATCCAGAATCCTGAATCACCGTCAGTTTGACAGCCTTCTCAGAGAGAAAGACCACATCTATGGCCTGCCATACCACACTGAGGTAAGATGGTTAAGCCGAGGTGCTGTGCTGAGGCGTTTCTTTGATTTACGAGAAGAAATTGAACAGTTCATGGAAGAAAAGGGCAAACCAGTGTTAGAATTTCATTCCGCAGAATGGATGCCGGACCTTGCATTTATGGTGGATGTTACAGAGCACCTGAATAACTTGAACAAACAGCTGCAAGGGCGCAACAAAGTTGTCACGCAGTATTATGACAGCATACGTTCTTTCAAGTTGAAGCTGTCATTGTGGGAGACGCAACTTGCCGGTGGTGATGCAGCTCACTTCCCCTGTCTGAAAAATATGTGCACGACCCAACATGTGGCAGACATGAAGCGGTTCAAAGATAAAATAACTGGACTGTTACGGGAGTTTGAGCAATGCTTTCAGATTTATGTTTATATGTTTTTATGTTGATGTGCTATTGTTTTTAATTGATTTTATTTTATTTGTATATTTAACCTATTCTTGACTCTGTGGTTCTTGCACTTGTTTGGGGAACAGGATTTCATTATTTTTATCTACATTTCTGCCTGAGAAATGACACCCTGATATAGTTCTGTGATATACTTCTGTGAATCACTGAGGCATTGTGTGTTTGTGTGTTCTTTGTCCTCAAAACTTTCAAATAACTTGATGTGTTTTATGATTAATAGTGATGTTGTGCTTTTGGACACTGTCCTCAGGCTCCAGCTTTATGTTTATATGTTTTTATGTTGATGTGCTATTGTTTTTAATTGATTTTATTTTATTTGTATATTTAACCTATTCTTGACTCTGTGGTTCTTGCACTTGTTTGGGGAACAGGATTTCATTATTTTTATCTACATTTCTGCCTGAGAAATGACACCCTGATATAGTTCTGTTATCTGTGAAACAGTTCTGTTAATCACTGAGGCATTGTGTGTTTGTGTGTTCTTTTTCTTTAGAATTTTCAAATAAACTTGACGTGTTTTATGATTAATAGTAATGTTGTGCTTGTACTATTTTGGACACACTGTCCTCAGGCTCCAGCTTTATGTTGTATGTTGATTGTATTAAAACAAAGAAAACAATCTGAAGTTGTTGTTTTTAAGTTATATATACCATGATTTTTCCGGTCCGGCCCACTTGGGAATAGATTTTCCTCCATGTGGCCCCTGAGCTAAAATGAGTTTGACACCCCTGGTTTACTCTAAATATCTGCGCCATTTCTGAAAAGACCGCGCACGCACAAAAATATTGAGATTTATCAACTTGGCGTTCGCCAGACATACGCATGTTTCCCGTTATCAATCAGATCAGTCGTAAACTGTGCCGGAGGGAACGAGCATTAGAACTCCGCCCATCACTCACCTTTTATGGTGACAATAACGGCCTTATTTTCTGTATACTTTGGAAGCATCGGAATTAGGCCAAAACAGTATCTAAAGGAAATAGAATTGGCGAACATGATCAAATGTGGTGTTGGCAGAATGTTTTATTTTGCAGTGACCTTTGATGTAGCATATCTGACCCTCTCTGCCATTTTCTGAAAGACAAAAAACTATTGCAAATTTGTGTGGAGCTGTAAACAGATCGTTTAATTCAATAGTGTTTTGCAATTATTTATTTTCCGAACATAAATATTGTCTACTTGGAAAAAATTAAAAATATAGGCCTACTTAGTGTACACACTTCTGTTCACCTGTTAAATTCTACTGTATAAACCGTGTTCCCTTTCGGATGCATAGAGCAAAAACTAGAAGTTATAATAGCCTATCTAATGGTCCCAATTAAATGAGCAATCTGGTCTCAGAGCACGTCATATTATTTTGTACATAAATCAGAGGCACTCCATTTAGTATATGTTACCTTCGGTATTGTATGTATTATTTTATGGATGTCCATCACCCATTTTGTTTGATATGTTACGAATTTCAATTCGTATTATATGTTATGAATTTTCAAAATGTACAATATGTTATGAATTTTCTAAAAGTACTATATGCTATGAATATGCAAAATGTATGATTTTTGACGAATTCTAGCTAGGTGGCTAGGTGGCTAATGTTATCTAGGCTAGGGGTTAGGGTTAAGGTTAGGGTTAAGTTTAGGAGTTAGGCTAAAGGGTTACGTCAGGGCAGTCCTTCTCAAATAGTGGGGCGCGCCCCCCTGTGGGGGCTCGGAGCGATGCCGGGGGGGCGCGTGTGACCCTGGGGAACATGCTTTTTTTTGCCGCAGGGAGTAGTTTTTTTTTGCACCGAACAAAAGCACAGAGTAGGAGATATGAAGTGCAGATAACAAACCCTTAAGAGACGCCATGGAAACATACCTAACAGGGATGAAAAGAAAGGCGGAGAGAGACGGAGATAATGAGACAAACATAAGTCTCCCGAAAGCTAAAACGAGGAAATATGACGAAGCGTATGTAGCGCTTGGCTTCACTGTGACTACGGTGGGAGAAGAGGAAAGACCGGTATGTTTACTGTGTCTAAAAATGTTGGCAGCGGACAGCATGAAGCCAAATAAATTAAGGCGTCACTTAAATACATTACACCCCAATCACGCTGATAAGCCGCTTGAGTTTTTTCTGTGAAAACATGCCGAATATTGCCAACAATCGTCCCGCTTTGTGAATGCTACTTCAGGAAACCAGCGAGCACTGTTAGCATCATATAAGGTGGCGTATCAAATTGCTCAGTGCAACAAAAAAACACTCCATAGCAGAGGAGCTGATACTGCCTGCAGCATTAGACATGGTCTCTGTCATGCTGGATGACGCAGTCTCTGTCATGCTGGGCTCCTGAGTTCATGTTGCTGATCAATTTGAATTTATTATTATTTATTGATTATATTTTATTTTATTTTTCAGTATCAAATGGTCCAACATTTTTTACAGTTTAAATAAGGCAAATTTCAGGCAAATTGATGCACTTTAAGTATTTTCTGTTACAGACTAAAAAACAATGTTAATAAAGTTATTATTTGTTGTAAGTTGATCTATATTTCTTTATTTTATTTTATTTTCTTTAATGTTAATAAGGATACAATGTTATGCAGAGGTGTACTTAGAACAATTTCATAGACAAATGATACTATTTCCAGTTGCGGCGGAGAGTTGGGGGGCGCGAAATGTTTACTTCTTCCTAGGGGGGGGGCGCAACAGAAAATAATTGAGAAGCACTGCGTTAGGGGAAGGGTTGGCTAAAAGGGTTAAGGTTAGTGTTAGGGGAAGGGTTAGCTAAAAGGGTTAAGATTAGGCGAAGGGTTTGCTAACATGTTCAGTATTTGCAAAGTTGCTAAAAAGTAGTAAGTGGTTGAAAAGTTGCTAAAATGCTAAAGTTGTTCGTGATGAGATTAGAACTCACAACCTTGGGTTGCTAGTAGTTTGTGATATACGTCCACCAGTCCACCCTGACCAACCACCCTACTGTCATATGTAACCATACCAAATGTAACATATCATACTAATATGAGTATCCCAGATGTACATTTACTATGTTACGTCTAGTCTATGAGACCAGGTTGCAATTAGAGATGGGCATGGTCATTTGTTGTATGGCTACTTCGGAAATAAGAATTCATCATGACCAGAAAAGGTGAGGAATGTATTATGTAATTGTTATGATATTTGCATTATGTATGTTTACAAATGAAACATTCTCTACTCGAGAAATTTCAAAATACAGTATTCAGACGTATTCAGACTTAGTCTACAAAAGTCAATGGAAAAGGTGAACCGTTTGGTCTAACGTTAAACTGCGCTTCGGATCACATAGACCTACAGTGGCTTGCGAAAGTATTCACCTCCCTTGGCATTTTTCCTATTTTGTTGCCTTACAACCTGGAATTAAAATAGATTTTTTGGGGGTTTGTATCATTTGATTTACACAACATACCTACCACTTTGAAGATGCAAAATATGTTTTATTGTGCAACAAACAAGAAATATGACCAAAAAAATACAGAAAACTTGAGCATGCATAACTATTCACCCCCCCCCCAAAGTCAATACTTTGTAGAGCCACCTTTTGCAGCAATTACAGCTGCAAGTGTCTTGCGTTATGTCTCTATAAGCTTGGCACATCTAGCCACTGGGATTTTTGCACATTCTTCAAGGCAAAACTGCTCCAGCTCCTTCAAGTTGGATGGGTTCCGCTGGTGTACAGCAATCTTTAAGTCATACCACAGATTCTCAATTGGATTGAGGTCTGGGATTTGACTAGGACATTCCTAGACATTTAAATGTTTCCCCTTAAACCACTCGAGTGTTGCTTTAGCAGTATGCTTAGGGTCATTGTCCTGCTGGAAGGTGAACCTCCGTCCCAGTCTCAAATCTCTGGAAAACTGAAACAGGTTTCCCTCAAGAATTTCCCTGTATTTAGCGGCATCCATCCTTCCTTCAATTCTGACCAGTTTCCCAGTCCCTGCCGATGAAAAACATCCCCACTGCATGATGCTGCCACCACCATGCTTCACTGTGGGGATGGTGTTCTCGGGGTGATGAGAGGTGTTGGGATTGCGCCAGACATAGTGTTTTCCTTGATGGCCAAAAAGCTCAATTTTAGTCTCATCTGACCAGAGTATCTTCTTCCATATGTTTGGGGAATCTCTCACATGCCTTTTGGCGAACACCAAATGTGTTTGCTTATTTATTCTTTAAGCAATAGCTTTTTTCTGGCCACTCTTCCATAAAACCCAGCTCTGTGGCGTGTCCGGCTTAAAGTGGTCCTATGGACAGACACTCCAATCTCCGCTGTTGAGCTTTGCAGCTCCTTCAGGGTTATCTTTGGTCTCTTTGTTGTCTCTCTGATTAATGCCCTCCTTGCCTGGTCTGTGAGTTTTAGTGGGCGGCCCTCTCTTGGCAGGTTTGTTGTGGTGCCATATTCTTTCCATTTTTTAATAATGGATTTAATGGTGCTCCGTGGGATGTTCAAAGTTTCTGATATTTTTTTATAACCCAACCCTGAACTGTACTTCTCCACAACTTTGTCCCTGACCTGTTCGGAGAGCTCCTTGGTTTTCACAGTGCCGCTTTTTGGTGGTGCTCCTTGCTTAGTGGTGTTGCAGACTCTGGGGCCTTTCAGAACAGGTGTATATATACTGAGATCATGTGACATATCATGTGACACTTAGACTGCACACAGGTGGACTTTATTTAACTAATTATGTGACTTCTGAAGGTAATTGGTTGCACCAGATCTTATTTAGGGGCTTCATAGCAAAGGGGGTGAATACATATGCACGCACCACTTTTCCTTTATTTATTTTTTAGAATTTTTGAAACAAGTTATCTTTTTCATTTCACTTCACCTATTTGGACTGTTACCTATAAATCCATTTAAATTACAGGTTGTAATGCAATAAAATAGGAAAAACACCAAGGGGGATGAATACTTTTGCAAGGCACTGTAAATACTACTGTGAAGTGGGTCCAATTAAATGAGAGATGGGACGAATGGTAGCCTATCCTAACTTCTAGGTCTATAGGCTATTTCACCAGTATGAAACCATCACAGTCAGAAAAGGTGAGGAATATATTCTCCAATGATCATGGAAATGAAATAAATAATAGGAAATAGAAGCCTATTTCTATAATTATTTTAGAATGAAAAGATAAAATAAATAGATTTTAGCCGTTGTCACTAAAGGCAAATGATTGCATCTTGTTATTTTATTTAGCTACCTGTTCTTATGTTCTGAATAAGAGTGTCGTCATATATTCCTGCACAAGGCTACTGTTGCCTTTTTGCAATGCAAGACTTCAACCACTAGAAACTGTGCTTACACATGGTTTGAAGTTTGATAAACACATTCTAAGTTCAAGTTCAGTTTTTATAAATGGCCATTTCTGTGTGAAAATTGGCGCACACCAAGTTTGGGGGATATTTTGTGTGTACAAAACTTTTATAAATGAGGCCCCAGGAAAACTTTTACAAATAAGTTCAGTGCACAGACATTTAAAAGTTGTTTTCAATCATGCATTTGAATTTGAAGTACAATTATTGCCACTCAATGTCTTTCAGTGCCATCAAAGAAAACGTCAGTGCAATAGTTGTTTATTAGTGGCTTTTCACATTTGTTAATTTACTGTTTTCTCAATATCTCCCTCTCTTCTCCAGGACCGTCAGAGCCAAAGAATACCAAATTCACCAAGCCACCTCTTCCCTTCCAGGTAGATAAATATTTGATATGCATCTCTCAACACCGTACAACATTGTTCATACATTGTAATTGTACAATTACTAGATTTACTTATTTGTTTTATTTTCTATTTATCTTTTTTTTTTTTATTGAGACAATTCAGGACAATTCCTTTTTGGGAAATAATTACTTCTATTTGTAAGGAATTCTAAAAACAATATGAAAGCTGTTTTGATTATTTGGATCTTGTTTCTGGACATTCCAAAGATAAAATGTAAGATGAAATCTGAAGATATACTGCTGCTTTGCATTTATATGAGAGGTTGTTGCTTAACCCTATTTACAATTTTAACTTCCAAGAAGAGGTTCAATAAATAGAATATCCTTAGGCATATACACTTAAGAGTTGGAGTTTTACAGACATCAAAGTAAAAATACATACAGTTGAAGTCGGAAAATTACATACACCTTAGTCAAATACATTTAAACTCAGTTTTCACAATTCCTGACATTTAATTCTAGAAAAAATTCCCTGTCTTAGGTCAATTAGGATCACTACTTTATTTTAAGAATGTGAAATGTCAGAATAATAGTAGAGAGAAGGATTTATTTCAGCTTTTATTTCTTTCATCACATTCCCAGTGGGTCAGAAGTTTACATACACTCAATTAGTATTTGGTAGCATTGCCTTTAAATTGTTTAACTTGTGTCAAACGTTTCGGGTAGCCTTCCACAAGCTTCCTACAATAAGTTGGGTGAATTTTGGCCCATTCCTCCTGACAGAGCTGGTGTAACTGAATCAGGTTTGTAGGCCTCCTTGTTCGCACACGCTTTTTCAGTTCTGCCCACACATTTTCTATAGGTTTGATGTCAGGGCTTTGTGATGGCCACTCCAATACCTTGACTTTGTTGTCCTTAAGCCATTTGCCACAACTTTGGAAGTATGCTTGGGGTCGTTGTCCATTTGAAAGACCCATTTGCCACCAAGCTTTAACGTCCTGACTGATGTCTTGAGATGTTGCTTCAATATATCCACATAATTTTCCTTCCTCATGATGCCATCTATTTTGTGAAGTGCACCAGTCCCTCCTGCAGCAAAGCACCCCCACAGCATGATGCTGCTACCCCCGTGCTTCATGGTTGTGATGGTGTTCTTCGGCTTGCAAGCAATCCCCTTTTTCCTCCAAACATAACGATTGTCATTATGGGCAAACAGTTCTATTTTTGTTTCATCAGACCAGAGGACATTTCTCCAAAAAGTACGATCTTTTTCCCCATGTGCAGTGGCAAACCATAGTCTGGCTTTTCTATGGCGGTTTTGGAGCAGTGGCTTCTTCCTTGCTGAGCGGCCTTTCAGGTTATGTCGATATAGGACTCGTTTTACTGTGGATATAGATACTTTTGTACCTGTTTCCTCCAGCATCTTCACAAGGTCCTTTTCCTCTTCTGGGATTGATTTGCTCCAAAGTACGATCATCTCTAAGAGACAGAACGCGTCTCCTTCCTGAGCGGTATGACGGCCGTGTGGTCACATGGTATTTATACTTGCGTACTATTGTTTGTGCAGATGAAAGTGGTACCTTCAGGTGTTTGGAAATTGCTCCCAAGGATGAACCAGACTTGTGGAGTTCTACAATTATTTTTCTGAGGTCTTGGCTGATTTATTTTGATCTTCCCATGATGTCAAGCAAAGAGGCACTGAGTTTGAAGGTAGGCCTTGAAATACATCCACAGGTACACCTCCAATTGACTCAAGTTATGTCAATTAACCTATCAGAAGCTTCTAAAGCCATGACATCATTTTCTGGAATTTTCCAAGATGTTTAAAGGCACAGTCAACTTAGTGTATGTAAACTTCTGACCCACTGGAATTGTGATACAGTGAATTATAAGTAAAATAATCTGTCTGTAAACAATTGTTGGAAAAATTACTTGTGTCATGCAGAAAGTAGATGTCCTATCCGACTTGCCAAAACTGTAGTTTGTTAACAAGACATTTGTGGAGTGGTTGAAAAACGAGTTTTAATGACTCCAACCTAAGTGTATGTAAACTTCTGACTTCAACTGTAGTTACTACAGTACTTACCTCAACTTCTGCAATGAAGATGTTGAGTTCTACTTGTATGTGGAAATCTAGCATATTCCACCAACAAATTCAATGTATTACAATTTTCTCAAGGTGACCATTTTAGCAGTATGCTGTGAGTATAAATGAAGGTGATTTGTGGGCATTCTTTTTCTATTCTGTATTATTGCTTTTTGGAACCATTGCTAATTAGGAAGGCTATGGGTTTTATCCTATACCAATGTGAACACATGAATACATATTTGCTGTAGTTTACACTCATTGTTGGACTCTGTCTTACTGAGACATCCACTGGCAGGGGACACCCCCACCCACCCAAATTGGCAAGTTGTTTGCAACTAAACGTCTCATTATCTAAACATAGCTCATATTTGCATATAGTACACTGCCGAGCCATGTACAGTATTTAAAGACTTGGGCCAATGCGGTTTCTGCATTAAGATGCATTTGCATGACACTTCATCATTCTATGGCAGCCATGTTAGCTCGCTATAAACGTTACATGGGGACTATTTAAACAACGCTATGTAACTGAATGTCTAGAACAATATTCTAAAAGTTGACCTCTCTAAAGGCCTTTTCACACTGCAATGTTCTTAACCCCCAGGCTATCTTAGCCCCAGGTTAGACTAGCCCCGGGCTAGTTTAGCCTGTGTTCACACAAGCTTTTGTTAACCCTGGGCTAAGCTACAGACCTGGACTAAGGATTCCCACCCATTCCAAAGCCCTGGGCTAACGGACAAATACAACATATGACCAATATTCTATCTCTGACACTTCAGATGGAAGGATGAAATAGTATGAATTTACTTAACGACGTGCAGAACACATTATTTACCAGCATATGTAAATGAAGTGACAGTGTAGCTTTTGTGAATGGACAGTGAGAATTCTAGGTGTTGTTCTTGACCCTGTTTCACACTGCCTGTGTTTCTGGGGCTAGTCAGGTCATTCCTGCCTTCTCCGTCTCCAGGAAAAATCACTTCTTATTTAGAGTAAAATGTGGATTCCAAAAGGCTTTAAATATAAGGTCACGTGTCCTGTACATTAAAAACACAAAAATATGAATCTTGGAAGGGAATAAATGTTATGCATTTTGAACTCTTTTTTTCAGTCGATTTAGGCATTTTTGCCATATCCCCCGTTATAATTCATCAACTTCCACGATAAATATTAGCCATAAAATAATAAAATATTTAAAATCATTTTTTCTATACTCCTAGTTAAATTATCTCTCATCAATAACGTTTTTTCCAGGATTATTGCATTTATTATTATTTTATTTAAGATTTTCTGTGTCCCTGATATCACTTTCCACCCTGTTAGTTTGTTGTAATTGTCCATTTAAGAAAACAACCCCTTCCTACAATGACACCACATTCAGGAAGTGTCATTATTTATTTGGTGGGAAAACAATGGTGCAAAACTGCATAAATATAAATACTCAGTTGTATCTATTTGTCCATGTTCCATGTTGTTAGTCTGTATGTCCCACTCATAAATGTCCACCGTGTTAACTAAATTATAGAGAAACTTTACCAAAATATCAAAATGTTAAATTACTTGTATGTTTGATAGAGAAGTTAAAATCCTGTTCAAGTGTTCACCATTATGCAAGCTGAATATTTCTCACTCACAGAACTATGGCTAATTTAGGCTCCAAACGTCTACCCTGTTAGGTTCCACCCTGTTAGGAGGGGCCAGCTAACCCTGGGTTAAGGCTGCTGCTAGCCCAAGTTAGAATGTGCAAGTGTGCGTGAACACTCGCTTAGCCCCGGTCTAAGGTGCAGTGTGAACGCGCCATAAATATATGGCTCTGGTACACTACAGTATGTCCATCAGGCATCACCCATATGACCCTCATAACCTGTGAACACAAAACATCAGAAAACACTCTAATCTTGCTTCAATATTAAGTCAAGTAAAGAAAAACTAATCCTAATAAAACTGGATACAATGACGTCATGAATGTGTGTAGATATTGCACTGACAAAGAGCTTAGTCTCACCCGTAAGCCAATCTGTTGCCAATATATTTGAAACGGTTAACTTATTTGCAATCATGTACTTCTGCATGGCTAAGGTTTTGACTGTACATCTTTGCTATTAGCTATAAGTGCTTCCTGAACAAGGAGGAGCATATATTACTAAAGTGAAAGTGAATCACCAGTCAGCCTCTGCCATTTTCTGCCTGCCACGGTTGAACGTTTTCAAGTCGACTGTTAGAATAAACACTTAAAGTTTGTAGTTTATTCCACATCCTGTACTGAGACATGGCTAATCATGAAGTAAGTTATTTTCCTTCTTCTGCGTCCTTGTGGAAAGCTATTATCCTCTTCTGCATCCTAGTAGTAAGTTATTATCCTATTCTGCGTCCTAGTAGTAAGCTATTATCCTCTTCTGCATCCTAGTAGTAAGTTATTATCCTCTTCTGCGTCCTAGTAGTAAGCTATTATCCTCTTCTGCATCCTAGTAGTAAGCTATTATCCTCTTCTGCATCCTAGTAGTAAGTTATTTTCCTTCTTCTGCGTCCTAGTAGTAAGTTATTTTCCTCTTCAGCGTCTGTAACTAAGAGGAAGTCAAAAGGCTAGTTGACCCAAATCACTATATTACACCGTGGTTTCCTTACGCTGTAATTAGTTTAAAGACAGCAATCCATGCTCTGGTTTTGTGTACATGGCCACAGTCTCTTTTTATAATTTGTGGGCCAAATCCAACGAAAGTCAATATCCTCAATATGAGCATTTTACACGCTTCAGGTCCAAATCATTTGAAAGTACCATTGCTTGAGCGAGAGCAGACAAAAAAAATAATAGACGCTTGATGGTGATTTGGACACGAAATGCAAATACATTTTTAATATTGGGGATATTGATTTGCATTGTTTTTGGGACACAAATGCTAATAAGAGACTATGGCTAGGTACACAAAACCAAAGCATGCTTTCTTACATTGTCTGTAAACTTCTTACAGGGTAATCACCTTGTAATTTGGGCTTAAACCTGTGTATTGTACAGGGCCGTGCACAGAGCTTTGGTGTGGGCAGGTGCTCAAACTGACAGAAGGTCAATTACTATCATACTGTGCGTATAAATATTATTTCACAGCTGAAACGTTACATTTTTTAATGCTTTTTTAGGGGCCTGCAATGCGGAAAATAATGGAAAATAAGGTGAAACTCATTGACTGGCTTCGATCAGATCCATCCTTCATTCTTCAACATCTGCATTGTAAAGGCATTATCAAAGACAGGGAGTATCAAAGCCTTATGAGTGTCCAAGAGCCAGAGGATAAAGTCATCAAACTGATTGATAAGATCCTTGGCAAAAAAGAAACAACAAGTCTCCAGTTCCTTGATACTCTCAAAGAAAGTGATGTGAATGACACCTATCCGCAACTTCGGCAGTGGATAACCACCGTAGGCTTACCAGGTACTATGATCTTACATTCTACTTGACTCTGTACTCAGAGCATTATGTGGAAATGGGCGTGTGATGTAAAGTAATATTTTAAAAGCCTCCTGTATTGAAGTTGTCATTGGCCCTATGACTGATCTTATATTGTTATCTCCAGAGCAACAGGATAACCTCCCTCAGGATTGGCAAGCCATGCCAGCCACCAACTCTGTCCGGCGCTACCAAATCCAGTCAGGAAGCGCAGAGCATGGTGAAGTCCTAGGCCTGTTCCAGGCTTCTTGTCCAGGCAATACTATCATTGAGGTACCTCTTGTTCTAAAGTGACTTCCTTAGTAGTTATAACTGTAAATGTGCAGCTGTATATAAGCCACGGTATTGGAGGTTATTGAATGTCTTGCCAATTACTGTAATATGTGTGTTTTTTCTCCTTCCTTTAGATTGAAAGGATCCAGAACCCAAACCTGTGGAAAAGCTTCCAGATCAAGAAACAAGACATCGACGGCAGGAATGATGGCGTGATCAATGAGAGACGTCTTTTCCATGCAACCAGCCACACAACCATAGGTCACATCAACGACCATGGTTTCAATCGGAGCTACGCTGGAAAAAATGGTAAGATGTGCCAAAGGATAAAGTCCAAAACAGGAAAGTCTTGGCTCAAGAAGAACTTTATATAACTTTTCAAGAATCCTTATATTTAGCTTGTGTTTCTCTCTTCTGTGGTAATAGTGTCAGTAATGTGTCATAATCTTTCTACAGATGCACTATATGGAAGAGGCACCTACTTCGCAGTCAATGCCAGCTACTCTGCTGATGACAAATACTCAAAACCGGATGGCGAAGGGAGGAAGTATATGTACCTGTGTCGTGTTCTGACTGGACACTTCGAACAGGGAAAAGAGGGGATGCTAGAACCTCCATTGAAAGGCGATTCAACGATTCGGCGCTATGACAGTACGACAAACGACCCATCTAATCCAACCGAGTTCGTAGTCTTCCACGACTGTCAGGCATATCCAGAGTACTTGATCACTTTCTTAGGGGTCTAGAGCAACTGTCTCAACTCAGAACCGCTCTTGGACATCCATTGTTAAAATCTAATTTTGAGACCAGCAAAAAATAACCTAAAGAAGTGATTGGTGGTAATGTTGAAAGTGTTGCACCAACGCCTTGATATTCTAGATTTAAATCTGTTATTTCCGTTGTCATCATTTAATTATTGATTTACTGTGTCCTATAACCTGGCAGCAATTCACATTGAAATCTAACAGATTGCACCTTTAAACAACAGTCTTATTCAAATGTTTTCAAAGGGATCATTTTTAGCTGTGCACTTATTAGGAAGGGCTGTTGGGATTTTTTTTTTTTTTTTTTTACAATGGTTCTTATATGGTAGCTTTTGGGAACATCAAGTCAGTAAATGTCAGTCACCAGACTCACCATCCATTGCTGGGTAGGAGAGGTATTAGGTTTTTTTAAATAACAGTTGTGATGTGGTTTACTATAGCTCAATTAATCTATCTTTGTGTGCTAGTGTTTTTTCTATGACACATATTAGCCATGCCATTAAATATCCTAGATTTGTAGAGAAACAAAATGGGGGGGGGGGGGGTGAATAGTTATGCAAGCTCAAGTTTTCTGTTTGTTTTGTCATAATTCTTGTGTGTTTCACCCAAAAAATATTTTGTATCTTCAAAGTGGTAGGCATGTTGTGTAAATCAAATGATACAAACCCCCCAAAAATCCATTTTAATTCCAGGTTGTAAGGCAACAAAATAGGAAAAATGCCAAGGGGGGGTGAATACTTTCGCAAGCCACTGTATATGTGGGTCATTCTACAGATTCGGTGACATTTCAGTATTGTCAGTGTCCCAAGATGTACTAGTGTTATAACTTGTCAGAACATTTATCAAACTACACTTAAATTACAACATTTCAAAGTTTTACATGTTTTTAATATGGAGTAGAGAATATGATTTTAAACAGAGATGAATTTCAATACTTATATGTTTGCTTTTCTTAGGAGTATTAAGAATTTCGCCTGTCCCTATTGACCATCATGCAAATGGCGTGACTCATTTTGAGTACACAGTGTTAAATAATAATGCTTTTTTTTTGTTAAATTAATTGTATATGCCCCCTTATTATGCATAATCCATTTTCTCAGCATAAGACATTATATTTTCTGAGAAATTCAGGCTTTTACCCCTGTCCTTGTATTTCTTTCAACCCCGTAACGCAACAATACCCCCACTCACAATTAAATAATGGTTTGATCCTGTGGACATCATTTATGAGGAAGTGACATCATACAAGTCTTCAGAGAAGCCTGGTGTGACAAGTGGTAAGCTGCTCTCTCACTTTTTATAAATATTTCATGTTTTTTAAGCACATATGGGCTTTGTCAATCTCAGGTATTCAACTATGTTGGGGGGGGGGGAATTCATAGTTAAGATTTTACCAAGAATTGTTTTTATAGCTATGAAGTATAACAATGTCTTTTGTTGAATAAGGCCATGTGGCACACTGCTAGCTGCTAGCATCCCGAATTAGCAACAGATTAGCACAAAATCTTCAACCCTGTCACATTCAACCCCATCACATTTTTCAATGTTACGGGGTTGAATGGCTGTTACAGGGTTGAATAGCTGTTAAATCTTAGCAATATTTAATGTATATTGCTTAATACCAATCATATTTTCTTGTTGAATGTTTGTTGTTTACGGTTTTACAGTATCAACTAAAAGTACGAGGAATTTTTGAAAATAATAACTTAAAAAAAGTGACAATTAATTTGTTCTCTCTCCTATATACATTGACATATTTAGGAGTATTATCTGCAAGTTCATGTTCATTTTACTACATAGTGATTAAAAGGATACAATATTTAGTCTTGAAGAGTAAGCAGGTCATTGACTTGACCTTGACCTACAATTTCAGATTCAACAATGGAAAAAACAGCAGCAGAAAGGAAACACATATAGAGAGGAAGGTGAGGGACATCCGCGCGCCGGTGGTCAGGTAATTCTCCTGGACATGGGAAGGGAGCACCAGATGGTGTTGGTGCAACCCTAAAAAGAACCGCAGACAGGCTGATAAGTCAAGGATGTGACATCCCAAATGCTCATACTCTGTACAGGGTTTTAGAGGAGAACAACACTGCCATCAAGCTTTACTTCATTGAAGACGAGGCCATCGAGAAAGCCGTCCAAGGTATGCCAGCCAATTTGCCAGTAGTTCCATCCACAATGCGGATCCACCAAGTTGTTTGTGTGGCTGCAAGGCAAATTGCCTACCGTGATGTAAGCTGTATGTGCACAGTCCACAACAAGAAACTGGAATGCCAGTGTTTCAATACACAACATTTCACATTTACCCCTAAAGTTACATCAGTCGTGTCACAGAGGGAGGTTGATTGGGCAAATCCAGACATATGTGGGAAATGGTGCGTGGCCAAATATGATGACGATTTCTATCCCGGAATAATTCTAGCCACAGATGAATCCCATGTGCAGGTCAAATGCATGTGCTGTGCTGGACCAAATAGGTACTTCTGGCCACTTCTTGATGATATCCTGTGGTATCCATTTGAGGACATCTTGGAACACATTGATCCCCCTAAACCGGTGACTTCTAGGCACATGGAAATACAGAAGGAAGTGTGGGCTAGGCTCTCTCAGTAAAAATGGTGAACAAACTGTAGGCTTACCTATAGGTTATTAATGTTAAGATGTTTGCTTAATGTTCAAACATTCAAACAACACAGACATTCCTGCCATTACTCTGGATATTTCTATGAAATCAATGAAAATGTTGTAACTGTTGTTAGTTTATTAATGTGTTTTAATCTGTCTAGATTTCATCTTGATTGTTTAAACTTTAAAAGCTATGTTGACAGTAGTTTAAAATGTTAAAAAATGGCAACATGTGACCTATATAGGTTATCAATGTTAAGATGTTTGCTCAATGTTCAAACAGACTCCTGCCATTATCAGATGGATATTTTTATGAAATCAATGAAATGTTGTTACTGTTATTAGTTCATTAATGTGTTTTACTCTGTCTAGCTTTCATCTAGATTCTTTAGATTTTAAAAGCTATGTTGACAGTAGGTTTAAAAATGTTTAAAATGTTTAAAAAATGGCAACATGTTAGTGATCTCAAAAGATAAAACATATGACACGTGATGCTTTTCACTCAACCCTGTTACATGATTTTCAACCCTGTTGCGGTGCATTCATCCCTGTTACGAGATTATTTTTTTACATGTTTGTATGAAATACACAAAATATAACATCAATAGTGTTTTTATTGTGTGTATTAAATCAGGGTAAATAAGGCTATTTCAATTTTGTCAGGAATTACGCAGCATTCTTGCACATTTCTTGCGAAAATGTGGAGTTAGATTAGAAATTTCTTCATCGTAAACTGGAAAGGATGGTGCTGGTCAGTTTTTCTTGATTTTCTCTTTAATTACAATATGCCATTATTTACAAGGGACATCTAAACTGTGAGATTATGCCAGAAGCTGATCTCAAGCTTATTGGAAAAATGAATAGTTGAATAACAAAATGACTGTGACGGGGTTGAATTAAATTGGGACTTGTTTGAGAAAATAATACAGAATAATAACTTAATACTCTACATTGAGATGGGAAAAGGTATTTTCTATCAAGTACACACATTACTTTGTCACATCAAATAAAAAAAAGCTTAAGATTTTAATGTTCATTGTTTCATCCTCCTCAATCACAAAAGGCACCGAATCTGTAGAATGACCCATGTACTGCACATTATTCATTAGAACAGAATAAAGTAAGAAAGAAAGAAAGAAAGCATCAGACTTTTGCTTTGTGAATAGACATTTATTCTCTGTATAACGGTACACTACATGGTCAGATTATGCCTGCAAATGCTTACTGTCAAAGTCATGTTACAAAGGCTCCAGGTTTGGTCCCTCCGGGTACTCCCATCCATGCAAACCTTGGAGAGGAAGTGATTAGAAGTCTAGTCACCCAGTAGCTGTGTTGAATGACTACAGAACCACAATGACAGCTATGTTACAGCTAGGCATCTGCTATAGATCATGTCCATGACCATGAGTTGTTTTATCTGTACTGGCAAACCCTGCATTTTTAAATAGACACAACACTAAAATGTGTCAGTTAAAATAAAATACAACTTAAGCTCATGTTGTGGTGTGTACGGTTTTAAACCACTAGATCTCTTGTTGTGGTGTGTACGGTTTTAAACCGCTAGATCTCTTGTTGTGGTGTGTACGGTTTTAAACCACTAGAGGTCCATAGAGTCAAAGGTCTGCTTTGTATTTCATAAACAAAACATATTTTTTGGTGTGAAAATCATAAGATCTTGTTGTTAATTGCGTTTTTAATTGTGATCAAAACAAACATTTATAGTGTGGACACATCCTTTAGATGACCGATGATGACCCCTTGAATAATGACCCTATATTCAGAAAATGTACTGTATGAAATAACTATCCTGGTGCTCAGGGTCTCTAAAACATGATATCCATTGTCAATACTGTCCATAGTCATTATTCAATAGTAACTCCAAGGGAATAAGATCAGGTAGTTACCTAACGCTGTAACTTCTATTTTGAAATAAAAACACTGTACACAGAGGGGGACAGTACTGTACAGCAGGCGTTACCTAGTCACTGAGGAATTAGCTAGTAATTCTCTATATATAAAGCCTATGTATGTAATATATGTAAGGGATGAATGCAGACTGGAAATAATGGACTACGTGGAAGGGACGACATGCTGCACAGTTTAAAGCCTCTGGTGTGTAGACTATGGGAGGCCACTACATAGAACCATGACTATAATATAATATAATAATAATAATAATATGCCATTTAGCAGACGCTTTTATCCAAAGCGATTTACAGTCATGTGTGCATACATTTTTACCACATCAAGTAACTGACGCAAGCAGTAAAATTAGATTTAAAAAAAAAAGATAAAAATACACCTTATGGAACAGCGGGGACTGTGAAGCAACACCAACATAGGCACAGACACATGCATACACACACACACACGATAACATACGCACTATACACACACGTACACATGGATTTTGTACTGTAGATATGTGGTAGTGGTGGAGTAGGGGCCTGAGGGCACACAGTGTTTTGTGAAACCTGTGAATGTATTGTCATGTTTTTAAAATTGTATAAACTGCCTTAATTTTGCTGGACCCCAGGAAGAGATCCATAATAAATACAAATATGTATGCAATATTTATTGTGTGACTCAGCTTCTATCAAACATCACCACCACTGATATAACAGGAGTCAGCTCTTATGACCAAACTCTGTCTCGTCTTTCAGCTTCAAGTCCGCCCCCACGTGTTCTTCTGAATTCAAGGGGGAATTCAGTTCTATTGTGTCAGTGTTGAATGTCAAGAGGCTGCTGTGTAATACAGTCGATTAGATCTCCAGGGAAGTTAACAGCGGTTTGACAGGTGCATGGATTTACCAGGGTTTACTCTGTTATGTGGTCATTTGCTCTTTCTCATTCCTGACTGGGAAGGAAAGAAGGAGTCAAATCCAGTATAGTGGGTTGAGGTTGTAGAGAGTTCACAGGCAGTACAGTCCAGTAGACCTACAGGCAGTACATTCCAGTAGACCTACAGGCAGTACAGTACAGTAGACCTACAGGCAGTACAGTACAGTAGACCTACAGGCAGTACAGTACAGTAGACCTACAGGCAGTACAATACAGTAGACCTAAAGGCAGTACAATACAGTAGGCCTACAGGCAGTACAGTACAGTAGATCTACAGGCAGTACAATACAGTAGACCTACAGGCAGTACAGTACAGTAGATCTACAGGCAGTACAATACAGTAGACCTACAGGCAGTACAATACAGTAGACCTACAGGCATTAGGGGTGTGAAGAGGTCGTAAACATGTAGGGTTGGAAGTGTTCACAAAGCCAGGGGTTTGAGAGCAGTTAGTGTTAGAGTTAGACAGGACTGTGTCACTAGCATGGGTAGGGGCTTGAGACTAGGGAGGTTGGAAAGTGTAGTGCAGGGGCATAGTGACATCATAAAAGGTACAGGGGCATAGTGGCATCATAAAGATACAGGGGCATAGTGACATCATAAAGGTACAGGGGCCTAGTGACATCATAAAGGTACAGGTGCATAGTGACATCATAAAGGTACAGGTGCATAGTGACATCATAAAGGTACAGGGGCATAGTGGCATCATAAAGGTACAGGGGCATAGTGACATCATAAAGGTACAGGTGCATAGTGACATCATAAAGGTACAGGGGCCTAGTGACATCATAAAGGTACAGGTGCATAGTGACATCAAGGTGCAGGTGCATAGTGACATTAAGGTACAGGGGCATAGTGACATCAAGGTGCAGGGGCATGATGACATCATAACGGTACAGGGGCATAGTGAAATCAAGGTACAGGGGCACAGTGACATCATAAAGGTACAGGGGCATAGTGACATCATAAAGGTACAGGTGCATAGTGACATCAAGGTGCAGGTGCATAGTGACATTAAGGTGCAGAGGCATATTGACATCATAAAGGTACAGCATAGTGACATCATAAAGGTACAGGGGCATAGTGACATCATAAAGGTACATAGAATTTGCATTTGTTAAGGATCCCCTTGGCAGCAGCTACTCTTTTGGGGTCCATCAACATTAATTCAGTTATATACAATTTAAACTATTACATAACAATACATTTTAGTCATTTAGCAGACGCTCTTATCCAGAGCGACTTACAGTTAGTGAATACATATATATATATTTTTTTTTTTTTTTCAAACTGGTCCACCTTGGGAATCGAACCCACAACCCTGGCGTTGCAAACGCCATGCTCTATCAACTGAGCTACATCCCTGCCGGCCATTCCCTCCCCTACCCTGTACAACGCTAGGCCAATTGTGCGCCGCCCATGAGTCTCCCGGTCGCAGCCGGCTGCGACAGAGCCTGGATTCGAACCAGGATCTCTAGTGGCACAGCTAGCACTGCGATGCAGTGCCTTAGACCACTGCGCCACTGAGGAGACTACACTTTACCCAATACATTTAGTGTGTTCCCTCAGGCCACTACTCCACTCTCACATATTTACAACATAACATCCATGTGTCTCATCATGTGTATGTGTGTCTGTGACTGTGTGTGTGTGTCTCTTCACAGTCCCCGCTGTTCCATAAGGTGTATTTTTATCTGTTTTTAAATCTGATTCTACTGCTTGCATCAGTTACCTGATGTGGAATAGAGTTCCATGTAGCCATAGCTCTATGTAGTACTGTGCGCCTCCCATAGTCTGTTCTTGACTTGGAGATTGTGAAGAGAACTTCCGACTTCAACTGTACCTCTCTGTTGATATCACATACAGTTGAAGTCGGAAGTTTACATACACTTAGGTAGGAGTCATTAAAAGTCGTTTTTCAACCACTCCACACATTTCTTGTTAACAAACGATAGTTTTGGCAAGTCGGTTAGGACATCTACTTTGGGTCAGAAGTTTACATACACTAAGTTGACTTTGCCTTTAAACAGCTTGGAAAATTCCAGAAAATGATGTCATGGCTTTAGAAGCTTCTGATAGGCTAATTGACATCACTTGAGTCAATTGGAGGTGTACCTGTGGATGTATTTCAAGGCCTACCTTCAAACTCAGTGCCTCTTTGCTTGACATCATGGGAAAATCCAAAGAAATCAGCCAAGATCTCTGAAAAAAATTTGTAGACCTCAACAAGTCTGGTTCATCCTTGGGAGCAATTTCCAAACACCTGAAGGTACCACGTTCATCTGTACAAACAATAGTACGCAAGTATAAACAGCATGGGACCACGAAGCCGTCATACCGCTCAGGAAGGAGACGCGTTCTGTCTCCTAGAGATGAACGTACTTTGGTGCGAAAAGTGCAAATTAATCCCAGAACAACATCAAAGGACCTTGTGAAGATGCTGGAGGAAACAGGTACAAAATTATCTATATCCACTGTAAAACTAGTCCTATATCGACATAACCTGAAAGGCCCCTCAGCAAGGAAGAAGCCACTGCTCCAAAACCACCATAAAAAAGCCAGACTACGGTTTGCAACTGCACATGGGGACAAAGATTGTACTTTTTGGAGAAATGTCCTCTGGTCTGATGAAACAAAAATAGAACTGTTTGGCCATAATGACCATCGTAATGTTTGGAGGAAAAAGGGGGTGCTTGCAAGCCGGAGAACACCATCCCAACCGTGAAGCACGGGGGTGGCAGCATCATGCTGTTGGGGTGCTTTGCTGCAGGAGGGACTGGTGCACTTCACAAAATAGATGGCATCCAAGCATACTTGGTTGCAAATGGCTCTTCCAAATGGACAATGACCCCAAGCATACTTCCAAAGTTTTGGCCAAATGGCTTAAGGACAACAAAGTCAAGGTATTGGAGTGGCCGTCACAAAGCCCTGACATCAATCCTATAGAAAATGTGTGGGCAGAACTGAAAAGGTGTGTGTGAGCAAGGACGCCTACAAACCTGACTCAGTTACACCACCTCTGTCAGGAGGAATGGGCCAAAATTAATCCAACTTATTGTGGGAAGCTTGTGGAAGGCTAGCCGAAACGTTTGACCCAAGTTAAACAATTTAAAGGCAACGCTACCAAATACTAATTGAGTGTATGTAAACTTCTGACCCACTGGGAATGTGATGAAAGAAATAAAAGCTGAAATAAATCATTCTCTCTACTATTATTCTGACATTTCACATTCTTAAAATAAAGTGGTGATCCTAACTGACCTAAGACAGGGAATTTTTTACAAGGATTAAATGTCAGGAATTGTGAAAAACTGAGTTTAAATGTATTTGGCTAAGGTGTATGTAACCTTCCGACTTCAACTGTACATTATCAATCATTTCACACATGTTATCCAGATGCTGACTGTTAGCACTTGGTGGTCTACAGCAGCTTCCCACCAGACTGGGCCTTAGGGGAGCTTTAGCCATATTACTTCAACATGAGATTCTCTCTAAGCTTTACAGGAATGTACTTCTGAATATTTGTCATTTCTGCATTTTCTGTAGATGTTATAACCATGTATTGTTACCACTGTATCATCAAAGGTATCATCTAAGTGAGTTTTAGAGATTGTCAGAATATGAATGTCATCTGTTACTAGCAAACTATTGATTTCATTAACCTGGTTTCTTAAGGCTAAATATGTTAACGTGGGCTATTTTTAACACTTTTCTGGGATGCTTGATTGTTTTCATTGCTTTGCTGGGAAGCTCAGTAGAAGTAGAAATGCTCATGTTGTTTATGTTAGTGCAGGGTGAGCTGCACACAGTGGATTTCCTACTAGGGCACACCACCTCATTGATAACAGTGTAACTCTGGTTCATAGGCATATGATTACTGCATACAGTACAATAGCTGTAGGATCAGCAGAGGCATTCAGGTCAGAGGGACATAAATTAGGTTACTTACATTGTGTCTTCCAACGCCCCAGGGATAATGTACATTTGCTGAAGCATTATGACAATTCAGCAACACAATGGCAGGGATGAACTGAGCTGGGCTTGGGTCATTGATAAGTCATTGTCTCAACACAGCCTATATAAAGCTGTCAGAGGATCCAGGAACCCAAATTATTTGAATGGATCTCATCCTCCTTATAAAACGAGCTTTGTTTCCAGAAGGTGTTAAAATTGTCAATAAATATTACACCCACAGAGCTGCAATAGTTTCATAGCCAGTTATAGACGGCTAAAAGTCTGCTTAAATGTTCAAAGCCACGATTTAGGGAGGGCACAGGGCCAGATATTATGGGGTGTTTGTTGGTGTCAAGCAGAGACCCAATCATTTCTTTAAAATCCATCTTCAGCTGTTCTGAGCTGCCCTTCATAATGTCATTGTATCCCACATCAACTATGATAGACAAAATCTTCTGATGTAGGTGTAAAATGTTTGGGAGCAACTTATTGATGTCCTGTACTCGTGCTCCTGGATAGCACAACGTTTTTGCTCCAGTGATTGAGACATTTCTCACCATTGAACTGCCCAATACAACGCCCAGAGATGGGGATGGAGAAATTTAATCTAACACAATTTGTTGAACCTTTCATTGGCCCACGAGAAGCAGGATAGCATATGCCCGCTGACCCCGGCAATAGGTCCAGACCTCCCACAGTAGGCAGTGCCCCGTCAGATCCAGAGAGAGGGAAAGGAGCCGAATTCGACGACGAAGCCGCTGCTGGAGTCAGCGTAGTTTGAGTCAGCACCGCCGTCGCAGACACAGGCAGTCCCAGCGATGAAGGTGCAGGTAGATCAGGCATCAGTGCAGCGAAGCTATTCCTTATGTCAATCTGCTCCGAACCTCTCGCAGACACTCCAGTCCGCTTAGCAGCATGCCACTGTCTTCGGTTTCCACAGTTTGTGACATGTGACCAGCACTGATTGGAACAATCCTCTTGCTGTTTGCTGTCTACTCCTCTACAAGATGGAGGAGGAGAAGGAGATGGAGACGATTTCCTTGGCAGGCAAGATCCAGGTAGCAAAGGTCATTCAGATAGGGACAGATGACAAGATGGGGGTACATCCATCAGCGGCGTCCAGCCACGGGAGTTGAGAATTAGAAAGTTCCAATTTGCGTTTTCCCCATAAGTTCACGCAGAATTGGAATTTGCAGGCTAAGGATAGCCACCTCATTCCTGTAATCCTCCAAAAGCAACCAATTGCTGCATTGGAACTCTGGATTGTCATTTTTGTCCCGGACAGGAGCGTAATAAACACAACTTAGGCCTCCTGTAGCTTAGTTGGTAGAGCATGGTGCTTGCAACGGCAGGATTGTGGGTTCGATTCCCACGGGGGGCCAGTATGAAAAATGTATGCACTCACTAACTGTAAGTCGGTCTGGAGAAGAGCGTCTGCTAAATGACTAAAATGTAAAATGTAACTTCTACAGTGCTGGAAACATTTGTTAGCTATTCCAGGCGAAGTGGGCTCTGTTGCAACCTAGCTGGCTAGTTGGTAGCAGGTGTTGACACAAACACTCATGAACAAAAACAAAATAAAACTTCGGAAACAACAGGCCGAATCAACAGGTCGAGGCGCAGGAGATATCCGAGTTTGTTCGTGGAGTTAGTGAAGTTAGCATGCCAATAGAACGAACTCAATGACAGCATAACGATGCAGTCTGTAACTTCTTTGTCCTCTGGGGTCAAAGGACAAAGTATTTGCTGAAACAAAACCATACATTAATGCAGGCGTGCACAAAAACATACACACACGCAAACACATTCAAATGCTTACAGTGAGGGAAAAAAGTATTTGATACCCTGCTGATTTTGTACGTTTGCCCACTGACAAAGAAATGATCAGTCTATAATTTTTATGGTAGGTTTATTTGAACAGTGAGAGACAGAACAACAACAACAAAAAACAGAAAAACGTGTGTCAAAAAAGTTATAAATTGATTTGCATTTTAATGAGGGAAATAAGTATTTGACCCCCTCTCAATCAGAAAGATTTCTGGCTCCCAGGTGTCTTTTATACAGGTAACGAGCTGAGATTATGAGCACACTCTTAAAGGGAGTGCTCCTAATCTCAGCTTGTTACCTGTATAAAAGACACCTGTCCACAGACGCAATCAATCAATCAGATTCCAAACTCTCCACCATGGCCAAGACCAAAGAGCTCTCCAAGGATGTCAGGGACAAGATTGTAGACCTACACAAGGCTGGAATGGGCTACAAGACCATCGCCAAGCAGCTTGGTGAGAAGGTGACAACAGTTGGTGCGATTATTCGCAAATGGAAGAAACAGAAAATAACTGTCAATCTCCCTCGGCCTGGGGCTCCATGCAAGATCTCACCTCGTGGAGTAGCAATGATCATGAGAATGGTGAGTAATCAGCCCAGAACTACACGGGAGGATCTTGTCAATGATCTCAAGGCAGCTGGGAACATAGTCACCAAGAAAAGAATTGGTAACACACTACGCCGTGAAGGACTGAAATTCTGCAGCGCCCGCAAGGTCCCTCTGCTCAAGAAAACACATATACATGCCCATCTGAAGTTTGCCAATGAACATCTGAATGATTCAGAGGAGAACTGGGTGAAAGTGTTGTGGTCAGATGAGACCAAAATTGAGCTCTTTGGCATCAACTAAATTCGGCGTGTTTGGAGGAGGAGGAATGCTGCCTATGACCCGAAGAACACCATCCCCACCGTCAAACATGGAGGTGGAAACATTATGCTTTGGGGGTGTTTTTCTGATAATGGGACAGGACAACTTCACCGCATCAAAGGGACGATGGACAGGGCCATGTACCGTCAAATCTTGGGTGAGAACCTCCTGCCCTCAGCCAGGGCATTGAAAATGGGTCGTGGATGGGTATTCCAGCATGACAATGACCCAAAACACACGGCCAAGGCAACAAAGGAGTGGCTCAGAAGAAGCACATTAAGGTCCTGGAGTGGCCTAGCCAGTCTCCAGACCTTAATCCCATAGAAAATCTGTGGAGGGAGCTGAAGGTTCGAGTTGCCAAACGTCAGCCTCGAAACCTTAATGACTTGGAGAAGATCTGCAAAGAGGAGTGGGACAAAATCCCTCCTGAGATGTGTGCAAACCTGGTGGCCAACTACACAAAACATCTGACCTCTGTGATTGCCAACAAGGGTTTTGCCACCAAGTACTAAGTCATGTTTTGCAGAGGGGTCAAATACTTATTTCCCTCATTAAAATGCAAATCAATTTATAACATTTTTGACATGCGTTTTTCTGGATTCTTTTGTTGTTATTCTGTCTCTCACTGTTCAAATAAACCTACCATTACAATTATAGACTGGTCATGTCTTTGTCAGTGGGCAAACGTACAAAATCAGCAGGGGATCAAATACTTTTTCCCTCACTGTATGTCTATGATGTACCATAACACAAATACATACAATAAAGCCTGTTTTAGAAACTCTTCCATCTTGTTGTCCATCTTATTGGAGGAAGCAACGAAGGGTTATGATATGACCTCTCAGAGAATTTTCTTTTACATCATGGCATCCGTCCGACCCTGCCAGTCTTAGCAATCACCTCAACTTATCCTGTTGTCATCCTGTCTGCCGTTGTCCTGCTGCTCACCAAGGGACGCTCACAAAGGCACACATTAGCCTTGCTTGATTGGTTTGTCTGGAATGTTCTCTGAAAGAAGTAAACAGTGAGAGCACATAGCAACAGAACCTAACAACACATATTGGGAGGGAGCAATCGGGGAAAAAAGTTGGTTTCAATATGGCTTAGTAGAGCGATATGCTAGCGAACGGCGGGGCATGGAAGTAACCCTGTGTTGAGCCAACAGGGTAAACCAACTTGAAGGGAATTGTAACGTGGCTCATATTGCGAGAATTGCTACACTATTATTGAACTGATTAATCATACGATGATGATTGAGAGCTTATTTTACTATTAATATGGGATGTGTTGCATCATAGGGCCCTACAGATCAAACATAGCAGCTAAGCTAAGGTAAACCCTCAGATAAAGTTAAGCATTCCTTTGAATTTGAATTAGAAAACATTATTTTCCCCATGCTGGCCTCCAGACTGCTAAACTATACCCCTTGCATTAATATTTTAAAATGTCCTTCTGTAATGGAGTAGCATGAGGTATCATTAGACCTTTCACTCACTCCTGGACACATTTTGTGAAATTCATTAGACCTTTCACTCACTCCTGGACACATTTTGTGAAATTCATTAGACCTTTCACTCACTCCTGGACACATTTTGTGAAATTCATTAGACCTTTCACTCACTCCTGGACACATTTTGTGAAATTCTCTAGCCTGGTCCCAGATCTGTTTGTGCAACATACTATGGTCATTGTCATGCCAAATGAGTTGGCAAGAAAGTAGAAACAGATCTGGGAGCAGGCTAGAAATTCTCCCCTCCTCACATTCTTTGACAGCATACTAAGCCCTCCAGGGCCTTTGTTGGATTCAGACAACACAATGCTTGCATAATTTAGACGGCACTGGCAAGACACAGCTCCCTTCAACATGGGTTGCAGACAGTTGTATTTCCTAAAATTGTTCAATGATGCCACAGTTGCCTCTATTTTTAGATGGTAGATGTGGTGGAAAGGAGGTTGACAAAACTGTATGAAAGGAGATGGGTGCTTCTTAGGACTTCTTTACTGTGACATAATTCATTTATTTGTGTAAATTGTGTTTGATTACTACCCACAATTAACTAAACCCTGTATTAGCTCATTATTAGAGAGGCTATTTGAACTTTTGAACTGCTTCAAATCAAATCAAATGTTATTGGTCACATACGCATATTTAGCAGACGTTATTGCGGGTGTAGTGAAATGCTTGTGTTCCTAGCTCCAACAGTGCAGTAGTATCTAACAATTCACAACAATACACACAAATCTAAAAGTGAAAGAATGGAATTAAGAAATATATAAAGATTAGGATGAGCAATGTCGGAGTGGCATAGACTACAATACAGTAGAATAGAATACAGTAATTACATATGAGATGAGTAAGGCAGTATGTAAACATTATTAAAGTGACTAGTGTTCCATTATTTGAACAATTTCATACTCACTATACCTATATGTAAACAATGTGATGGTTTGTCTTTTTTTTTTAAATCTTAAGATGAGAAATCCTTTTAAAATATCTCTACTTGTCATGTGAAGAGGGCTTTTACTCACATCATTCTCTAGCTGTCTGTCTGGATGGACTGTCCTTCCTCAGGGACATGTTTATCCTCTGACTCCCTCACCACGGCGCGCTGCGGGATGCTGTGGGCCCCGTCTGATGATGTCATCACAGCTGGAGTTGGATTATTGACTGACAGCTCGCTGTTCTCTCTCGTGCCCTGCTAAGACAGAGAGTTTGGGTGTGTGGAATCTGAATGTTAAGAATCAGCACTCACTTTGTGGCATGGGGGAATGAATGGGGAATGGATGGATTTAAGGTGGTATATAATAACAAATGTGAGTCTGTCATTTCAACAACACTTGATTCTTTATCCTGTGGCAGGCGACTCAATACTGCTTCATCCTATGAATTCCTATGAAAAACAAAAACAAACAACAAAAAATATTTGGCAGTAATGTTGGGTAGTAATTCGTATCCTGAAAAATGTTTCTAACAATATCAGAGAAATAGGTAACTGTTACCTGCCATTCTAACCTAATACCAAATCTTACCGATGGTGCAACACTAACGCAGTTGTTTTTAGAACAGGAGGATAGCCATACCTACTATGAGAGCGGTATGACCTCTCGGTGTGGAATGCCTTCATCTGAGCATACCAGACACGTCTAACAAAGACGGGATGCAAAATAACAGGAATGGTGTGTATGGGTATTGTTCCTGTATTCCCTAGTGTCCCCAATACGGGGCACATTTTTCCCATGCCACTGCCTTGCCAAGTGGTTGTAACGTGAGCTCTGGGGGGGGGGTATCTGTTACCCAGTCTGGGTATCTATTGCTGCTGTTTCAGATCTGTTTCAATGGCATACAGTGGGGAAAAAAGTATTTAGTCAGCCACCAATTGTGCAAGTTCTCCCACTTAAAAAGATGAGAGAGGCATGTCATTTTCATCATAGGTACACGTCAACTATGACAGACAAAATGAGAAAAGAAAATCCAGAAAATCACATTGTAGGATTTTTTATGAATTTATTTGCAAATTATGGTGGAAAATAAGTATTTGGTCAATAACAAAAGTTTCTCAATACTTTGTTATATACCCTTTGTTGGCAATGACATTTACATTTTACATTTTAGTCATTTAGCAGACGCTCTTAACCAGAGCGACTTACAGGAGCAATTAGGGTTAAGTGCCTTGCTCAAGGGCACATTAACGTCATTTAGCAGACGCTCTTAGCCAGAGCGACTCACAAATTGGTGCGTTCACCCAATAGCCAGTGGGATAACCACTTTACAATTTGGGGGGGGGGGGGGGGGGGGGTTAGAAGGAATACTTTAGCCTATCCCAGGTATTCCTTAAAGAGGTGACACAGGTCAAACGTTTTCTGTAAGTCTTCACAATGTTTTCACACACTGTTGCTGGTATTTTGGCCCATTCCTCCATGCAGATCTCCTCTAGAGCAGTGATGTTTTGGGGCTGTCGCTGGGCAACACGGACTTTCAACTCCCTCCAAAGATTTTCTATGGGGTTGAGATCTGGAGACTGGCTAGGCCACTCCAGGACCTAGAAATGCTTCTTACGAAGCCACTCCTTCGTTGCCCGGGCGGTGTGTGTGGGATCATTGTCATGCTGCAAGACCCAGCCACGTTTCATCTTCAATGCCCTTGCTGATGGAAGGAGGTTTTCACTCAAAATCTCACGATACATGGCCCCATTCATTCTTTCCTTTACACGGATCAGTCGTCCTGGTCCCTTTGCAGAAAAACAGCCCCAAAGCATGATGTTTCCACCCCCATGCTTCACAGTAGGTATGGTGTTCTTTGGATTCAACTCAGCATTCTTTGTCCTCCAAACACGACGAGTTGAGTTTTTACCAAAAAGTTCTATTTTGGTTTCATCTGACCATATGACATTCTCCCAATCCTCTTCTGGATCATCCAAATGCACTCTAGCAAACTTCAGATGGGCCTGGACATGTACTGGCTTAAGCAGGGGGACACGTCTGGCACTGCAGGATTTGAGTCCCTGGCGGCGTAGTGTGTTACTGATGGAAGGCTTTGTTACTTTGGTCCCAACTCTCTGCAGGTCATTCACTAGGTCCCCCTGTGTGGTTCTGGGATTTTTGCTCACCGTTCTTGTGATCATTTTGACCCCACGGGGTGAGATCTTGCGTGGAGCCCCAGATCGAGGGAGATTATCATTGGTCTTGTATGTCTTCCATTTCCTAATAATTGCTCCCACAGTTGATTTCTTCAAACCAAGCTGCTTACCTATTGCAGATTCAGTCTTCCCAGCCTGGTGCAGGTCTACAATTTTGTTTCTGGTGTCCTTTGACAGCTCTTTGGTCTTGGCCATAGTGGAGTTTGGAGTGTGACTGTTTGAGGTTGTGGACAGGTGTCTTTTATACTGATAACAAGTTCAAACAGGTGCCATTAATACAGAAAACGAGTGGAGGACAGAGGAGCCTCTTAAATAAGAAGTTACAGGTCTGTGAGAGCCAGAAATCTTGCTTGTTTGTAGGTGACCAAATACTTATTTTCCACCATAATTTGCAAATAAATTCATAAAAAATCCTACAATGTGATTTTCTGGATTTTTTTTCCTCAATTTGTCTGTCATAGTTGACGTGTACCTATGATGAAAATTACAGGCCTCTCTCAACGTTTTAAGTGGGAGAACTTGCACAATTGGTGGCTGACTAAATACTTTTTTCCCCCACTGTATACAGTGCCCTCCTGAATTATTGGCAACCTAGGAAAATATGAATAGAAAAGGCTGTGAGAAAATGTAATTGTTGTTTATCAGCTTGATCTTAAACTCAACATATCATATTAATCTAACCTTTAGGCCTCCTGTAGCTCAGTTGGTAGAGCATGGTGCTTGCAACGCCAGGGTTGTGGGTTCAATTCCCACGGGGGCCAGTATGAAAAATGTGTGCACTCACTAACTGTAAGCCGCTCTGGATAAGAACGTCTGCTAAATGACTAAAATGTAATTGAGTTAAAATGGTCAACATTGCGTCACAGTTATTGGTACCCCTGCATTTAGTACTTTGTGCATTCTCCCTTTGCCAAGATAACAGCTCTGAGTCGTCTCCTAGAATGTTTGATGAGATGGGAGAACACACCCTCCCTTTGCCAAGATAACAGCTCTGAGACATCTCCTATAAAGTTTGATGAGGTGGGAGAACACACCCTCCCTTTGCCAAGATAACAGCTCTGAGTCGTCTCCTAGAATGTTTGATGAGATGGGAGAACACACCCTCCCTTTGCCAAGATAACAGCTCTGAGCAATCTCCTATAAAGTTTGATGAGGTGGGAGAACACACCCTCCCTTTGCAGCTCACCCCACAAGTTTTCAATGTGATTTAGGTCAGGGGACTGGGATGGCCATTGCAGGAACTTGATTCTATGGTCAGTGAACCATTTCCGTGTGGATTTGGAGGTTGTGCTTTGGATCGTTGTCCTGTTAGAAGAGCCAACGACGCCCCAGTTTTATCGTCCTGGCAGAGGCAGACAGGTTTTGGCCTAAAATCTCCTGGTACTTGATGGAGTCCATGATGCCATTTATCCTAACAAGGTTCCCAGGGCCTTTGGAAGTAAAACAGCCCCACAACATCACAGATCCACCATCATACTTAAGTTATTTTCTGCCTGACAATGGCTATTTTTCTGGTGTTTGTTTCCAAAAAGCACTATTTCATTCTCATCAGACCATAGAACCTGGTTTCAATCAAAGTTCCAATGACATTTAGCAAACTCCAGGGACTTACATTTGTGGTTTGGTGACAGCAGATGCTTTCTTCTGGCAACCCTTCCAAATAACTTGTTGGCATAGAGGTGGCATCTAATTATAGTTTTGGAGACTTGGTGACCCCAAGATGCAACCAACTTCGGCAATTCTCCAACTGTGATCCTTGGAGATTTTTTTGCCACTTGAACGATCATTCTCACTGTGTGTGGGTGCAAAATAAATTTGCGTCCTTTTCCAGGCAGGTTCATCACAGCTCCAGTTGTTTTACATTTCATAATAATTGCCCTAATAGTGGAGATGGGTATTTTCAGGCATCTTTTTTTAGCCATTGCCTGATTTGTGTAAGTCAACCTTTTGTCTCATTTAATTTGTGTGTTTTCTGGACTTTCCCATGTTGATGAATGACTAAGGGTTTTTAGCCTGTGTGTCACCTCGTAATTATACCCCAGTGAAACAGGAAGTCATGGATGACCACTTAAGAGTTCCCAAAGACTCAGATTAACTTTAAAAAGTAAAACCTTAATTGTAAAATACATCAATTAGATTTTGTTAAAAATAATTTCTAGGAGTGACAATAATTGTGACACGCATGTTTTTGAATAAAATAATTGTTACTTTCTTTGAACAATTTTAACTCAATTAAAGGTTAGATTCATATGATATTTGAATGTAAGATCAAGCTGATAAACAACAATTACATTTTTTCACAGCCTTTTTTGTTTATATTTACCTAGGGTGCCAATAATTCAGGAGGGCACGGTACACTGCTGCACATTTGTAAACAAAAGGGCAAGGCACTGTGCTCTTGTGTTTGGTTATATGAGCACATTCATTTTAATTGGCCAATGATTGACAAGTCATCTGGCAAATAATTTGATGTAAAGCAGGGCTCAATCAAACGCTTGCCCCCCAAGCCCTGTTGCCGATTAAGGGTAGTTTCCGCATGTAAAGCTTCCTCTTATCCAGTCCTTTGAAATCTGTGAGGGGGCGTGAGGCTACTCAGTAAGAGATGATGCTCCAAACATCCTCGACCCGGTTTGCTGTGGTTGCTTGGGAAAACTTTTCAAACCCTTAAAAAGATAAACATAAAAAAATCACGTGGTAAAATTTCATTAAAAAAAAGAAGTCATCTTCACGAGTCAAACACGTGGTTTTTGGACACGTGTTAAGTTTCACATGTCAATTTTTCACGTGCTCTTGCCTCATCTGAAGAACAAAAATTGCCCAACTGACCTATTTTTCCAAATTGTTTCCCAAAATGTTTTCTCCACATGTTTATTTTTCACCACTTCCAGCTACACTACCAGTCAAAAGTTTGGACACACCTACTCATTCAAGGGTTTTTCTTTATTTTTTTTATTTTTTTTTGATTGTAGAATAATAGTAAAGACATCAAAACCATTAAACAACACATATGGAATCATGTAGTAAACAAAAAACTGTTAAACAAATCAAAATATATTTTATATATCAGATTCTTCAAATAGCCACCCTTTGCCTTGATGACAGCTTTGCACACTCTTGGCATTCTCTCAACCAGCTTCACCTGGAATGCTTTTCCAACAGTCTTGAAGGAGTTCCAACATATGCTGAGCACTTGTTGGCTGCTTTTCCTTCACTCTGCGGTCCGACTCATCCCAAATCATTTCAATTGGGTTGAGGTCAGGGGATTGTGGAGGCCAGGTCATCTGATGCAGCACTCCATCACTCTCCTTCCTGGTAAAATAGCCCTTACACAGTCTGGAGGTGTGTTGGGTCATTGTCCTGTTGAAAAACAAATGATAGTCCCACTAAGCCCAAACCAGATGGGATGCTGTGGTAGCCATGCTGGTTAAGTGTGCCTTGAATTCTAAATAAATCACAGACAGTGTCACCAGCAAAGCACCCCCACACCATAACACTTCCTCCTCCATGCTTTATGGTGGGAAATACACATGCAGAGATCATCCGTTCACCCACACCGCGTCTCAAAAAGACACGGCGGTTGGAACCAAAAATCTCCAATTTGGACTCCAGACCGGTCTAATGTCCATTGCTCGTGTTTCTTGGCCCAAGGAGGTTTCTTCTTCTTATTGGTGTCCTTTAGTAGTGGTTTCTTTGCAGCAATTCGACCATGAAGGCCTGATTCACATAGGCCCCTCTGAACAGTTGATGTTGAGATGTGTCTGTTACTTGAACTCTGTGAAGCATTTATTTGGGCTGCAATTTCTGAGGCTGGTAACTCTAATGAACTTATCCTCTGCAGCAGAGGTAACTCTGGGTCTTCCATTCCTGTGGTGGTCTTCATGAGAGCCAGTTTCATCATAGCGCTTGATGGTTTTTGCGACTGCACTTGAAGAAACTTTCAAAGTTCTTGAAATGTTCCGTATTGACTGACCTTCATGTCTTAAAGTAATGATGGACTGTCATTTCTCTTAACTTTTAAGAGGGCACACCTGTTAATTGAAATGCATTCCAGGTGACTACCTCATGAAGCTGGTTGAGAGAATGCCAAAAGTGTGCAAAGCTGTCATCAAGGCAAAGGGTGGCTATTTGAAGAATCTGAAATATAAAATATATTTTGATTTGTTTAACAGTTTTTTGGTTACTACATGATTCCACATGTGTTATTTCATAGTTTTGATGTCTTCACTATTATTCTACAATCTAAAAAACATTAAAAATAAAGAAAAACCCTGGAATGAGTAGGTGTGTCCAAACCTTTGACTGGTACTGTACATCTGTTCTCCCATCCAAGACCCTGATAAAGGCCGCTACAAGCTCCACTTCGTTGATATACGTGGGTGCGTGCACGTGGGTGGAGTCAGTTATTTAGCTTCAGAGGCAAACCAGCAGTGGGATGCAGGGTGCCATGTTGCTGGAATGAATGTGCCAAATATTGCAACTGGAAAAAAGGCAGTGAAAGCAACGACCAGGGTAACAGCTAAAGACAGGGAAAATTGAGGGAGGTGTTTTTTTGGTTTGAATCCTCTTGAGGATCGACCACAAGTTCTCAATGGGATTAAGGTCTGGGGAGTTTCCTGGCCAAAATGTCGATGTTTTGTTCCCCGAGCCACTTAGTTATCTCTTTTGCCTTATGGCAAGGTGCTCCATCATGCTGGAAAAGGCATTGGTCGTCACCAAACTGTTCTTGGAATGTTGGGAGAAGTTGCTCTCGGAGGACGTGTTGGTGCCATTCTTTATTCATGGCTGTGTTCTTAGGCAAAATTGTGAGTGAGCCCACTCCCTTGGCTGAGAAGCAACCCCACACATTAATGGTCTCAGGATGCTTTACTGTTGGCATGACACAGGACTGATGGTAGCGCTCACCTTGTCTTCTCCTGAGAAGGTGTTTTCCGGATGCCCCAAACAATCGGAAAGAGGATTCATCAGAGAAAATGACTTTATCCCAGTCCTCAGCAGTCCAATCCCTGTACCTTTTGCAGAATATCAGTCTGTCCCTGATGTTTTTCCTGGAGAGAAGTGGTTTCTTTGCTGCCCTTCTTGACACCAGCCATCCTCCAAAAGTCTTTGCCTCACTGTGCGTGCAGATGCACTCACATCTGCCTGGTGCCATTCCTGAGCAAGCGCTGCACTGGTGGTGCCCCGATCCCGCAGCTGAATCAACTTTAGGAGACGGTCCTGGCGCTTGCTGGACTTTCTTGGGCGCCCTGACGCCTTCTTCACAACAATTTAACCTCTCTCCTTGAAGTTCTTGACGATCCGATAAATGGTTGATTTAGGTGCAATCTTACTAGCAGCAATATCCTTGCCTGTGAAGCCCTTTTTGTGCAAAGCAATGATAACTGCACGTGTTTCCTTGCAGGTAACCATGGTTAACAGAGGACAAACAATGATTTCAAGCACCACCCTCATTTTCAAGCTTCCAGTCTGTTATTCTAACTCAGTCAGCATGACAGAGTGATCTCCAGCCTTGTCCTCATCAACACTCTCACCTGTGTTAATGAGAGAATCATTGACATGATGGCAGCTGGTCCTTTTGTGGCAGGGCTGAAATGCAGTGGAAATGTTTTTTTGGGATTAAGTTCATTTTCATGGCAAAGAGGGACTTTGCAATTAATTGCAATTCATCTGATCACTCTTCATGACATTCTGGAGGAAATGCAAATTGCCATCATCAAAACTGAGGCAGCAGACTGTGAAAATTAGTATTTTTGTCATTTTCAAAACGTTTGACTGTATACTTTTTTACAAACATTGGCGTAATACAAGGTTCTATTTGGGGTTCTGATGGAGTACAACAGTTGAACTAAGCTCATGAGGCATTTATAAGTTATATTCTTCAAGAATCAATGGGTGCATATCATTAATTTATAAGTCCAAAAATGTATGTAGTAACTAAGGATTTAAGAGACAGACCTTAATACAGCAGAACTATGTTGCCATTTGAAAGTGATCCATTAACCTGCCCCCCAAAAATGTATTTTGTCCACTGTTCCACGAATGTCCCGCAAAATCAATCAATCAAATCAATCAAATGTATTTATAAAGCCCTTTTTGCATCAGCAGATGTCACAAAGTGCTATACAAAAAACCAGCCTAAAACCCCCAAACAGCAAGCAATGCAGATGTAGAAGCACGGTGGGTAGGAAAAACTCCCTAGAAAGGCAGAAACCTAGGAAGAAACCTAGAGAGGAACCAGGCTATGAGGGGTGGCCAGTCCTCTGCTGGCTGTGCCGGGTGGAGGTTATAAGAGTACATGGCCATTAAGGCCAGATTGTTCATCAAGATGTTCAAACATTCATAGATGACCAGCAGGGTCAAATAATAATCCCAGTGGTTGTAGAGGGTGCAACAGGTCAGCATTCAGAGGTCGAGACAGCAGGTGCGGTAGAGAGAGAGAGTCGAAAACAGCAGGTCCGGGACAAGGTAACACGTCCGGTGAAACAGGTCAGGGTTCCATAGCCGCAGGCAGAACAGTTGAAACTGGAGCAGCATTATGACGAGGTGGACCAGGTGGACTGGGGACAGCAAGGAGTCATCAGGCCAGGTAGTCCTGAGGCATGGTCCTAAGGCCCAGGTCCTCCGGGAAGGGAGAGGGAGAGAGGGAGATAGAGGGAGCATACTTAAATTCACACAGGACACCAGATAAAACAGGAGAATAACACCAGATATAACAGACTGACCCTAGCCCCCCGGCACATAGACTATTGCAGCATAGATACTGGAGGCTGAGACGGGGGGTCGGGAGACACTATGGCCCCGTCCGACGATACCCCCGGACAGGGCCAACCAGGCAGGATATAACCCCACCCACTTTGCCAAAGCACAGCCCCCACACCACTAGAGGGATATCAACAGACCATCAATTTACTACCCTGAGACAAGGCTGAGTATAGCTCACGAAGATCTCCTCCACCGCACGAGCCCGAGGGAGCGCAAAACCGGACAGGAAGATCACATCTGTTACTCAATCCACTCAAGTGACGCACCCCTCCTAGGGACGGCATGGAAGAGCTCTAGTAAGCCATTGACTCAGCCCCCGTAATAGGGTCAGAGGCAAGAATCCCAGTGGAGAGAGGGGAGCCGGCCTTGCAGAGACAGCAAGGGCTGTTCATTGCTCCTGTGCCTTGCCGTTCACCTTCGCACCACTGGGCCAGACTACACTCAATCATAGGACCTACTGAAGAGATGCGTCTTTAGTAAAGACTTAAAGGTCGAGACAGAGTCTGTGTCTCTCACATGGATAGGCAGACCCTTCCATAACCATTGAGCTCTATAGGAGAAAGCCCTGCCTCCAGCTGTTTGCTTAGAAATTCTAGGGACAATAAGGAGGCCTGCGTCTTGTGACCGTAGCGTACGTGTAGGTATGTACGGCAGGACCAAATCGGAGAGATAGGTAGGAACAAGTCCATTTAATGCTTTGTAGGTTAGCAGTAAAACCTTGAAATCAGCCCTAGCCTTAACAGGAAGCCAGTGTGGAGAGGCATTAACATTATTTCAACCCCACATGTGAACTTGTAATTCCACATGTGAAAGTGCGATTTTTTTTTTGTCGTGAAACTGCAAATTAGATTTTCACTTTCACATGTGGAATTGCAATCTTATTAGTGACAATACATTTTCAAAACAATGCAGTTTTTCTGGACTGTTTCATATGACTCCTCTTATTCACAGCTGCTCATCTCAGCCAAGAGGCTACAGGGGAGGAGAGAGGAAAGAAGGGGAGAGAGTGTTGGCTTACACAGTTTCAGAATCCAGTGGATTTAAAAATGGGCACCCCCAGCGTCAATTGCAGCAGCTTAACGATGCTTCCGAGAACTTGTCGAGCCCTCTAAATAGCATCGCCAGGCTTAGTAGGGCTCCAAAATAGTTCTCGCTTGAAAGTGCCGGTGAACTAGAGACACTGGAGATCCCGGTCTCAAATGTCAACTCACTTCCTATATTTTTGCTGCCGAGCTGACTTAACTGCTGTCCAGATGGTATACTAATTACCTGGTTTAAGAAGTTATCGAGGTAACGGGCATATGTCAAACAGACAGAGAGGATCAAAGTTGCCTTGTGAACAGCCTTCAAAGGAAGTCAAAGTGATTTATGGTCCGGCCATCATATGATTTCAACATGTTACAGCTGACTGACACATAAACACATATACTCACATTCATGGCTAGAACACACCAATGTTGCACTGGTGTTTTTTCACCCTGTCGGAATGCTCTCCAATATTTACATGGCCTGGGAAAGAAATGCAGAGCAGCTGTTTCTCATGCTGGGGCTGGGTTAGCACATCAAGATCTCCAGTTTTAGTTCACTGGTTCATTGACCCCCCCCCCCCCCTCTCTCCGTACAGCTACAAGTGGTTCTGCATTCTTTAATCTATCTTGCAGAGAAATGGTGATTAAAATGGTCACGGACTTCCCGTAAATTGCAAGGCGTGCTTTGATGATGGGGATGTTTTTGTGACTGGACTTGTTTTACTTGTTACAGATCGTTACAATCACACACTGCTCAGATTCTGTTGTTTATGTGTGTTTTCTGGTATTTGGTACCATCATTAAAGGCAGAGGTATTAAAGTCAAGGCTTTTTATGAAAATAAAACGTTACTTGAAAAATCTTGTACTTCCACTTAAAGACATGAACATCTTTCAGGGTTTATCAGTTATTATTATTATTATTATTATTATTATTATTATTATTATTTATTTGATGTACATTTTGCAGCTGGTATGCCCCTATGTTTATTCTAAAAGGCACTGAATAAGGCAGGCTTATTTAAAACGACAGGAAAAACAGGGCCTTTCTCTGAGATGTTTTATTTATTAGGATTCCCATTAGCAGACGCCAATGGCGACAGCTAGTCTTACTGGGGTAATAAGGAAAAATACATTACAGACAACAGACTTTACAACTTACATACATTTAGAGAGGTGATAGAATCATGAGAAATGTCAAGTGTGGTATTAGCAACAGCCGTGCAGACTATGAAACCATAACAGCCTACAGCTCCCTGTCAGAGATACTGTACAGTGGTGCCCCGGGTATAACTCTGGCAGGTCAAGCCCCTAGACATGCCCTGTTTGGGGTATAACTCTGGTGGGTCAAGACCCTAGACCATGCCCTGTTTGGGGTATAACTCTGGTGGGTCAAGACCCTAGACCATGCCCTGTTTGGGGTATAACTCTGGTGGGTCAAGACCCTAGACCATGCCCTGTTTGGGGTATAACTCTGGTGGGTCAAGACCCTAGACCATGCCCTGTTTGGGGTATAACTCTGGTGGGTCAAGACCCTAGACCATGCCCTGTTTGGGGTATAACTCTGGTGGGTCAAGACCCTAGACATGCCCTGTTTGGGGTATAACTCTGGCGGGTCAAACCCCTAGACCATGCTCTGTTTGGGGTATAACTCTGGCGGGTCAAACCCCTAGACCATGCCCTGTTTGCTTAGTGTGACATTTCTCATGGAAAACCCTCATCTCTTCTGTAATGCAAATGTGTTGCTGTGGTACCTTGGGTCAGTTCTTCAGCTGTTCAAATAAAGGGAAACGCTCCCCCGCTGTGATGATGTGTTTGGGTTGTCGTGTTTGGGTTGCCATGTTTGCAGTTTGACACCTGTACGGCATGTGATAAGTGACAAAAAGGCAGAGTTGAATCTGGGATTGAAAGAAAGAATGTGTGGGGGTAAACATTTTATATTATAATAAGCTAATCTTCTGACTGATGTCTGATTAAAACAAAATATATCTTTATAGGTGAGTGCAGTATTGGCTAAATGTGTATCCATATCAATCCAGCATCATGTGGCTTTTCATATTATATTATATTACAAAAGTTTGCCGGTTTGAATCTCTAAACCTAAACAATTAACATTTCTTAAACTAAACCAACCTTACTTGCCTAAACTTGGCCAATCACATTTCCGCCCTGAAGGCAGAGCTGACCTTAGAACAAGATTGAATAAGGAAAACTCCAATCTGTCTTGAATAAACTGTGAAGTTATTATCCAATGTCTCTGCGTCGTTATAGAAACATTAAACTTTAAAGCTCCACTCATTATTGTACTGTACTTAGTTCATTACTTGTAGAGTGTGAAACATTACTTAATCCACCTTTTAAGAAGAATGCCATATTATATTACGCTATGAGCAAACTAATACAGACAGACAGTGTTTCCCCACCTCACCTCTGGCCCTAGCACTTCTTTCCCCTTCAGGCTCCGGCACAGAGATGAAGCTAAATTGCCTTTTGGTGGTTGCATACATCCAGACAGACCTTTGTGTGTGTGCAGACTGAGCTCTTGTCATCTCTAAATCGGATGAAGTGGGACAGAGGCAGCGTTTCAAATGTCCGTTTCATTGAGCCAAATAATGTTGTTAGGTCCCCCGAACAAGGAGCAATAAAGACTGTATTGTCTGTGGCAGAAGGTGGCCATCTGGAAAGAGACGATAACAAAGTCTATTTTTCGTCTGCTGTGAACCCCTCTGCCCTTTTGTACACAGGAGGATAACCTGGTTAAATAGCAGGCCTGGCCAGGGACAAAGTGGTCAGTAATATGGGTAATTGGCTTTCATAGAGCATTTTCAGATGCTCTTATTTGGCCTTGAAAAGTTGTGCCTGCTTCTTTTCATGTGCAATGTGTTCCGTGGTGACTACGTCGCTATGCAACCGTGTGACACATTAACGTTAAGTCCCTAATGTTAATGCATAAATGCAATGGGAGTGTGCACGTTGCGACATTTTGGTGGCTTATGATTTTAACCTCACTGCAGTCTGCAGGCTGACGTACACAACCTGTACAGCACAACCTGCCAACATGCTATGACATATTACGCAATCTCATATGGGCCATCCCATTAGGGGAACATTCTTGTTTCAGTGAAAGAGCAAGGCATTGGACCACCAGTGAGTACTGTTTGTTGGAGCTATAAATATATGAAGTTGGTATGTATTCAAGACATCTTCCCTACAGGGAGCTGTATGTCAGAGCAAATGAACAAGATTAATGTATAGCCTGCTACATCTTGTGAATGTTCATTTTCCCACGACATTTACCAGTTCTCAAGCAGCCCAAGCTTAAATTAGTCATCTACCTCAAACACTGCTATGTTTCACAGGCTCATTTAATACCATCTTCTACTCTTCTGCCTTCTGCTTGAATCTTGGAAACGTTCACTTAGGAATACTTGGCTTGATGCTCCATTCGTAGCCAGACACTATGCAAATCATACATGTACTTTGGCTAGCTAATACTCTTCAATAATGAAGAATGCTTCACAAATCATTTATAAGCAAATGTCATATGAGAGTAATACAATGCACATCCAGATTTGACAAAGCACCGGTAAGCACCAGTAAGGACCTACATACAGCACCCATACAGTGTGATATGGTCAGTTCAGAGAGCAACATCTACACAAATACATTATTATTAGCCATATTTCCAACACAATTCAAGGGAAAGATGACATTGAGTAAGTTATTTATTGAAAGAGCAAAAAATTTGTTGAAGCCTTTCTGTCTTCTTTCAGCAAGTCATTTAGGCCAAGTCATTGGTGTATCTCTTTTTGGCCCTATGAGACGACTCAAGAGCACTACGGCTGCTCCCAGGCCTGTTGAGTTTGATGTACAGTATGGGTCACAGTACGGGGTCTGAACTCTGAACCCAGGAATACCCACTGTTTATAGTCATGATGTCAAAGGTCTTGAACGTCGTCTCAGCTGCCAGATGTATGTTTACAGAAGGGGACCTGGTTTTGGCCCACTCAAATCCCCTCTTTTCAACAACAGTATGACTGTTACTAAAAGTCCTGTCTTGTATCGCACCACCCTGTCGATTCATGTCTGATAAATTGCTATAAACAGTTTTAAAGGTGCAGACCGCAGCTTCTATTTCCAGCCAATGCTTGAGTGTTGTATTTGTTTTGGAAGACTGAATGGGATGTGGGGGAATACTGTAAGAATACTGAAAGAACCTCCCAACCATAACCAATCACTTGTCTTGTACAGATGTGTATAAAAACTATAAAATATCTAATTAGGAATTGAACAGCTCTGCGATCGAATTACAGTTGTCTAACTTATTAATTAAGTTACAATGAATGGCTATGCAAATTCAATGTATCAGTACTGTACCAAGGAACATGAGAGCGTAGAACAAATAGCTCAGTTCATTGAGGCATCATCACCAATTTAAGTCAAAAGTTAGTTTGGGTTTTTAAAAACAAACCATGAAACACTTGATTACGTGCCTTTTGAAGTTCGACTATTTTATGGGCTGCTGTCTACAGGGTATAGATAAGGGTTAGTGAATTAATGAGCTCTTGTACATCCAATTGTATAGCTTTTGACAAAGTGAAATGAAGAGTGGAATATTATTGTGTGCAGTGAATAGGAAAATTTGCTTAGGAAATGATCTATTCTACGCTGTTGTCAACCTAATGTCGATGTTCAAGGTTAGACTAACATCACTACTACTTTACACTTCGGCAAGGGCATGCCCTGACATGCCAATGCAATGGTAACTACATGTCTGCGTCGTTTAAAAGCTACCAATTAGACCAATTAGCTATTTGAGGAGTGTCATTCTATTTGACTAATGATAAAGGAACAGGGTCTTACAGGGTATCAATAATGTTTCCTTGTCTGCGGAGTATAGAAAGAAAACAATGTCATTATGTTCAGCTATTCACAATGTTGTGCAGTATAATGAATTATGCATAGTTCATAAGGCGTTATAAATGTGCTCATAATGCACTACGATTAATGATTAATGAGCATTCGAAGGCTTTCCTCAGTCTGTTTGGAGTTTATCCCTAATGAGGTCACAGACTTGTAAAATTCTCAACTGATCTGTACATCTTTCCTCAAGTCATAAGTGTCCATGGACAATTTGAAGACAAGCTTTCAAGGCTCATTGTACTCTCTCTATTTTAAGTCATTCGCATGTTTTATTTGAGAAAGTCTCGTACAATTGTCTCAATGGGATGACCGTCATTTTCCACGCTGAAATTTGTGGTGACCATTTTGAGACATTATACATTTACCATAGGGTAATTGAACCCTACATAATTTGATCGTCAATTTGTGACCTCACATCTTGTCCAGATTTGTCCCTACCCAACAGGATTATTGAAGAGTTGAGTGATTACATGTGCTGACCATAAGTTAAAAGGAGTGCCCAATACTGCTAAAATGACTTAATTTGAGAGATTATGCATGGTTATAAACTGGGTGGTTTGAGCGCTGAATGCTGATTAGCTGAAAGCCATGGAATATCAGACCTTATATATCAAGGGTATGACAAAAAAATAATTTATACTGTTTTAATTACATTGGTAACCAGTTTATAATAAGGCACCTCACAGGTTTGCGGTATATGGCCAATATAGCTCGGCTAATGGCTGTAACCAGGCACTCTGCGTTGCGTCGTGCCGAGGAACAGCCCTTAGCCATGGTATATTGGCCATATACCACACCCCCTCAGGCCTTATTGCTTAATTATGTTATTTAGTGTATCACCAAGTCAATAATAGGTTATAGCGAGAGGTCTTTTATAAGAAATATGAAACATGTATTACGCTATTCTTAGGCTGAGTAGAATGTAAATAACTATTATACTTGAGGTCATCAACAGTGTGTCGTGGAAATTACCACCAGGGACACCTGAAGTCAATAATAAAATAACCATGATTTATTATCAGCAGGTTCCAACAACCTTAATGCACCATAGTACACATGTCGGTCAGGAGCTCCGCCGGGGCAGTCCCATTAGTTCTCATATACTGCTTACAAAGACAAGTTACATTTGCATGATTTACATTATTCATTATTCATAATTAATTCATCATTAACGTTCAGTTCATCCATTTGACCGACCAATACCTCACCAGGCTTCTTCTCTCCAAGCTGAGACCTTGAAACTGAGACACCCCTTTCGGTCCTCAAAACAATGTTCAGGGCGTACTGCCTTAACCTGATAGTGAGGATTCCTCCCAGGCGTGATCAATCAGTCACTTGCATGAACCCAGTCGAATAGGTTATTATAAAAGCCCAAACATAAAATTCTCCTTCAAAAGTGCTTTAACAGCCAATCATTCTATTCCTCACCATAGATCCTCTCTTTCCTCAGTTTCTTCTCTCTGACTTTGACAGCTCCTCAAGCTGAACTGTCATCACAAAGCAGCAGGGGGATGCTAGAGAGAGAACCAAAGTCGCGACAAACCCTCGAGGTAAGCAGTTACTGCCTGCGGTTCCCTTTGTCCCAATGTCAAAGCCAAGGGCAATCTATACTGATGTTTGTGGAGGTCTCTCACTGCAGGTTTGAAGTAGGCTAATGATGATCGACAACGAAGTTGAATCTGGCCACGTTGATGCAATTGCACTGATAAAGGAGTTGGAATTAACAAAGCTACATTGACAAACATTTATTGCAATTAACAAAGAAGCTACATTGACAAACATTTGTTGGAATTAACAAAGAAGCTACATTGACAAACATTTGTTGGAATTAACAAAGAAGCTACATTGACAAACATTTGTTGGAATTAACAAAGAAGCTACATTGACATTTTAGCAGACGCTCTTATCCAGAGCAACTTACAGGTAGTGAGTGCATACATTATAATTTTTTTCATACACCCCGTGGGAATCAAACCCACAACCCTGGCGTTGCAAACGCCATGCTCTACCAACTGAGTTACATCCCTGCCGGCCATTCCCTCCCATACCCTGGACGACGCTGGGCCAATTGTGCGCCGCCCCATGGGTCTCCCAGTCGCGGCCGGCTATGACAGAGCCTGGATTCGAACCAGGATCTCTAGTGGCACAGCTAGCACTGCGATGCAGTGCCTTGGACCACTGCGCCACTCGGGAGCCATTTGTTGGAATTAACAAAGAAGCTACATTGACAAATATTTATTGGAATTAACAAAGAAGCTACATTGACAAACATTTGTTGAAATTACCAAAGAAGCTACATTGACAAACATTTATTGGAATTAACAAAGAAGCTACATTGACAAACATTTGTTGGAATTAACAAAGAAGCTACATTGACAAGAATCGTCCGCCAACTCAGGGACAAGCTATACTATTCATAACCCTGTGTAAAGTAACTGCGTTGTTGGACTTTTTGAAACTTCATGTATTTGTGACTGTTTTAAAAATGTACAAATAAAAGGAAATGTACGGTTTAAACATCTCTAATGTTTATTTAGCTATTAATCATAATTCCCTAAGTGTTAATACATTTGTGTATACATCGTTAAGCCTTTATGTATGTGTTTTGAATGACCAAAGATGTCTGACTTTATAGTAAGTACAGCGTCATGTGATATAGAGTCTTTATGGATGTGTTATGAATGACCTAAGGTGTCTCACTTCAAACTAACTATTGCAAGACACTAAATAAAGTGTCAATGAATAGGTTATTAATGTTCTTCTGATTTATGAAGGTTCTCTCATGATTCACAGGTTACTGTAGGGTGTGTGAGGTATTTAAATAAGTTGATGTACCTGAAAAAGGTTGCGTTTGTGTATATGTGTGTGTCAGAACCAAGATGATTTGGACTAGTCCAACCTGAGACTACCACATCAGGTATTCCTCTTCTGTGCCCATGCTGGAGAACAGGGCTTGATTACAAGCTGTTATAATGATGCCAAAAAATGTTGGCTGATCTTTCAGCTTGGGAGCGGGTGAATGTGTCAAAGACCTGACTGGGCCCAGCACCGCGCGGTATGGCTAGTTTTTGTTGTGTGCGTGTTTGTGTACTGAGGAACATGTAACTTGTTTCCAGAAGAAAGTCACTTTCAATTTATTTAGGTTGGGGGCTTTCATCAAGCTAAGTGTTTCTTGGTGTAACAACGTCCCCAGGCTATTGCACACACAGCACATAAGCCTGGGATATCAACCATTCAAAGCTGGCCTTAGTGGGAGTGACCATAGAATTCTATAGGAGTGACCTTACTGAGCAAAGTATTTGTCATCGTCACTACTTAACAGTCATAAAGTCCAAATTATAGCTAAACCCTGCTAATTTCTACAATTTATTTTCTTAAAATTTGATTTTAAACCAAACCCTAACTAATGACGGCCAAGTTTGATGCGTTGGTCCACCAGAACCTTCCGCTCATTTGGGGCGGAAGTGTCTTGGAACGAGATTAGGTGTAATGTGACTAACATGACATCACTTTGGAGCGTATGTCAGCCTTCAGCACAGCATGCCACCCTTTATAAAGCACATGTTTATATCATATTCGACATAGCGGGTTATGTCACATTTGACATTGGTGATTATGTCACACAGTTATGCCACATTTATGAACCCTTTATAAAGCATGACATACGGTTATAGGGGCTTTGTAACACATTAATGTAGTTCTTTACGAAGGCATTATGAAGCCTTTATAAGCTGAATGTCATTTAAAGCCGGACCAAAAATACAGTACATTACATTCTCAGTGAACCAGAAAGAGGCGGTTCCCACTAGACAGTATGTAGCACAACGTTACCCAGAGGATTCCATACTACCCCAGACACATGTACTGTATGATAAAATACATGACCCACTTCTGATTCTCACACTACCCTCTCAGTGCACTTTGAACTCTGTACAGTGTTTTGCTTGACATTTTAGTCATTTAGCAGACGCTCTTATCCAGAGCGACTTACATCAGCAATTTGGGTTAAGTGCCTTGCTTAAGGGCACATCGACAGATTTTTCACCTAGTCGGCTCGGGGTTTAGAACCAGCGACCTTTCTGTTACTGGCACAACGCTCTTACCCACTAAACTACCTGCAGCTTGACACATGGAAGCTGGAATTCATCCTCCTGTAAGCTCAATAGATACTGGACAGCCTCCAACACAGCCTCCAGTCGTTGTGAGGTCTTAAGCTGTGAACAATTGCACTTGGTCTTTAATGCATGTCACAAGCTATCATCATTGTGTGAAGGGGTTCATTTTGGATAAGGGGGGGGGGGGGGGGGGGGGGGGCATGGGGGACAACATATTTGTATGGCTCTCTGCCCACCTTGACTGGGATTAGTTCTTAGCTCTTTACCATATGGAAGTATCTCAGTTGTAAAGCAAGCAATCTGTCTGTTTTACTTGAAGTCTACAGTTTCAGTGATGTGCACATCTTTAAGATATCAGATTCAGAGAAACATGAATAAAATCACCACACATAGAGGAACCATCTGTTTATTCCAGGAAGGTTTCAGTGTATAAACCAAAGAAAGCATTTTGTCCCCCTGTGGCTTTGGTCTTAGCTTGTTTTTTGGACCTTGTGATGTACAGACTTGTTTGTAGAAATCTTTAGGGGGTATCAGAGTGAGCAAACAGCTGTACACAGAACGGATTGACTTCACAGAACACCAGCCAGCGAAATGGAAAGTGCATCAAAACCCACAAAGGGAAAACATAAATTTCTTCCTTATTTCAACACTCTAATGTCTTCCTTCCCTAGGCATTTGTCATTTGAAATTAATTTTACTTATGAAATGTTTTCAATTTCATGGTGATGTTTGATTCCTCTAAATGTCTCAGATCATTATACAAAGTACTTCATTTTAGTTGATGCACTCGGCACGTGTTCCGTTATAAGTCAATCATTATTTATAGTAATGTAATCCTAATTGTATTGACAGTGTTGGAATACAACTATTTTGGGAGAAACATATTTGCAAAAAATTGCTTTCCAAAACACTTCAGCTTTTGGCAGTTCGAGTCTATAAAGAAACAACGATAGCAAGCATTTCCTCTCTGTGAATCAGACTTGGGTTCAAAAACGATTTGAAATATTTTCTACAACTTTAGCTGTGCTTGATTGAGCGTTACCTGTTGTAATTGAACCAATAGAAAAGTCACAAAATTGCAAACACAGCCCGCATGGCACTCCATGCAGGCTCAAGCAAATCTTCAAAGTATTTGAAAGATTACAAATAGTATTTGAACCCAGGTCGGCTCTGAAGTGATTTGAGGCGCCGTGTTTTACGGCAACCACCAACCTTTGACTGGCCGTATTGCGTGCTCCTCTCTGTCTATGCCAGAGCCTAGCATTAAACAGGAAACAGCATGACGAGGGTTCAGCTAGCACATGTTGAAAGGTCAACACACGGCTTCATAGCTTCACTCAGAGGCAGGACCTCTCACGGTGTCGTCATGGCGATTTAGACCACACATCCATTTTCATTTTTAGTAAACGGTTAGTTGGTGTAAAACAGGTAATAATCACTTGTTCTGTTGACATGAATTGTGACCGTTTGCCCACGATCTGACAGTGTTGCTTCATTGTTGCTTCACTGCCGTGCAGAAACTATGGATTGGACAGCTATGCTCATGTACTACATTCTGGCTCATCTGTTGCTCATATGTTGCACCCCATTGACAATGAACTGCCCCCCCCCCCCCCCTTGTTTGAAATGAGGAACACATTAGAATTGGGAACATGTCAAAGACAGGAAAGATTACTGGGATATGAAAAAGCTGGAAGCGCTCTCTAACAAGCACAGTAACCCATTAAAACACCACTGGAGAATAGAGCTACTAGGAGGAGGCATATGATGAGATATGTGTGACAATGACAGCATTATCACGAAGGTTGAGTGGGGCAAATGAACTAGAGTCATTTCCTGGAAATCTTGAATGGTGATAAAGTCCATAAGCCTCACTCTGATTGCAGAGCTTCTACAGCGCAATTGCATGCATATGTTTTAGTGCAGGCAGTGAAAGAGAGACGTATAATAGTGCTTTCTCCATGGTGATTTAGGGATGTCAGAGGAGTGAAGCCCAGTGGGATGTGTATCCTTCGGCTTCACTACAGATCAGAGCTCCAGTCACCTTTAACTCTCCTTAGCAAACTAAGATTCTATCACCACAGCTAACAATGCCTTCCTGTATACTCTGTTGTATTGTATTGTGTTTTCTTGTTGTCAGAACATTTTGTATTTCTTCATGGGAATATCAAGACATCTGGCAAAGATATTCATATTTTAGTTGTCGGGTCTGATGATCACATTAAACCAGAGATATGTTTTTCTTGTCACAAAGGACATCATTGCAACAAGTTTTGTGGGTATGAAATGGTTGCACTCCTATATTACCTTAAACTGTTCCAACCTTTTATACAGAGGGGGAGGGGAGACATAGGGGGTGGAGAGAGGGGGGAGAGGGGGGAGACGGGGGGGAGAGAGGGGGGAGATGGGGGGAAGGCAGAGGGGGGGAGGGGGAGAGAGAGGGGGGAACAGGGGGTGAGACGGGGCAGGGGGGGAATCTAAGTCGGCAAGTAGCAAAGTTGATCTCATACAAATTATTCTAATAATATCGTACACACAGGGTAGAATTTTAACTTGAGATCTGCACGCGTAATGACTGACTTTGGGAGATGTCAAGGCCATACAAAGTAAATTCATTGTTACTGTCAGAGTTAGAGTTCTCTTTGTATTTGTATTTATTATGGATCCCAATTAGCTGCTGCCAAGGCAGCATATTACGTGTGTGCCCTCAGGCCCCTATTCCACTACCACATATCTACAACACAAAATCCATGTGTACGTGTGTGTATAGTGAGTATGTTATCATGTATGTGTATGCATGTGTCTGCGCCTATGTTTGTGTTGCTTCACAGTCCCCGCTGTTCCATAAGGGGTATTTTTATCCGTTTTTTAAATCTGATTCTACTGTTTTCATCAGTTACCTGATGTGGAATAGAGTTCCATGTAGTCATGGTTCTATGTTGTACTGTGCGCCTCCCATAGTCTGTTCCGGACTTGGGGACTGTGAAGAGACCTCTGGTGGCATGTCTTGTGGGGTATGCATGGGTGTCTGAGCTGCATGCTAGTCGTTTAAACAGACAGATTGGTGCTTTCAACAGGTCAATACCTCTCACAGATACAAGTAGTGATGAAGGCAATCTCTCCTCCACTTTGAGCCAGGAGAGATTGACATGCATATTATTAATGTTTGCTCTCTGTGTACATCCAAGGGCCAGCCGTGCTGCCCTGTTTTGAGCCAATTGCAATTTTCCTAAGTCCCTCTTTGTGGCACCTGACCACATGACTGAACAGTAGTCCAGGTGCAACAAAACTAGAGCCTGTAGGACCTGCCTTGTTGATAGTGCTGTTAAGAAGGTAGAGCAGCTCTTTATTATGGACAGACTTCTCCCTATCTTAGCTACTGTTATATCAATATGTTTTGATCATGACAGTTTACAATCCAGGGTTACTCCAAGCAGTTCAGTCACCTCAACTTGCTCAATTTCCACATTATTTATTACAATATTTAGTTGAGGTTTAGGCTTTGGTGAATGATTTGTCCCAAATACAATGCTTTTAGTTTTTGAAATATTTAGGACTAACTTATTCCTTGCCACCCATTCTGAAACTAACTGCAGCTCTTTGTTAAGTGTTGCAGTCATTTCAGTCACTGTAGTAGCTGACGTGTATAGTGTTGAGTCATCCACATACAGTGGATTTTTGTTGTTGTTATTCTGTCTCTCACTGTTCAAATAAACCTACCATTAAAATTATAGACTGAACATGTCTTTGTCAGTGGGCAAACATACAAATACTTTTTTCCCTCGCTGTACATAGACACACTGGCTTTACTCAAAGCCAGTGGCATGTTGTTAGTAACGATTGGAAAAAGTAAAGGGCCTAGACAGCTGCCCTGGGGAATTCCTGATTCTACCTGGATTATGTTGGAGAGGCATCCATAAAAAAAACTCTGTGTTCTATTAGACAGGTAACTCTTTATCCACAATATAGTACAATATAGTAGGGGGTGTAAAGCCATAACACATTCGTTTTTCCAGCAGCAGACTATGATCGATAATGTCAGAAGCCGCACTGAATTCTAACAAAACAGCCCATCTAATCTTTTATCATCAATTTCTCTCAGCCAATCATCAGTCCTTTGTGTAAGTGCTGTGCTTGTTGAATGTCCTTCCCTATAAGTGCGCTGAAAGTCTGTTGTCAATTTGTTTACTGTAAAATAGCATTGTAAAAGGTCAAACACAATTTTTTCCAAAACTTTACTAACAGTTGGTAACAGGTTGATTGGTCGGCTATTTGAGCAAGTAAAGCGGGCTTTACAATTCTTTGGTAGCGGAATGACTTATGCTTCCCTCCAGGCTTGAGGGCACACACTTTCTAGCAGGCTTAAATTGAAGTTATGGCAAATAGGAGTGGAAACATCATCCGCTATTACCCTCAGTCATTTTCCATCCAACTTGTCCCAGGTGGCTTGTCATGGTTGATAGACAACAATACATTTTTCACCTCTTCAACACTTCCTTTACGTAATACAAAATTACGATTCTTGTCTTTCATAATTTGGTAAGATATACATCGGTGTGTAGTACACTACCCGTCAAAAGCTTTAGAACGCCTACTCATTCAAGGGTTTTTCTTTATTTTAACTATTTTCTACATTGTAGAATAATAGTGAAGACATCAAAACTATGAAATAACACATATGGAATCGTGTAGTAACCCAAAAAAGTTTTAGCCTCTCAAGGATTGGACCCTTTTTTTCAATTTTCGCCGAAAATGACATAACCAAATATGACTGCCTGTAGCTCAGGACCTGAAGCAAGGATTTGCATATTCTTGATACCATTTGAAAGAAAACACTTTGATGTTTGTGGAAATGTGAAATGAATGTAGGAGAATATAACACATTAGATCTGGTAAAAGATAATACAAACAAAAAAACATGGGTTTTCTATTTATTTTTTAGTTCCACCATCTTTGAAATGCAAGAAAAGCCACAATATACAGTGCCTTGCTATTTCGTTGCATTACAACCTGTAATTTAAACAGATTTTGATTTAATGTAATGGACATTCACAAAATAGTCATAATTGGTGAAGTGTAATGAAAAAAATACATTCTTTCAAACAATTCAAAAAAATAAAATAATGGAAAAGTGGTACGTGCATATGTATTCACCCCCTATGTTATAAACCCGAGCAATTTCCAAACGCCTGAAGGTACCATTTTATTTTATTTATTCAATACCTTTATTTAACTACGCAAGTCAGTTAAGAACAAATTCTTATTTACAATGACGGCTAAACTCGGACGACGCTGTGCCAATTGTGTGCCACCCTTTGGGACTCCCAATCACGGCCGGTTGTGATACAGCCTGGAATCAAACCAGGGGGTCTGTAGTGACGCCTCAAGCACTGCCTTAGAATGCAATTCAGGAGCTCATGTTCATCTGTACAAACAATATTACGCAAGTATAAACACCATGGGACCACGCAGCCGTCATACTGCTCAGGAAGGAGATGCATTCTGTCTCCTAGAGATGAACGTACTTTGGTGCGAAAAGTGCAAATCAATCCCAGAACAACAGCAAAGGACCTTGTGTTGTTCTGGGATCCCCCATACACAAAAAATGTATGCACGCATGACTGTAAGTCGCTTTGGATAAAAGCGTCTGCTAAATGGCATATTATTATTTTTATTGTGAAGATGCTGGAGGACACGGGTACAAAAGTATCTATACATGTATCCACAGTAAAACGAGTCCTATATCGACATAACCTGAAAGGCCACTCAGCAAGGAAGAAGCCACTGCTCCAAACCCGCCATAAAAAAGCCAGACTACGGTTTGCAACTGCACATGGGGACAAAGATCGTACTTTTTTTAGAAATGTCCTCTGGTCTGATGAAAAAAAAGTAGAACTGTTTGGCTATAATGACCATCGTTATGTTCGGAGGAAAAAGGTGGTGGCTTGCAAGCCAAAGAACACCATCCCAACCGTGAAGCACGGGAGTGGCAGTATCATGCTGTGGGGGTGCTTTGCTGCAGGAGGTACTGGTGCACTTCACAAAATAGATGGCATCATGAGGAAGGAAAATTACGTGGATATATTGAAGCAACATCTCAAGACAAGTTAAAGCTTGGTCGCAAATGGATCTTCCAAATGGACAATGACCCCAAGCATACTTCCAAAGTTGTGGCAAAATGGCTTAAGGACAACAAAGTCAAGGTATTGGAGTGGCCATCACAAAGCCCTGACATCAATCCTATAGAAAATGTGTGGGCAGAACTGAAAAAGTGTGTGCGAGCAAGGAGGCCTACGAACCTGACTCAGTTACACCAGCTCTGTCAGGGGGAATGGGCCAAAATTCATCCAACGTATTGTAGGTAGCTTGTGGAATGCTACCCAAAACGTTTGACACAAGTTAAACAATTTAAAGGCAATGCTACCAAATACTAATTGAGTGTATGTAAACTTCTGACCCACTGAGAACGTGATGAAAGAACTAAAAGGTGAAATAAATCATTCTCTCTACTATTATTCTGACATTACATGTTCTTAAAATAAAGTGGTGATCCTAACTGACCTAAGACAGGACATTTTTACTAGGATTAAATGTCAGGAATTGTGAAAAACTGAGTTTTAATGTATTTGGCTAAGGTGTATGTAAACTTCCGACTTCAACTGTACCTTCAGAGGTTAATGTACCAAACCAGTTGCAGTGACACGTTTTTTGTTGTTGTGCACTCTTCTCAAACAATAGCATGGTATTTTTTTCATTGTAATAGCTACTGTAAATTGGACAGTGCAGTTAGATTAAAAAGAATTTAAGCTTTCTTCCCATATAAGACATGTCTATGTACTTACAACAGTCATGCTAATCACATTAGCACCCATTAACTCAACCGTCCCGTATATGGGACATCGATCCCATAGAGGTTAAACAAATCAAAATATAGTTTATATTAGAGATTCTTCAAATAGCCACCCTTTGTCTTGATGACAGCTTTGCACACTCTTGGCATTCTCTCAACCAGCTCATGAGGTAGTCATCTGGAATGCCTTTCAATTAACAGGTGTGTCTTCTTAAAAGTTAATTTGTGTAATTTCTTTCCTTCTTCATGCGTTTGAGCCAATCAGTTGTGTTGTGACAAGGTAGGGGGGGTATACAAAAGATAGCCCTATTTGGTGAAAGACCAAGTCCATATTACGGCAAGAACAGCTCAAATAAGCAAAGAGAAACGACAGTCCATCATTACTTTAAGACATGAAGGTCAGTCAATACGGAAAATCTCAAGAACTTTAGTTTCTTCAAGTGCATTTCCAAAAACCATCAAGCTCTATGATGAAACTGGCTCTCATGAGGACCGCCACAGGAATGGAAGACCCAGAGTTACTGCTGCTGCAGAGGATAAGTTCATTAGAGTTACCGGCCTCAGAAATTGCAGCCCAAATAAATGCTTCACAGAGTTCAAGTAACAGACAAAACTCAAACATCAGCTGTTCAGAGGAGACTGTGTGAATCAGGGCTTCATGGTCGAATTGCTGCAAAGAAACCACTACTAAAGGACAACTATAAGAAGAAAATACCTGCTTGGGCCAAGAAACACGAGCAATGGACATTAGACCTGTGGATATTTGTCCTTTGGTCTGGAGTCCAAATTGGAGATTTTTGGTTACAACCGCCGTGTCTTTGTGAGACGCCGTGTGGGTGAACGGATGATCTCCACATGTGTAGTTCCCACCGTAAAGCATGGAGGAGGAGGTGTTATGGTGTGGTGGTGCTTTGCTGGTGACATTGTCTGTGATATATTTAGAATTCAAGGCACACTTAACCATCATGGCTACCACAGCATTCTGCAGCAATACGCCATCCCATCTGGTTTGGGTTAGTGGGGCTATCATTTGTTTTTCAACAGGACAATTACCCAACACACATCCAGGCTGTGTAAGGGCTATTTTACCAAGAAGGAGAGTGATGGAGTGCTGCATCAGATGACCTGGCCTCCACAATCCCCCGACCTCAACCAAATTGAGATGGTGTGGGATGAGTCGGACCGCAGAGTGAAGGAAAAGCAGCTAACAAGTGCTCAGCATATGTGGGAACTCCTTCAAGACTGTTGGAAAAGCATTACAGGTTAAGCTGGTTGAGAGAATGTCAAGAGTGTGCAAAGCGTGGCTATTTGAAGAAATATATTTTGATTTGTTTAACACTTTTTGGTTACTACATTATTCTATTTGTGTTATTTCATAGTTTTGATGTCTTCACTATTATTCTACAATGTAGAACACAGTAAAAATAAAGAAAAACCCTTTGAATGAGTAGGTGTTCTAAAACTTTTGACTGCTAGTGTAGTTGGCAAAATCTGTCAGTTTTGTTATGAATGAGCCATCTGATTCAAAGAATGATGGAGCTGAGTTTGCCTTTTTTCCCAAGATTTAATTAAAGGTGCTTCAAATCTTTTTATTATCATTAATTATGTCATTGATCTTTGTTTCATAGTGTAGTTTCTTCTTCTTTTTATTCAGTTTAGTCACATTATTTTTTACTTTGGAGTACATTTGCCAATTGGTTGTGCAGCCAGACTTATTTGCCATCTCCTTTGCCTCATCCCTCTCAACCATACACTTTTTCAATTCCTCATCAATCCACAGGGATTTAACAGTTTTTACAATCATTTTCTTATTGGGTGCATGCTTATTAGTAACTGGGATAAGCAATTTCATAAATGTGTCAAGTGCAGCGTCTGGTTGCTCCTCATTACACACCACGGACCAACAAATATTCTATACATCAACAACATAGGAATCACTATAAAACGTATTGTATGACCTCTTATACACTATATTAGGCCCAGCCTTTGGAACTTTGGTTTTCCTAGATATGCTACTATATTGTGATCACTACGATGGATCTGGATACTCCTTTCAAGCTTAATTTCTGCAGCATTAGTAAAGATGTGATCAATACATCAAGACTCCAGACACCCGTCATAGACTGTTCTCTCTGCTACCGCACAGCAATCGGTACCGGAGCGCCAAGTCTGGGACCAAAAGGCTCCTTAACAGCTTTTTTCCCCCAAGCCACTGCTGAACAGTTAATCAAATGGCTACCCAGAGTATTTGCACACACATGCACACACATACAAACACACACACACAAATAACACACACATGCATATTGACGCCGCACGCACACACACACACACACACACACAAACACACAGACACACACACAAAACACACACACACATACATATTGACGCCACACACTCGCACACACGCACACACACACACACACACACAAAACACACACACACATACACCCACACATTCACATTCCTTCACACTCTTCACATACGCTTCTGCTATGTTCTGTTTATTATCTATGCATAGTCACTATACCCCTACCTACATGTACAGTGAGGGAAAAAAGTATTTGATCCCCTGCTGATTTTGTAAGTTTGCCCACTGACAAAGACATGATCAGTCTATAATTTTAATGGTAGGTTTATTTGAACAGTGAGAGACAGAATAACAACAACAAATTCCAGAAAAATGCATGTAAAAAATATTATAAATTGATTTGCATTTTAATGAGGGAAATAAGTATTTGACCCCCTCTCAATCAGAAAGATTTCTGGCTCCCACGTGTCTTTTATACAGGTAACGAGCTGAGATTAGGAGCACACTCTTAAGTGCTCCTAATCTCAGCTTGTTACCTGTATAAAAGACACCTGACCACAGAAGCAATCAATCAATCAGATTCCAAACTCTCCACCATGGCCAAGACCAAAGAGCTCTCCAAGGATGTCAGGGACAAGATTGTAGACCTACACAAGGCTGGAATGGGCTACAAGACCATCGCCAAGCAGCTTGGTGAGAAGGTGACAACAGTTGGTGCGATTATTCGCAAATGGAAGAAACATAAAATAACTGTCAATCTCCCTCGGCCTGGGGCTCCATGCAAGATCTCACCTCGTGGAGTTGCAATGATCATGAGAACGGTGAGGAATCAGCCCAGAACTACACGGGAGGATCTTGTCAATGATCTCAAGGCAGCTGGGACCATAGTCACCAAGAAAACTATTGGTAACACACTACGCCGTGAAGGACTGAAATCCTGCAGCGCCCGCAAGGTCCCCCTGCTCAAGAAAGCACATATACAGGCCCGTCTGAAGTTTGCCAATGAACATCTGAATGATTCAGAGGAGAACTGGGTGAAAGTGTTGTGGTCAGATGAGACCAAAATCGAGCTCTTTGGCATCAACTCAACTCGCCGTGTTTGGATGAGGAGGAATGCTGCCTATGACCCCAAGAACACCATCCCCACCGTCAAACATGGAGGTAGAAACATTATGCTTTGGGGGTGTTTTTCTGCTAAGGGGACAGGACAACTTCACTGCATCAAAGGGACGATGACGGGGCCATGTACCGTCAAATCTTGGGTGAGAACCTCCTTCCCTCAGCCAGGGCATTGAAAATGGGTCATGGATGGGTATTCCAGCATGACAATGACCCAAAACACACGGCCAAGGCAACAAAGGAGTGGCTCAAGAAGAAGCACATTAAGGTCCTGGAGTGGCCTAGCCAGTCTCCAGACCTTAATCCCATAGAAAATCTGTGGAGGGAGCTGAAGGTTTGAGTTGCCAAACGTCTGACTTGGAGAAGATCTGCAAAGAGGAGTGGGACAAAATCCCTCCTGAGATGTGTGCAAACCTGGTGGCCAACTACAATAAACATCTGACCACTGTTATTGCCAACAAGGGTTTTGCCACCAAGTACTAAGTCAAGTTTTGCAGAGGGGTCAAATACTTATTTCCCTCATTACAATGCAAATACATTTATAACATTTTTGACATGCATTTTTATGGATTTTTTTGTTGTTATTCTGTCTCTCACTGTTCAAATAAACCTACCATTAAAATTATAGACTGATCATGTCTTTGTCAGTGGGCAAACGTACAAAATCAGCAGGGGATCAAATACTTTTTTCCCTCACTGTACATATTCCCTCCATTACCTCGACTAACCCGTAACCCTGCACATTGACTCAGTACCGGCACCCCTTGTATATAGCCTCATTATTGTTATTTTATTGTTACTATTTCTCCACATTTTTCTTAGTTACTTTTTAAAACTCTGCATTGTTGGTTAAGGGCTCGTAAGTAAGCATTTCACTGTTGTATTCGGCTCATGTGACATTTTTAATTTTAATTTTATTTGATACTGTGGGAAGAAATAACTTTACAAGCCAGCAACACAAGGACCTCCTTCCTGTGTTGTTCTCCATGCTCTTTTTTGGGTGGTTGTATTGCGATTGGCAGCGTTAGCGAATCTCCCATTAAGAATGCTATTTGTTAACCCGTCTTCAAAGTTGAAAACGCTTGAGTTGGTGACAGATGTTGTTTTTGTTTTCGCCCCCCCAAACAAAAAAAAGCTTGAGTCAGTTTCCTGAGTTTTTCAAAAATGCTGGAAGGATGCATCCCCCTACCCATTTCCCCTCTGGCAGACCTTTTCTCTATCTACTACAGAGAATCACTTCCATACTATTCTTCTCTTCTCTTTCTATTTTTCTCTCTTTGGTCGTTGGGGCACAAGTCTGCTAGTCCATGATACTGCTTTCACTAAGGGGTTTGTTGACATAACAGACACAGCAAAGGCATTTAACAATTTTTGCTTGCAGAATTCAGTCTGTCCTCAGAGTTTAGGTGTCCTTGCATTTTTAAGTTCATTGCATTGCTAAAGCAATGTATCCTTTTTAGTTATAAAGGCCTTTGGGCCTTTATGCGTTTGAGACGCATGCAGACTCAGACCGAGAGTGACCCCTCGGGCGCTACTTGCTCTCTGATGTTTTCTCACAGTTTTGTTTTCAGACCACTCCTGACTCATGAAAGAAGTAAGACTCCCATTCACAATAATTTGCATACAGGATGTGGCTATAGTTATTTTTTATTTTTTTTAGTTAACAAAAAATAATGCTTTGCAATACAGTTAATTTGAGAATGTTTTGAGCAACAACATTGAGAAACTAGAATTCTACATCCCAACAAAGGGAAATAAAGAAGGTTACATTTTCTAGGTAAAATGTAGTGTCTATGGAATTGTGATAACATTAAAAATAATTATTGTAAGAGCTTTTTGGCCTAAGACGCCATTAAATAATGTAATCAGGTGTGCTCCGTTTGACTCCATCGTGTGTGTAAAGGTTATATTTGCCAACTGTTCCAATTTATTTTCCTAAAATATCCCATCCGTGTCAGTGTTTCCAATGTGACTGGAAGCACCTGTAATGTCCTCCACAGCTTCCGAGGAAGCCACGTGAGACAGAGTGAGGAGATATTAATGACAAAGGACAGTAAAGACAACGGCCTCCTTCATATTTTGGAGATAGACGCTTCCTTTGGGAAATTTTCCAATACATTGAACATGATGGGTCCAACTTCCTCCTGGAAAGTACTCGTTCTATTTTAGAACTATTTTAAATCATCAAAACAATGATATCATAGCTGTCAGGGAGGCCAAATTGTATTTTTGCTTGGATTAATTAGAAACGATTGTTATACATTGTAAGGACCACAAATCTACAACTTATGGTGAAAAAAATATTTGCCCCACTGTTGACCTCCAAAGACAGTTTAATAATGGTCTGTCATCATCCTTATCCTTTAATATCTGAAATCAGTACTATGCAGTGCATTTGGAAAGTATTCAGACCCTTTGACGTTTTCCGCATTGTGTTATGTTACAGCCTTATTCTAAAATTGATTAAATTGTTTTTTTTTTCTCACATCAATCTACACACAATACCCAATAACGACAAAGCAAAAACTGGATTTAGAAATGTTTTTAAAAAACTTCACAAAAATGAAATATCACATTTGCATAAGTATTCTGACCCCTTACTCAGTACTTTGTTGAAGCACCTTTGGCAGTGATTCTTGTGTATGATGAGCTTGGCACACCTGTATTTGGGGAGTTTCTCCCATTCTTCTCTGCAGATCCTCTCAAGCACTCTGGAGCAGGTTTTCATCAAGGATCTCCCTGTACTTTGCTCCGTTCATCTTTCCCTCAATCCTGAATAGTCTTCCTGTTCCTGCCACTGAAAAACACCCCCACAGCATGATGCTGCCACCACCATGCTTCACCGTAGGGATGGTGCCAGGTTTCCTCCAGATGTGACGCTTGCCATTCAGGTCAAAGAGTTCAATCTTGGTTTCATCAGACCACATAATCTTGTTTCTCATGGTCTGAGAGTCCTTTAGATGCCTTTTGTAAATACTTCTGTAAATAAGGTATTTCTGTTTTTCATTTTTAATACGATTCCCAGATGTCTGAACTGTCAAATCAAGAAGCAGTGATGCAGTAAAAGGTCATGAATATCACTGACTTTCAATAAATTCCCTGGAGGAAATAAGCAGGAAATAAGCAGGAAATTCGTAAGCCTCCAACCAGGATTTCTGGAAAACCAGGGAATTTATTGAATGTTCCCAGAATGTTTTAACTAGGATAACATCTGTGAGAAGTGAGCCCATGTATTAGTCATTCATAATAACAGAACATTCAGAGAACTTAGCTAAAATCATGGAGAACATTCAGAGAACATTCAGAAAACATAGCCAACTATCATGGACAACATTCTGAGAACATAGTCAAAGGTAACAAGTAACGTTCAGAAAATGTAGTAAAAAATCACAGATAACATTCAAAGAACATAGCCAAAGATCAGGAAGAACATTCCGAGAAATATTGAAGAACATTGGAGTGAATGTTGGAGAACAATGTTGGAGAACAATGTTGGAGAACAGAAATCATGGAGAACATTCAGAGAACCTATCAAAAGATAATGGAAAAACATTCTGAGAATGTAGCCAAAAATATCACAGAGAACATTCAGGGAACGTAGCCCGTGGGCAGAGAAGTGAAGGGCCTCTCTTGGTCAGCAGCCATCTTCTCTGGAGACTATTACAGAGGGCAATTTACATCTGTTTACACTCCCTCTAAAGCTGTATGGAAATCCCATTAAATGAACTGTGACTAGTTGAAATGTTGGACTCCCACACAATAAGTACTGTAGCGATTATGAGGAACAACGACAATGTAACTCCCCTGTGGGTTTCTAACCCAGTTCTCCTGCATGTGGACCTGATAACCACTGCTCTAATAAGGGTATTAATATATTTGTATTATTATCTATAATTACCAAAGAAAACATAAACAATTGGCCATGATATAGAAAACTCAGCCTTCAATCAAAATCGAATCAAATCAAAGTTTATTGGTCATGTACACAGATTTGACAGGTGTTATAGCAGGTGTAGCAAAGTGCTTATATTCTTAATAAGTAAATTAATCCCAATTCCTCAAGGTTTTCATTTCATTAATGCTATTGATATTGAATTGGCACTAGTTCAGTCCCCTGTCTCATTACATCAAATAACATTCTAATTATGAGAAGTGCGATCCTGCTGCTCTGTGGAATTATTATCCCCGCTCTGACAATATTTGCCGCCCTTCTCCTCCAACTTTATTCATCTAGAAATAGCTCTGGCCTACTAATGAGGCTCTTTCTGTCTCAGGCTTCATTTGGCACAGCACAAAGCCTCGGCTGACTATCCCCCGCAGGTTCACTAGACTGGACACGGAGCTTGATTCCAGATTCCAACCTCCTCTGTGTCATCCTCTTTAAGTGATTTCCGACACAAAATGCAAGAAGGCGTTCCATGCAAACCACAGATAACGAATTAAAAAAGGCAATCGCACATCTGAGCTATCTTGATGCAGGTGAATGACATAACTTAAAAGAACTGCTCTTGCTAGTATCACAGTTTTTTTTGTGACGCTTAAGTGTCGGCCCCAGATAAAGGAAATGAGACAAGGGGGCAAGATAAGGAAAGGAGACAATATAAGGAAAGGAGACACAATCAGGAAAGGAGGCAATATAAGGAAAGGAGGCAATAGAAGGAAAGGAGGCAATAGAAGGAAAGGAGGCAAGATAAGGAAAGGAGGCAAGATAAGGAAAGAAGGAAAGCCTCTTCAAGACTTGTAATGCCCTGTCATGGACAATAACATCATTGAGGATAACATCATGGATGATAACATAATGGGTGGTGGTCATGGTGGAAAACATAATGGAGGATAACATCATGGGTGGTGGTCATGGTTGGAAAACATAATGGAGGATAACATCATGCAAGATAACATCATGGGTGGTGGTCATGGTTGGAAAACATCATGGAGGAAAACATCATGAAAGATAACATCATGGGTGGTGGTCATGGAGGAAAACATTGTGGAGGATAACACCTTGGGTGGTGGTCATGGAGGAAAACATTATGGAGGATAACATCATGGGTGGTGGTCATGGAGGAAAACATTATGGAGGATAACACCATGGAAGATAACACCATGAAGGATAACATCATTTGATGGTGGTGGTGGGGGTGTGGGGAGGTTCACTGAGGTCTTCCTCATAAGTCACCGAATCTGGACACATTGGCAGGCACGTTCACTCTCGCTGTGAAGGGGAAAAAAATGTGAAAACACAGACACTGACAGCGCAAGTGACACTGAACCCATCGTTGTTCTAAGGAAAGAAGGACAAATGGGAGCAGTGGTCGTTCCGTTCCAAATGGTCACAGACAGATTCATCTGGCCACATGCAGGAAGTTTCCATGGGCCTTCCCTCCACACACCACTGGGATGGCTAATTCCGGTTCACACAAATCCCCCCCCCCCCATCCCTCTTCCTTCCCCTCCATCAGTTGATGTGATTCTACAACAGGGAGGGAGTACACAGCAATTTCTTACTCCACAGGTCACTCTTCACTCAAACCCCTGTTGCGCTGTAGGATACTGTAAATATCTAACCCTTGGGGCAGATGTTGTGCAAATCCCTGAAACCTCCGGTCGCTCTCTGTTATGCACATTACCTTAGGGATGGCTTGGCAGCAATACTGAACTCCTGCTAAGGGAGGGGGGTTGTATGGTCCCCCTTTTAGGACAACCTCGGCTTCACGCGAGGCGAGGCTGATGGTGTCCTAAAATGTACGCCGTAAACGAGAGACTGGAGTAAGCTCAGAATGACTCCCCACTCTGTAAACTTCGTATTTCCCCCCCTCTGCTCCTCCTTATCCTTCCTGCCCATCCCTTGTAAGTGTTAACTCCTTGAGGACACTGGGCAGTCTTCTTCACCCAGCCACCACACCCCTTGGTGTAAAGGATTCAGGAACACATTCACAGACAATGTTTGTCTAGTGAAAGCAATCTGGCCTCTCCACCTCGCCCTACCTTGCCTTTGTAGTCCTCAACTCATGTGTCCATTGCATTCACTGATAATAGCCCACAAAATGTAATCAGTGGTCGTGGTTTTCTGCTATCCAAGTGTTAGTTGGTGCATGTCACTCTAGGCATAGTTCAATTTAACATTTCAGATAAAGCTATGAGATATCTATTTTTTTAACTTTGGATTTCCACATACAGTCAATTGCAAATGTAATAATGGTAATAAAATGTTTTAGAAGACTACTGTGTTGCCTGCCTCTGGTTGGACCAGGCCTGAGAAATAACATGGCATCCAAAACTGCTCTTAAGGTTTGAGAGGTCAAGGTTCATCCTTGGGTCCACCACTGCCCCTTTATGAGGTTTGGCAGGCTCTCCACAACCATACAGGAAACAGTGTGATCCCACATTCCACCCTTTCCCAGAGCCTAGGGCAGGGGTAGAACAATGGCAGGAAATAGAGAAAGATTACATTTTGTCCCTAGAGGTGGAACCTTCTTCGGAGGAACACCTCACTTTAACGGGCTGCCACTCAAATCAACCCCAGAATGGGAGGCAAATTAGAATGACCCAAAGCCAACATTGGATCAAATAGAGGAGCCTGTACTAAACACTTCCAGTGTGCTCCTTTTCTCCACTCCTTCATTGACGCAGATTTTAAAAGATGGAAAGCAATATGGAGGATGCCTTCCAGGAATATGTTTTCACCTGTCCAAGGGCTAGATGAATCCATATACAGAATATGCAGTGTGTACCGTGAATGAAGTCTCTGCGAACGGGGGAACATTGCCTTTAAATTTAAATTGTGCTATAGCGAGGATCATTAAAATGCTAATCAATTTATAACATTTTTGACATGCGTTTTTCTGGATTTTTTTGTTGTTTATCTGTCTCTCACTGTTCAAATAAACCTACCATTAAAATTATAGACTGATAATTTCTTTGTCAGTGGGCAAACTTACAAAATCAGCAGGGGATCAAATACTTTTTTCCCTCACTGTATATGGGGGATTGGAAATTTAGCAGACAATTATATTGATGGAAGCCACAATAATCCCCCCGCCCCCATCTAAAAATAAATACAGAAGGGGAACGGATTTGAAGGCAACTTTGACCACTTCTCCATTCATCTGATAAAGCTTTAGTGTCAGAACAACACCCAGGACCATGGGCTGCCTACTACAGACGTAGGATCTTAATTTGATCAATCTTTTGTTGCTGAGCAAAGTTTGTAATTTCCTCTGTCAAAATGTTAGACTTGAGTTGCCCTAAAACAAAACAAAATCTATCAACCCCTACAAAAATGTCCATTAATTATAATCCACATAATAATTCACATTTCCTGTTACTGCAGGATTATTTTCCTGCTGTAACGAACTGGCTCAAATTAATTGTATTAATTGACGTGTTTTCTGACTTTATTGTGAAATGGAAAAATGTCTGCTGACTCAGATCAAGTTTATTTCAGTGTCAGCATATTGCACCCGGAAAAGACATACAATGTGTACTGGGTAGATTAGGTCCATTGTTATAAGAAATATGATTATTATTGTCTTCTCTTTCAACCAAAGTTTAGACAAACATGCAGTGGTGGAAAAAGTACCCAATTGTCATACTTGAGTAAAAGTAAAGATACTTTAATAGAAAATGAAAGTCACCCAGTACAATACTACTTGAGTAAAAGTCTAAAAGTATTTGGTTTTAAAATATACTTAAGTATCAAAAGTAAATGTAATTGATAAAATGTACTTAAGTATCAAAAGTAAAAGTAAAAGTATAAATCATTTCAAATTCCTTATATTAAGCAAACCAGATGGCACCATTTTCTTGTCTTTTAAATTTACGGACAGCCAGGTGCACACTCCAACACTCAGACATAATTTACAAATGAAGCATTTGTGTTTAGTGAGTCCACCAGATCCGAGGCAGTAGGGATCACCAGGGATGCTCTCTTGATAAGTGTGTGAATTTGACGATTTCCCTGTCCTGCTAAGCATTCAAGTACTTTTGGGGGTCAGGGAAAATGTATTTAGGAAAAAGTACATAATTTTTTTTAGGAATGTAGTGAAGTAAAAGTAAAAGTTGTCAAAAATATAAATAGTGAAGGAAAGTACAGATACCCCAAAAAACGACTTAAGTAGTACTTTAAAGTATTTTTACTTAAGTACTTTAGACTACTGCAAACATGTATCCAATGGAGCTGCCAAGGAGAGGGTTGATGTCATCACATGCTGTAATTGGATGAGTGTGAATTTATTGCCCCGTGAATCCTTGCGGCATGATGATTCCGACACTTCCTGCAGAGCCACCCAAAGCAGGTCGCCACAGCAACCAGAATTCCTAGTTCTTGACTCACCGTGTCACTTTTCAACACCCCTTCCTATCGCCAAGATCTCAATCCATTTGTTCCCTAGAGTCCTAGGACTTCAATTGTGGTTAACTGGCTTATTAGCACCAGTTTCAAGAAATATTTTTTAAGAAAAGCGGCAGACGCTACTTACTATAACTTACTATAATTTATTATATGCGGTCTGGTGAGGATTGCAGAGATAGTGGCTGAGGTTTTTGCAACTGCACAACATTTGGCAGCCGTACAAGGGCTGGGTTCATCTTTCATATGCATGCTCTAGTCAGTAGAGAAACCAGAGATCACAAACTTGATGTACATTGAATGCCTTGGGAGCTTCAAATCAAATCAATAGTTTCTGTTTGCTGAACTAGATGTCACTGTTGATAGTAGTTTGTTGGCATGCCACTGCTTTGCAGCATGGAACTTTGACACTGAGTGGGCGTCGCTACAATGAAAACTGAGTGGTAAATATATTGCATTTAATGGGTTCGACAGATGTTTTATCAGTCCTTTGACAGTGCAAACCAATCTCGTTTGGACAGTGCTATAGAGATGCTATGACAAAAGGTCAAATAATATATTACTGTTTTTAGCTGCTTTCTATGTTCTTTTACAACGGTACTTACGTCAAATATGATCAATGTTATGTTTATGGATACATTTAATAAGTTACCCTTTTCCACCAAGCGTATTGGGAATATAGCACTAGGATGGCCCTGGGACTCAAGTGAATTGCTGAGCCACACACAAATTCTACTCTCCATTAGCAGGAGTCTTGGTAACGGTAACCAAAGAAACCCTGTCAGTTGGCACCATTTAATAAGCTTGGCAGGGGACTGTGCTTCACGGAATGTGTAATACAACTCTTGGGATATATCCTCCGTTGTGATGATGCACATCCCACAGGCTGCTGGATTGGATCTTCGTCGCTTTCTTCCCCCCTCGTGCATTCTGTTGACCTTGCATGTCAGTGATGTGTGGTTTTTGGCAGCCTTCACAGTGAGTTCCAGCGAAGTAAGGGATCTAGCTCTCTCAGTGGATGCTGACACCAATGTAGGATCGGTGTCATATTCAACGCTCATCATCATACTAAAGCATGATTGTAATTTTCAACAAATTGAAAAGTTTAATTAAAGACTCAAACTTTTTATTTAAAACTGACAGTTTTATAATGCAGTAATAAAAATGATGATAGGTATATATTGACAATATGACATAATAAACATAATTTTATGTATTTTTAACATCCTTTTATAATGTGTTAATATTACTATAATCTGATGCATCCATAATCTGATGCATCCATCAATCATATCTTTATATAAATAGAGCTATAACTATGCAGTAGCTATATTCAGTTTTATAAATAACCTCCAGTATATCCTCTATCTTTGGCAATGTCCAGGGTTTAGCCAACACACAGACACAGATCCACAAAAGGTAAATTATACAAAATACTTGTGCTCAAAAAATACACCAAATGTTTCAGTGATTTAGTTTCAGTTAAAAGGCCAGAAAAAAATTAAAAAGTGTTTGAACCTTTCTCCAGATACGTACGCATTCAATTTCACAGGAGGCTGCTGAGGGGAAAACGGCTCATAATAATGGCCGGAACGGAGCAAATGGAATGGCATCAAACACCTGGAAACCATGTGTTTGATGTATTTGATACCATTCCACTGATTCCACTCCAGCCATTACCACGAGCCCGTCCTCCCCAATTAAGGTGCCACCAGCCTCCTGTGTTCAACTTGCATAAGGGTAGGTGGGGGTGAGCTATTTCTGAAACACACTTCTAAATGTGGGCGACATGACCAGTCAATTTGATCCAACCGCATTAGTTTAAACATTATTCTACGCTACTTGTGCAGTTTGAAGTGGATTGGTAGGCCAGGTTAGTCATTGTTACCTTGACTCATTCCCATGTGTAATGCAGTCAGTATCACACTGGTGAATAAAGAACACAGAACCATTAGGCATTTCTAGAGAAGCTCTTCAATAAATAACACTGCATCCCAAAAATATAGTATTGGCAATTATACCGACCATTCTTTGTAGAAATACTATTTATGCTGTACTAGGAAATTATTGATGTTTTCATTGTACGAGTGACTGCTTTAATTTAGACATATTCATAAAATGTGTGAATAGCAGCAAGGTTAACAATGATCTGTTGAAATCTGTTGAGAGATGCTTATACAATATTTCTAGTATTTATTTCCTTAACAATAGGGCACCAGCTGGGGAGCCAGTCAACAAACCAACAACACTGACCCAACATTAGAACCTGGAAACAACGTCACAACATGACTAGACTGCAACATTCTCATATCTTTAAAGACTTGGAACCTGGAAACAACGTCACATCATGACTAGACTGCAACATTCTCATAGCCTTGAGGATCCAACAAATCCAGAATCATTCCTTGAAATCCACAGCTGAGGCATTACCATTTTATGTTAATCTCTATCTCTCTGGAATTTTCAAGGAAGTGTTTCACAATCACATGTAATACTAGTTAATGAGAGCCATACAAATGTTCCTACTGGGAAGACGATTCGATGAGCACCATCTGTGGGACAGTTAAAAGGTGAACTGACATTTAATTTACTACATTTTCATTGTTTAAGACTGGTAGGTCTCTCCTCAAGCTTGGTATGTCTATCCTCAAGCTTGGTAAGTCTGTCCACAAGTCTTGGAAGGTCTCTCCTCAAGCTTGGTAGGTCTGTCCACAAGCTTGGTAGGTCTCTCCTCAAGCTTGGTAGGTCTCTCCTCAAGCTTGGTATGTCTCTCCACAAGCTTGGTAAGTATGTCCTCAAGCTTGGTATGTCTGTCAACAGGCTTGGTAGGTCTGTCCCCAAGCTTGCTAGGTCTCTCCTCAAGCTTGGTAGGTCTCTCCTCAAGCTTGGTAGGTCTGTCCACAAGCTTGGTAGGTCTGTCCACAAGCTTGGTAGGTCTCTCCTCAAACTTAGTAGATCTGTCCTCAAACTTGGTAGGTTCTCCTCAAGCTTGGTAAGTATGTCCTCAAGCTTGGTATGTCTGTCCACAGGCTTGGTAGGTCTGTTCCCAAGCTTGCTAGGTCTCTCCTCAAGCTTGGTAGGTCTCTCCTCAAGCTTGGTAGGTCTGTCCACAAGCTTGGTAGGTCTGTCCACAAGCTTGGTAGGTCTCTCCTCAAACTTGGTAGATCTGTCCTCAAACTTGGTAGGTTCTCCTCAAGCTTGGTAGGTCTCTTATCAAGCTTGCTAGGTCTCTCCTCAAGCTTGGTAGGTCTCTCCTCAAGCTTGGTATGTCTGTCCACAAGCTTGGTAGGTCAGTCCCCAAGCTTGCTAGGTCTCTCCTCAAGCTTGGTAGGTCTCTCCTCAAGCTTGGTAGGTCTGTCCACAAGCTTGGTAGGTCTGTCCACAAGCTTGGTAGGTCTCTCCTCAAACTTAGTAGATCTGTCCTCAAACTTGGTAGGTTCTCCTCAAGCTTGGTAAGTATGTCCTCAAGCTTGGTATGTCTGTCCACAGGCTTGGTAGGTCTGTTCCCAAGCTTGCTAGGTCTCTCCTCAAGCTTGGTAGGTCTCTCCTCAAGCTTGGTAGGTCTGTCCACAAGCTTGGTAGGTCTGTCCACAAGCTTGGTAGGTCTCTCCTCAAACTTGGTAGATCTGTCCTCAAACTTGGTAGGTTCTCCTCAAGCTTAGTAGGTCTCTTATCAAGCTTGCTAGGTCTCTCCTCAAGCTTGGTAGGTCTCTCCTCAAGCTTGGTATGTCTGTCCACAAGCTTGGTAGGTCAGTCCCCAAGCTTGCTAGGTCTCTCCTCAAGCTTGGTAGGTCTCTCCTCAAGCTTGGTAGGTCTGTCCACAAGCTTGGTAGGTCTGTCCACAAGCTTGGTAGGTCTCTCCTCAAACTTAGTAGATCTGTCCTCAAACTTGGTAGGTTCTCCTCAAGCTTGGTAAGTATGTCCTCAAGCTTGGTATGTCTGTCCACAGGCTTGGTAGGTCTGTTCCCAAGCCTGCTAGGTCTCTCCTCAAGCTTGGTAGGTCTCTCCTCAAGCTTGGTAGGTCTGTCCACAAGCTTGGTAGGTCTGTCCACAAGCTTGGTAGGTCTCTCCTCAAACTTGGTAGATCTGTCCTCAAACTTGGTAGGTTCTCCTCAAGCTTGGTAGGTCTCTTATCAAGCTTGCTAGGTCTCTCCTCAAGCTTGGTAGGTCTCTCCTCAAGCTTGGTAGGTCTGTCCACAAGCTTGGTAGGTCTGTCCACAAGCTTGGTAGGTCTCTCCTCAAACTTGGTAGATCTGTCCTCAAACTTGGTAGGTTCTCCTCAAGCTTGGTAGGTCTCTTATCAAGCTTGGTAGGTCTCTCCTCAAGCTTGGTAAGTATGTCCTCAAGCTTGGTAAGTATGTCCTCAAGCACGGTAAGTCTGTCTTCAAGCTTGGTAAGTCTGTCTTCAGGCATGGTAGGTCTCTCCTCAAGCTTGGTAGGTCTCTCCTCAAGCTTGGTAGGTCACTCCCCATGCTTGGTAGGTCTGTCATCAAGCTTGGTGGGTCTTTCCACAAGCTTAGTAAGTCTATGAGGACAAACAGCTGCAGTCTCAATTTGCTCCGTGATCCCCATTAATTTGATGTTTGCATCTTAATGGCCTTCATTGCCAAGCTAAGGGCAGAAGAGCAAGGAAACATTTATAAATAATTCCTGCCTTGTTTAAGGAGCGCTCTTATCTAAACACATGCAGGAGATTGAATATTAGACCCATTTATTTTTGTTGGCGTGTCCATGGGAACATACAGCACCCTTAGTTGAATAAATGTCAACTCAAGGATCTCCTTGTTGGTTTATAAACGGAATTCAAACCAACTTTATCCAAGCAATGATTTGATTAATGAAGGATTTTTTAATTTGCATTGTCATGCCAAGTTTAAACTACAGTTCTTCAAAGCACTGCGCTAGTTTCTCTTCACAGTAGAATAGAGAAGGAAGTGTCATTTAAACCACTTCTGATTGATTTGGGATTGACATTCAAGTTTGAATTGGTTTTCTTAGTGTAATCGGTGCAAACGGTGCCACTATACATTCCAAGGGGGTCAGACGATGACAGATTTAACTTAAGCAAATCTTTACTTGTCTTTGTGAAACTTGACAAATAAACAATGCTCTCTGACTCTTCGTGAGATACTATACCTTGTCCTGATACAGTAAGGACCTGGTGGCACTCCCATACAGGCACAAACGTCTGTGCAGGTGAGCTTTGAAAGACCTAACATACCCAGGGAGAAGAAGTCACACATTGATGTATGATTCGCTGACAGATGCGAAGTGGGATTATCCAGATATTCCGATAGATTCCTGACACAGAAGCGCGGACATGCAAATTATTGTTTGGAAAAGACTGACGCAAAAAATGGAACAAGACCCGTTGGTGTCAAGCTCAATGAGCTCTTTGATTTCCTCAGGGAGTTATATACTACTGAGTCAGTAACTCTGTACCGTGAAGTAGGATGACCTAGTTGATAGTTGATGGGGATTTCAATATTTGTATCATCTCTGTTGCTTAACACGAAAGCATTCACAGTAGTGAACGTGCATATATATTCACCCCCTTTGCTATGAAGCCCCTAAATAAGATCTGCTGCAACCAATTACCTTCAGAAGTCACATAATTAGTTAAATAAAGTCCACCTGTGTGCAATCTAAGTGTGATCTCAGTTTATATACACATGTTCTGAAAGGCCCCAGAGTCTGCAACACCACTAAGCAAGGGGCACCACCAAGCAAGCAGCACCATGAAGACCAAGGAGCTCTCCAAACAGGTCAGGGACAAAGTTTTGGAGAAGTACAGATCAGGGTTGGGTTCCAAAAAAAACATCTGAGCACTATTAAATCCATTATAAAAAAATTGAAAGAATATGGCATCACAACAAACCTGCAACGAGAGGGCCGCCCACCAAAACTCACGGACCACGCAAGGAGGGCATTAATCAGAGAGGCAACAAAGACACCAAAGATAGCCCTGAAGTGGTAGGCATGTTGTGTAAATCAAATTATACAAACCCCACAAAAATTAATTTTAATTCCAGGTTGTAAGGCAACAAAATAGGAAAAATGCCAAGGGGGGGGGGTGAATACTTTTGCAAGGCACTGTACAGCTCTGGTTACCCACACACGAGAGCTATGTCCTGACTTCTATTCTCACCTTCCGTTAACGGGGCCTCCGTTACGATACACCTGTCTTCACTCACCAGGCTCTAAAGACCATTCAGGCTGACGCAAGTTGGCCGCTGCTTCGGGAACTTCTCTTCCTTGGATCTCTGTGGTTTAACTGTGTAGCTCAGTTGGTAGAGCATGGCGCTTGCAACGCCAGCGTTGAGGGTTTGATTCCCACGGTGGGCCAGTATGAAAAAATTTAAAATGTGTGCAGGTCAAACACACTGGTTGTGGGACACAGAACTACTGTGATTGTTGGGCTTCCACGTCTAATCCTCAGATATTTAATCTCCATTCTCTTTCTTTTGAGAGGACAAACTTGCAGCGTGTTGTTTGTCTGCCAAAGCCATTAGAGAAGAAATACTGTTGATTGCTCAGTCTAACTAGGCTCCGTCCTCCAGAGCATGCTCACAAAGGTAATGCTCACAAAGGTAATGCTCACAAAGGTAATGCTCACAAAGATAATGCTCACAAAGATAATGCTCACAAAGGTAATGCTCACAAAGGTAATGCTCACAAAGGCAATGCTCACAAAGGTAATGCTCACAAAGGTAATGCTCACAAAGGTAATGCTCACAAAGGTAATGCTCTTATTTGTGTTTTTATTTATTCATGCTGCTGTTTAGACCTCTGGGGATGAGGGAAGAGCGTCCAGGGCTGACCTTGTCATTACAATGTTTACACTTATGCCAGGGGACGAATCCGACACTGTTCAATTTAGTGAACTGTGTCTGGGTGAATATGGCGTTATAGTGTTTCAGGCAGATTACACACTAAAGCACAACACTTGTGATATGACAACACTCGTGCATTGTTAATGTAATGAACTTATGTCAGGTAGATAAGTGTACATGTTCTATAATACTGCATGATTTACTGTCCAGAGAAGGCTAGCTTCATTGGTTATTCAATCAGTACCTCTTTTATAAGGGCACTGCAATACAATATGTGTCCTGAACACTGATTCAGATAACATACAGGGTTAGCATAGCTGCTCTGTGAAATGACAAACAAGCAGCCCATTGCCTTGGTCACATTACACCAAGGCCCCCTTGGGTGTTTCCCAAGGCACGGAAAAACAGATCTGACCAATCCAATCCTTCCTCGCAGCTGTGACCCCTACAAAGGAACAGACGGGGGTGACGACTGAACACCCTCTCAAATATCAGCACCTGTCCCTGTTGTGTTTCTAGAGGGAGAGGGGGGGGGGGGGGGGGGGGGGAGTAACGAGAGAGAGAGAGAGAGAGAGAGGAGAGTCCTACTCTTCTCAGAAAACCGAGGTCAACCAACTCCACGTGACGGCCCCCCTCATATTCAGACCCATCTCAGGCTCGTTACCCCTCTAACCTCAATTACAAATTACACCTCGGTTCCTTCCAGTTCCTCTGCTGCCAATGACTGGAACGAACTGCAAAAATCTCTGAAGCTGGAGACTCTTATCTCCCTCACTAACTTTAAGCATCAGTTGTCAGAGCACCTTACCGATCACTGCACCTGTACACAGCCCATCTGTAATTAGCCCACCCAACTACCTCATCCCCATATTGTTATTTATTTTGCTAATTTTCACCCCAGTATCTCTATTTGCACATCATCTCTTGCACATCTATCATTCCAGTGTTAATACTAAATTGTAATTATTTTGCACTATGGCCTATTTATTGCCTTACCTCCATAACTTACTACATTTGCACACACTGTATATAGATTTTCTGTTGTGTTATTGACTGTACGTTTTGTTTATTCCATATGTAACTCTGTGTTGTTGTTGTTTTTATCGCACTGCTTTGCTTTATCTTGGCCAGGTCGCAGTTGTAAATGAGAACTTGTTCTCAACTGGTTTACCTGGTTAAATAAAGGTTAAATAAAAAGGTTGAGCAGGGGTTTGTTTCAGTGTAAATCCTACTGCTATGTTATCTCCAGTAACAGTCTAAAGATTCAGTGGAATGAAGCAGGAAGAAGAAGTGACCAGTATTCCTAAGTGGAAACTCTGTTCTTCAAATCCCCCATGTACCCTTTAACCTCTCTGAAGTTCCAAAATGCATATTAGTACTGTATGTCCTTTCCCACTTTCTTCCAAACTATTTGAAGTATCATGTAGTTACCAAGAGTTTATGTCCAAATTAGTCAGCTCCCAAAAAAACAACACATCCTAAGAAACTGTGAATTATCTCAAAATCTTACAAAACTTTAATGTGAACTTCCAAAAGTTGGTACGCTAATCTTAACATCTCAACCGTGCTTCCATAATGGCTAGATCAGCAATCAAAATAGTCCAATCATTAGTCTAACCGTCCCTAAAGTCCAGCTGCACTCAAGCCACCTCTTGTTGTTCTTGATCAAAAAACTATGTGTGTACTTTGCAGATAACCATTTCCAAATTCCGCAAATAAACAGACGTTTATCTCCAGAAAAAAGTTGGCTCAGTTCCTAAGGATACTTTGGAGCTATCAGCACGAGCCTCTGTAATTGTTTTTATTGAACAGAGACCCTTCCTTTGCCCCATTTCCTCTGCTATCATAGGGAGGGGGGTGATTAGATAGGAAATACACACAAGTTGGCGCCTTCCCATCCTGCCTTGGAGCTCGCAAGAGCCTGAGCGGGTCAGGATCTTCGTAAATCGCAGCATGAAAACAAACCCAAGGTTTGTCCTTTGTGTTCAACTGTCCATGCAAGGACTTCAGAACAATAGATATTCACATATTTGACAAAGCACAATAAGGAAACGATCCACTTCTGGGGTTTTAAAGCCGTCCTGCTTATGGAGAGTGTCAAAAGTGATTGATGGCACTTTTCTGGACTCTTTTCGCCACTCTTCAATAGATGATGTCATCCTGAGGCTCAGGAGGGTTAGAACGCTCTCTGCTATCCTCACTTAGGTGGTGGCCAGACTATAAACACTGGGTTTTCCTGGCACCACTGTGATGGTTTTGCCCGATTGTTGATGGAGGACACCGGCGGTTGGTTTTCTCATGAAGTCACATGTTTGGTTTGGCCAATCGTCAACAGGTTAAAGTCTGTCAGGCCAAAGTATATAGGAAAGTCAGTCTATCATTAACTACTAATCAAACCCCCTACACATAAACGGGTTATACCTAGTTAGATCATATCCCACCTGACTTGTAACCAGCCATCCTGTTTCCTGTATGGAGTTTTCATTTTTAAATCTTTACAAATCCGTTATGAGTAATAAAATAAACTGACCTTTCACTTTTTTCAGCAAGGTCTCTAAAGTGTGCAATCATCATGTCAAGCCTCCCATGCCCTACAGACATGATGGCAGGTTGCCTAGCGGTTAAAAGCGTTGGGCCAGTAACCAAAAGGTCGCTGGTTTGAATCCCTAAGCCGACTAGGTGAAAAATCTGTCCTTGAGCAAGGCACTTAACCCTAATTGCTCCTGTTAGTCACTATGATTAATCACTAAAATGTACTCTGAACAAAAATATAAATGCAACGTGAAGGTGTCATGAGCTGAGGTAAAAGATCCTAGAAATATTCCATACGCACAAAAAGCTTATTTCTCTCAAATTTTGTGCACACATTTGTTTACATCCCTGTTAGTGAGCATTTCACCTTTACCAAGATAATACATCCACCTGACAGGTGTGTCATATCAAGAAGCTGATTAAACAGCATGATCATTACACAGGTGCACCTTGTGCTGGGGACAATAAAAGGCACTCAACACAATGCCACTGATGTCTCAAGTTTTGATTGAGCGTGCAATTGGCCTGCTGATTGTAGGAATGTCCACCAGAGCTATTGCCAGAGAATGTAATGTTAATTTATCTACCATAAACTGCCTCCAACATCATTTTAGAAAATTTGGCAGTTCCTCCAACTGGCCTCACAACCGCAGACCACGTGTGGGCGAGTGGTTTGCTGATGTCAACATTGTGAACAGAGTGCCCCATGGTGGCGGTGGGGTTATGGTTTGGGGAGGCATAAGCTATGGACAAAAAACACAATTGCATTTTAAATGCACAATAGAAATTTAAATGCACAAAGATACCGTGACGAGATCCTGAGACCCATTGTCGTGCCATTCATCCGCCGCCATCACCTCATGTTTCAGCATGATAATAAACGGCCCCATGTCGCAAGGATCTGTACACAATTCCTGGAAGCGGAAAATGTCCCAGTTCTTCCACGCCCTGCAAACTCACCAGACATGTCACCCATTGAGCATGTTTGGGATGCTCTGGATCGACGTGTACGACAGCGTGTTCCAGTTCCCGCCAATATCCAGCAACTTCACACAGCCATTAAAGAAGAGTGGTTCAACATTCCACAGGCCACAATCAACAGCCTGACCAACTCTATGTGAAGGAGATCTGTCGCGTTGCATGAGGCAAATGATGGTCACACAAGATACTGACTGGTTTTCTGATCCACGCCCCTACCTTTTTTTTAAAGGTATCTGTGACCAACAGATGCATATATGTCTTCCCAGTCATGTGAAATCCATAGATTAGGGCCTAATGAATTTATTTCAATTTACTGATTTCCTTATATGAACTGTAACTCAGTAAAATCTTTGAAATTGTTGCATGTTGAGTTTATATATATTTTATGTCTACATGGATTCCCCATTGACTACTGTGGATTTATGTATATTCAAGAATAAACCAAACAATCTGTCAACACCATTCCCTCTTGTCCCGTGGTCTCCCAAGACCCCAAATATACTCTTAATCCTGGGAGATATTTAGCAGACATGTCAGTTGTACCATAAAGGCCAGAGACAGCTCCACAGACATTTCTTTCTTGGCACTCTGCCACTCCTCTGGATGTCCCTTTTTTCCCCTTTCTCCCTCCCACACCAGCCTCCAATGCTCGTTAGGGAGCCATGGTAGAATCAGAGCGCTGATCCGTGAGGGGAGAACCGGCGTTCTCTGACACATTTCACTAGCACTCATAGCGGGATGAGAACAGCCTTCTGGAGCCCACTGAGAACAATGGGAAGTCGGACGGAAGGAGGGGCGGCATTTTGTCATTTGGGTGCATTGGGTGTACAGTGGGGAAAAAAGTATTTAGTCAGCCACCAATTGTGCAACTTCTCCCACTTAAAAAGATGAGAGAGGCCTGTAATTTTCATCATAGGTACACGTCAACTATGACAGACAAAATGAGAGAAAAAAATCCAGAAAATCACATTGTAGGATTTTTAATTAATTTATTTGCAAATTATGGTGGAAAATAAGTATTTGGTCAATAACAAAAGTTTCTCAATACTTTGTTATATACCCTTTGTTGGCAATGACACAGGTCAAACGTTTTCTGTAAGTCTTCACAAGGTTTTCACACACTGTTGCTGGTATTCTGGCCCATTCCTCCATGCAGATCTCCTCTAGAGCAATGATGTTTTGGGGCTGTCGCTGGGCAACACAGACTTTCAACTCCCTCCAAAGATTTTCTATGGGGTTGAGATCTGGAGACTGGCTAGGCCACTCCAGGACCTTGAAATGCTTCTTACGAAGCCACTCCTTCGTTGCCCGGGCGGTGTGTTTGGGATCATTGTCATGCTGAAAGACCTAGCCACGTTTCATCTTCAATGCCCTTGCTGATGGAAGGAGGTTTTCACTCAAAATCTCACGATACATGGCCCCATTCATTCTTTCCTTTACACGGATCAGTCGTCCTGGTCCCTTTGCAGAAAAACAGCCCCAAAGCATGATGTTTCCACCCCATGCTTCACAGTAGGTATGATGTTCTTTGGATGCAACTCAGCATTCTTTGTCCTCCAAACACGACGAGTTGAGTTTTTACCAAAAAGTTCTATTTTGGTTTAATCTGACCATATGACATTCTCCCAATCCTCTTCTGGATAATCCAAATGCACTCTAGCAAACTTCAGACGGGCCTGGACATGTACTGGCTTAAGCAGGGGGACACGTCTGGCACTGCAGGATTTGAGTCCCTGGCGGCGTAGTGTGTTACTGATGGTAGGCTTTGTTACTTTGGTCCCAGCTCTCTGCAGGTCATTCACTAGGTCCCCCCGTGTGGTTCTGGGATTTTTGCTCACCGTTCTTGTGATCATTTTGACCCCACGGGGTGAGATCTTGCGTGGAGCCCCAGATCTAGGGAAATTATCAGTGGTCTTGTATGTCTTCCATTTCCTAATAATTGCTCCCACAGTTGATTTCTTCAAACCAAGCTGCTTACCTATTGCAGATTCAGTCTTCCCAGCCTGGTGCAGGTCTACAATTTTGTTTCTGGTGTCCTTTGACAGCTCTTTGGTCTTGGCCATAGTGGAGTTTGGAGTGTGACTGTTTGAGGTTGTGGACAGGTGTCTTTTATACTGATAACAAGTTCAAACAGGTGCCATTAATACAGGTAACGAGTGGAGGACAGAGGAGCCTCTTAAAGAAGAAGTTACAGGTCTGTGAGAGCCAGAAATCTTGCTTGTTTGTAGGTGACCAAATACTTATTTTCCACCATGATTTGCAAATAAATTCATTAAAAATCCTACAATGTGATTTTCTGGAAAAAAAATTCTCAATTTGTCTGTCATAGTTGACGTGTACATATGATGAAAATTACAGGCCTCTCTCATCTTTTTAAGTGGGAGAACTTGCACAATTGGTGGCTGACTAAATACTTTTTTCCCCACTGTATGTGCTTTGTTGCCTGTTTTACAGCATTTCGGTTATTAGTGACAATAACGTAAAAGGTTAATATCTTTCACTTTAACGCATTTTGAACATGTGTCAATCAAAAGCTACTTCGTGCATTACGTGACAGCGTTCCCCAGGATGTTGATAAAGACCTGACGATGGGTCTCAACTCATTTCTTGAGGTTGCTGCTAAAGATTGGGCTGTTGTAGGACACACATCATTTTGTTCTTAATGAATTCTGTCTTGCAAGAGAACAATTCTTGACATTTCATGACACAGAAAAGTGGGAACCTCTCATGTACGTAGGTAGAGCAAAACATGAAACAAATGTAACTTCTATTTTCATCCCACTGAATTCAGAGTTAAACAAAAAATACTGGCAATTATTTAACTGTAAAATGATTTGTAGGTACCTATGAGGTTTTGAAGGGCAGGGACTCATCTAGGCTGAGTCTGCAGTTATGGTTTGTGTAATTCGTGTTACCTTCACATTTTGAAGCTAAGTGCAGGTGACAGTGGTCCAAAGCAACCTCGTCCTGTTTTATCCAACCATCGGTGTGGCAGGCCATGGTATATTCAGGTCATTCTGCAGGAAGACAAGTTGGCATCAGCAGCATTAGACCGGCATGAAAGCGTTCTCTCACAGGCAATATACTGTAGAACTGGACTCAAAAGAGATGGGTTTCTTTTCTCTTTATGCAGACTTTTAAAATAAAAGGTTGAAAAACCTACATTTGTGGACTGGTGTGAGCGCATTACGAAGTGTTGCATAATGCCTGAATATCCCCTCCCACGCGAAAACCTCGCAAAGGGTCATTTGAAATTCGAGACGTCAACTGCAGCTAGTCGTGGCCAATCATGCATCAGTAACCTAGCTGTACACTGTACAGAGTTATAATTGGATAACGTGTGATATTGAAAGGGATTATTTAGCCATTTTTGTAGAATAACTCTGAGGTACAGCAGTAGCATATCTGGGTTAAAATACTATTTAAATCCTTTGAAATAGTTTTAGCGATTGCTTTAGCCTGCCCATCCGGGTAGCCAGAGGGTTTGCAGTTTTGTGACTATTCTATTTCTTCCATTGTGCCAGTCATGCTCAATCCAGCCCAGCTGGATTCTGCTCTTTTTTTCTCAACACTTTTTTGTTGTTTTATTCTACTTTTTTATTAAAAATAAATGCACTGTTGGTTAAGGGCTGTAAGTAAGCATTTCACTGTACTGTCTGCACCTGTTGTATTCGGCGCATGTGGCCAATAAAATTTGATTTGATTTGATTTGATTTGTAGTATTTGAAATTATTTCAAATAGTATTTGAACCCAGATCTGGGTAGGAGAGTGTTGAACTGTTGAACCCCTTAGAGAACTATTATGTAACGAAGAGAGCAGTACATATTCTAGCAGAGTGACCTGGCATTAGATGTCCACTCTGATCAAAGCTGAGTTCCGTTTTTATTCGTCTTGGGTGAATTCACCGTAATTCCATGTGACTGTATGTTCCATACTACTTGAATGGAAGAGCTATTCTTCTTGCCACCTGTGTTGTAGATTCTCTCTCACCCCCTTCAAAGGGCTTTGTAAAGTGAATCTCACAACCTCTCTCTCACACACACACAGACACACTCACACAGACACACACACACATACACTCACACACACATACACACATACACTCACAGACACACACACACAGCTTCATTGTGGTGAATTTTCAGGACTTTTTGGGGAGTGAACATGTATTCCCATTCAAAATCCTATTTTCCCTAAACCTAAACCTAACCCTTAACCAAACATTAACCCTAACCTTAACCTCAAACCCCTAACCCTAAATTTAAACATAAACCTAACTCCTAACCATAACCCTAGACTTAACCCTAACCTTAACCATAACCCTAACCTTAACTCCAAACCTAATCCTTAACCCCAAACCTTAACCCCAAACCTAATCCTTAACCTCAAACCTAATCCTTAAACCTAAAATAGCATGTTTTCTTACCTAAAGTAGTCAAGAGATTCTGGTTCTGATGAGGTACACACACACACACACACAGTGAAGTGTAATTGAACATAACATTGATTATCATTCAGGTTTTGTATTGCCAGTGCTTTGCTTTAAACTTCTGTACTATGAACAAGAGAGTAAAATGGATGCCATCATTGATGCCTGCTCAGTCATTCTTAAAAATTCCAATTATTTCTGGATGCATGACATGACTTATATTTTCTGCTTTGTCTTTCCTGGCCACTCTTGATTGTTTACACCTGAGGCGTGGAAAGAGGGATCACAAACAAGGAAACGGCTTGGCTGGAACTTACATTGATGACACTCAGAGGTGTAAAGTCCTTAAGTAAAAATATTTGAAAGTACTACTTATGTAGTTTTTTGGGGTATCTGGGCTTTAATTTACTAAGACGTACCTTGGCACACCCGATTAGACTACAATCACCCCATTAAAAGGTAGGCTGGACACAACATTTTTAACAATGTTTTTTTCTGAAATAACTTGTTCATTGCATCCACAATGGAGCCCAATTTCATAATATTACCATATGTCCCAGCTGCTTGCCGTAGTTTTGAAGTAATTGTGAAAAAACAGGCCTTGTTTTAGGGCATTTTTCAACCTGCCAGCTCCTATTAGTTCTATTGAGCACCGTGCACCAACTCGCCTTCCGAACGTTCCTTTACAATTGTGTACTTTTTCCACCAGTGATGACACTGTTTCCGAAAAACAAATAAGTAAAAGATGTGACCCAGAAATAAGGTCATGGGAACCATTTAGTTACTCATAGGTTTTATTGTCATGGTATGTTACGATGATTATATGCCTTTTGTCCCTAGGGAGTTGCAAGAGTGTTCCGATGTGGTTAATTTCTTGAGGAAGTGGAGTAGTGAATCCATTTAGCTTAACTAATAGTCTTAATGGCCACCCACAGGATGAGAATACTACATGGACTGTTTGAATTCGCTAGACTTCCATTTGGGATTGTATTCAGATCACAAAATGTAAATACCAGGACATACCAGGCCAATTTCAGTTTTATAAAGTACTGTATTGGATTGGTTACTGTGATGCGTAAATGCTTTAAATCTACCTATTGTCTTTGGCACAATCCAATACTGAGAAAGTGCAGTGTAACAAGTATAACTCATAAAACAGTCAATTACACATATGGAGGCAATTTACAACATCAGTTTATTAATCAAAACAGTCCTCTACAGGTTTACTAAGCGCTTCATTTGATTCCCTATCCTTCACCTATGCTGCGTTGGAGAGTTAGACAAGTCCCTTTTTACAGTAACTATAAAGAAGAGTTCTGATTGAGAGAATGACGCATGCCCAAGTCGTTGAAGCCCCCACAACGCCTCTAGTTACAATTAAACATATGGTGAAACAATAGCATGTGGGCAGTTGGCAAGGCACCTGTCCTCCATTTCTCAAGTGCTCTCAGTTTGTGACATAACCCCCCCCCCCCCCCCCTTAAAAAATGGCTAACCACTAACTGTTGATGGAGAGAGTGGGATGCTATTATGCTACTATACATCTCCATTGCTTAAATAAAAAAAATAAGCAAACACATTTGGTGTTCGCCAAAAGGCATGTGGGAGACTCCCCAAACATTTGGAAGAAGGTACTCTGGTCAGATGAGACTAAAATTGAGCTTTTTGGCCATCAAGGAAAACGTTATGTCTGGCACAAACCCAACACCTCTCCTTACCCCGAGAACACAATCCCCACAGTGAAGCATGGTGGTGGCAGCATCATGCTATGGGGATGTTTTTCATTGGCAGGGACTGGGAAACTGGTCAGAATTGAAGGAATGATTGATGGCACTAAATACAGGGAAATTCTTGAGGGAAACCTGTTTCAGTCTTCCAGAGATTTGAGACTGGGACGAAGGTTCACCTTCCAGCAGGACAATGACTCTAATCATACTGCTAAAGCAACACTCAAGTGGTTTAAGGGGAAACATTTAAATGTCTTGGAATGGCCTAGTCAAAGCCCAGACCTAAATCCAATTGAGAATCTGTGGTATGACTTAAAGATTGTTGTACACCAGCGGAACCCATCCAATTTGAGGGAGCTGGAGCAGTTTTGCCTTGAAGAATGGGCAAAAATCCCAGTGGCTAGATGTGCCAAGCTTATAGAGACATACCCCAAGATACTTGCAGCTGTAATTGCTGCAAAAGGTGGCTCTACAAAGTATTGACTTTGGGGGGGTGAATAGTTATGCACGATCAAGTTTTCTGTTTTTTTGTCTTATTTCTTGTTTGTTTCACAAAAAAAAATATTTGCATCTTCAAAGTGGTAGGCATGTTGTGTAAATGAAATGATACAAACCCCTCAAAAAATCTATTTTAATTCCAGGCTATAAGCCAACAAAATAGGAAAAATGCCAAGGGGGTGAATACTTTCGCAAGCCACTGTATTAATGAAACACAAACAATTTTTGTGAAAAATGTGGCTAGTTGTGCAGTCATTGTACACCTTTTTCAATATCTAACTGTTGCTGTAGCAAACTGAAGTGTTCATTACAGGGAATAGCTATTCCTTATGAGAAAAAAAAACCTCTCTCTTCTCAAACAAAATGACATTATGTGACTTTCCTATCAAAATGAGACAATTCATTTATATATTATATTGTGTGTTGAAATAAAGAATATCAAAAAAAGTGATTTGCTAGTAATGTATGATTGTCTGATATACATGCAGAAAAAAATCTGAGAGAAAAATTGATTTTACACAAATATATATTTTCACATCCAAAGAATAAAACACATACAAATGAAATTCATACAGTAGAGTGGAGTCAGGGTGTGTAGACTTCCAAAGAGATATATATATACAGTACAGTTGTAACATACAATACAGACATTGTACTTGAAAATACTTTGTAGCAAGTGCTACTTCAAATATCAAAGTTGTCCAATATGAAAACAGCTTTGAATACAGTTTTAAGATCAGATTTAAGTCCTTTAGTGAGAAACTGTCCTGCAGTCCGTGTCACATTCTGACAAATGTTACGAAACAGGATGCATTGAATTCACTGCCATAAGTACAGCTAGCTAATACGCAAATGTATCTGAGAGTTGGTACCGACGTGTCTTCTGGTCCCCATGTCACACTATACACATGCTTCTGCAGTGTCATGGTGTTCATTTAGTTACCAATGGTCACTGTATGATTATGAATTAATAATGTTCCAGTGGTAGATGCTTGTTCCTCTTCCTACAAACTCAAAACGGATGGCAAAAACAACTCCAAAGAAATTACAGATGCAATTCAGGCATCATTCACTCTCCATCGGAGTGCACAGGCAAAATGGAGGAGTGGCTTTGGTTGTACCCTTGTGCAAAGCTAACAGAAAGGGCCCAGAGACCATTCGTTTAAATGACCGACCGATGGGTAAGGCCCATATGCTAATGATCATGCTTCCTCTAAAATCAACAAAAGCATCATAATGGTACAAACAGAAAACAAACCCCCTGACAACCTTCCACACACTGCTACATAAGACAGCTGCTTCATATTTCAATGCCTCGCATACACTCATAAATACTGTGTTAATATACACTGTATATACACTAAGCATTCACACCCCCCCCCCCCCCCCCCACAAGATTTACAACATATTTACATCAACTGATTGTGATTCGGTTCTAGCATTTGGATGAAAACATTATTTTAAAAAGTTGTGAAATCCAAATGAATGATCCCAGGAGGAAGTTATGTGGAATATATGAACATACTGAATAAAGTGTTGTATAAGTATCACTGAGGGGAATGTAAGGTTAATCCTATATATCATTATTCCATAGATTTAAAACAGTGCCAGAACCAAACTTCATCATTGAAGTAACATTCAGTTGTACAGGACATATATTGGCATGAATTATAATAATTGATCATTGTAAAGCATGTAACTTTTCACAAGTTATTAACCACCAAAAAGTGACTGTACTGTATCTTTGTGTCAGGGTTTCAGTTAGCCAGTAATAGCCGGCTTTTGGCCATTAAAAAAATTGAAAAGCCAATAAATAAAATTGGCACCTGCCACTTGCCCAGGCTTTATCTGAACTGATAATATCATCATTTGGATTGTCAAACTCCTTTTGACTTGTACAGTCATGTTGAAAGGACTGCCTAATATTTAAATGCGTTAAGACAAATGATCAGAATATATACATTTGGCTTCCTCTGAAAAGTGGAAAAGCAGCTTAGAACATGGATCCTTGAAAAATAGTGATTCTCACGAGGCAGATAAAACGATTAAGTGCCCATTTAAACATGTTAATCGAAGGTAGCAAGATTTGTTTTTTTCAGTGTGTATAATTATTCTATTGTTTATCCCTTCTTTGGGGGGGTGCTTATGCAGCAAATATTGGGAGGACAGTTCAGTTCTCCAACCTCGCCCTGTGACAGTAACCCAGTAACCATAGTAACAAACTGCAGCCCCCCCCACTCCTCCCCTCATTCCCAAACACGATGCAGCCCCCCCTCCATTCCCAAACACGCTGCAGCCCCCCCCCCCCCCCCCCCCACTCCTCCCCTCATTCCCAAACATGATGCAGCCCCCCCCCCCCTTCCCCCTCCTTTCCCAAATACACAGCAGAGTTATCCTTTCCTCAGGCGAACGGGTTCTCCGACTTTAAGACAGAGGTCTCGATGTCAAGGCAGCCCCCCTTGCCATTCAAGTGTTCTGTGTTGCTGTCGATGCTGTAGCAACCCTGGACTTCGGAGATGGACGAGGCTGTGTATGAGGCGGACCGCATGGCATCCGAGTGGGTGAAGGTGCTCCCGAACTGGATACGGTACTGGTTCCAATGTCTCCTCAGAACCCCTTGCACCTGCCAAGACACAATGTGGACCATAAAATTCAGTATACAGAAAATAAATGAATAACATTAGCGATGAACTACTTTCATGAATGACTAACAATGAATGAACCCTAATTGCAAGACCATCCATGTATCTTCATACAGTATTTGCCTGGCCATCTTCCAGTCATTCACAAAATGACCATATTGACCCTTGACCTCTCCATGTGTTCTGTGAAGCATGGCTGTGAAAGGAGGTAAAGGGCAAATCAAACCCAATCCAAACCCAACTAACTACGTTGGTACAAAACCCTCTCCAGCACTGCTGATACCACTCTGTGGACTGTCCCTTGACTGTCTCTGGATGCCTGCCAATGCTTTCATGATCTTTAGTCTGGGAGAATCCTCTCCAGAGGCTCCCATGCTCCCATGCAATGCTCTGGAAGGTCAACTTCCCCAGATACATCCCCAGGTCAACTCCCCGGGAGGGTTTGCAAATAGGAGGTGTCCTAACCTCGACTTATACACACAGGGTGCAGAGAACAAGGAGGTACAGGGGAGGAGATGGTTACACAATTCCTGAAACAGTCCCAAAATGCCCACTGAATAAGCTGGCAAGGGAATCATCCAACCTAGAATTCTTTATCTGGGATTTCAGAAAACCTGATGGACATGATTGTGGGTCGGAAACATACCTCTCCGTTGAAGAAGCAGAAGATGGTGGCGACCAGCAGCCCCTGAGAATAAACGAAACAAAGTAGCCCAGTCAGGTGATAAACACATCATCACTTCCCGAGGAGAATGTCTCAAGCTCTCAAACACCCAAAACTGTTGATGCATTGGGCAGAATGCTGATTTTGCCACTTTCATGCTTTTTGGCAGAGACAGAGACAGAGACAGAGACAGAGACAGAGAGAGAGAGAGAGAGAGAGAGAGAGAGAGAGAGAGAGAGAGAGAGAGAGAGAGAGAGAGAGAGAGAGAGAGAGAGAGAGAGAGAGAGAGAGAGAGAGAGAGAGAGAGAGAGAGAGAGAGAGAGAGACACACACAGAGACAGAAACAGAGAGAGAGTGTCGTTGTGTTGAATGATTTATTGAGCTGATTCAGCCTGGCCCCAGAATGCTCCGACTGCACCTCCCCATCATGAGCTGCAGCATTCAATCCTCCCCTCACAGACAATGACTTATGTTTTCCATCCAGCCAGTCTTCCACAGGCCATGGGATAAAGATGCAGGAGCTGAAGGGCATCGACCTGGTCTTCATAAATACTCACAAGCCAATAATAGGGAACACAGTGAGAGACGGCGGCTTCAGACGACTGCGTTTGATGCACTTATAGACAGTCACTCTGGACGAGAACATCTGTCAAATGACTATGTACAACACACATATACAGTGCCTTCAGAAAGTATTCATACCCCTTTACTTTTTCCACATTTTGTTGTGTTACATCATGAATGAAAGTGAAATGTCTTGAGTTAATAAGTATTCAACCCCTTTGTTTTGGCAAGCCTAAATAAATTCAGGAGTAAAAATGTGCTTAACAAGTCACATAATAAGTTGCATGGACTCTGTGTGCAAAAATAGTGTTTAACATGATTTTTTGAGTGAGTATCTCATCTCTGTACTTCACACATACAGATAATTGTAAGTTCCCTCAATCGAGCAGTGCATTTCAAACACAGATTCTACCACAAAGACCAGGGAGGTTTTCCAATGCCTCGCAAAGGGCACCTACTGGTAGATGAGTCAAAATAAAAAAAGCAAACATTGAATATCCCTTTGAGCATGGTGAAGTTATTAAATACACTTTGGAGGGTGTATCAATACACCAGTCACTACAAAGATACAGGCGTCCTTCTTAACTCAGTTGCCGGAGAGGAATGAAACAGCTCAGGGATTTCACCATGAGGCCAATGATGACTTTAAAACAGTTACAGCATTTAACGTCTGTGAGAAAACTGAGGATGGATCGACAACATTGTAGGTACTCCACAATACTGACAGAGTGAAAAGAAGGAAGCCTGTACATAATAAAACTATTACAAAACATGCATCCTGTTTGCAATAAGGCACTAAAGTAAAACTGCAAAAAATGTGGCAAAGAAATTAACTTGATGTTCTGAATACAAAGCGTTATGTTTGGGGCAAATGCAACACAACACATCAATGAGTACCACTTTTCATATGTTCAAGCATGGTGGTGGCTGCATCATGTTATGGTTATGCTCGTCATCGACAAGGACTAGGGAGTTTGCTTAGGATAAAAATAAATGGAATAGAGCTAAGCACAGGCAAAATCCTAGAGGAAGACCTGGTTCAGTCTGCTTTCCAACAGACACTGGGAGACAAATTCACCTTTCCAAATATACACTGGAGTTGCTTACCAAAATGACATTGAATGTTCCTGAGTGGCCGAGTTACAGTTTTGACTTAAATCGGCTTGAAGATCAATTTCAAGACTTGAAAAATGCTGTCTAGCAATGACCAACAACCAACTTGACAGAGCTTGAAGAATTCTAAAAAGTAATGTGCAAATATTATACAATCCAGGTTTGCAAAGCTCTTAAAGACTTACCCAGAAAGACTCACAGTTGTAATCGCTGCCAATGGTGATTCTAACATGTATTGACTCAGGGGAGTAAATACTTATGTAAATTAGATATTTCTGTATTTTATTTCCAATAAATGTACAACAATTTCAAAAACAAATATCACTTTGTCATTATGGGGTATTGTGTGTAGATGGGTAAAAAAATATATACACTACATGACCAAAAGTATGTGGGCACCTGGTCGTCGAACATCTCATTCCAAAATCATGGGCATTAATATGCCCCCCTTTGCTGCTATAACAGCCTCCAGGATTCTGGGAAGGCTTTCCACTAGATGTTGGAACATTGCTGCGGGGACTTGCTTCCATTCAGCCACAAGCGCATTAGTGAGGTCGGGCACTGATGTTGGACGACTAGACCTGGCTTGCAGTCGGCATTCCAATTCATCCCACAGATGTTTGATGGGGTTGAGGTCAGGGCTCTGTGCAGGCCATTCAAGTTCTTCCACACCGATCTCGACAAACCATTTCTGTATAGACCTCGCTTTGTGCACGGGGACAATGTCATGCTGAAACAGGAAAGGGCCTTCCCCAAATTGTTGCCACAAAGTTGGAAGAACAGAATTGTCTAGAATGTTATTGTATGCTGTAGCGTTAAGATTTCCCTTCACTGGAACTAAGGGGCCTGAACCATGAAAAACAGCCCCAGACCATTATTACCCCTCCACCAAACTTTACAGTTGGCACTATGCATTGGGGCAGGCAGTGGACATTTGACGAACTGACTTGTTGGAAAGGTGGCATCCTATGACGGTGCCACAATGAAAGTCACTGAGCCAATGTTTGTCTATGGAGAATGCATGGCTGTGTGCTCGATTTTATACACCTGTCAGCAACGGGTGTGGCTGAAATAGCCAAATCCACTAATTTGAAGGGGTGTCCACATACGTTTGTATATATAGTGTATATATTTAATAAATGTTTAAATCAGGCTGAAACACAACAAAATGTGGAATAAGTCAAGGGGTATGAATACTTTCTGAAGGCACTGTACACGGAAACTCATCCTAACCTCAGTTGGAAACATGGAAGATATATTACGACACCATGGAAGATTATTATAGACGACACCATTTTGTATACATCTGGCCCTTCATTGGACACTGTGTTAACAAACCTCCAAACGAGCTTCAATTCCATACAACACTCCTTCAGTAGCCTCCAACTGCTCTTAAACACTAGTAAAACAAAATGCATGCTCTTCAACCGAACGCTGCTTGCACCCGCCCACCCGACTAGAATCACTACTCTAGACGGGTCTGACCTAGAGTACGTGGACAACTACAAATATCTAGGTGTCTGGTTAGACTGTAAACTCTCCTTCCAGACTCACATTAAGAATCTCCAATCCAAAGTTAAATCTAGAATCGGTTTCCTATTTCGCAACAAAGCCTCCTTCACTCATGCTGCCAAACATGCCCTCGTAAAACTGACTATCCTACCGATCCTCGACTTCGGCGATGTCATTTACAAAATAGCCTCCAACACTCTACTCAGCAAATTGGATGTTGTCTATCACAGTGCCATCCGTTTTGTCTCCAAAGCCCCATATAATACCCACCACTGTGACCTGTACGCTCTTGTTGGCTGGTCCTCACTACATATTCGTCGCCAAACCCACTGGCTCCAGGCCATCTATAAATCACTGCTAGGCAAATCCCCGCCTTATCTTAGCTCATTGGTCACCATAGCAACACCCACCCGTAGTCTGCGCTCCAGCGGGTATATCTCACTGGTCATCCCCAAAGCCAACACCTCCTTTGGCCGCAATTCCTTCCAGTTCTCTGCTGCCAATGACTGGAACAAATTGCAAAAATCTCTGAAGCTGGAGACACTTATCTCCCTCACTAACTTTAAGCATCAGTTGTCAGAGCACCTTACCGATCACTGCACCTGTACACAGCCCATCTGAAATTAGCCCGCCCAACTACCTCATCCCTATATTGTTATTTATTTTGCTCATCTGTACCCCAGTATCTCTATTTGCACATCATCTCTTGCACATCATTCCAGTGTTAATACTAAATTGTAATTATTTTGCACTATAGCCTATTTTATTGCCTTACCTCCATAACTTGCTAAATTTGCACACTGTATATTAATTGTATTTCTGTTGTATATTTTTTTTTGATTTTTGTTTTGTTTTACCCCATATGTAACTCTGTGTTGTTGTTTTTATCGCACTGCTTTGCTTTATCTTGGCCAGGTCGCAGTTGTAAATGAGAACTTGTTCTCAACTGGTTTACCTGGTTAAATAAAGGTGAAATAAAAAAATAAAAAAAATTACTGTCAGCCTAGAAATGTATCATTTCATAGTCGTAACTGAGCAGAGAATAGCCAGTATTACCTGGTAATGCATTAAGATGTGCATGATGTAGTCGTAGATCTCAGAGGAGACCCGCCCCTCTGGTTTGTAGGGCAACAGGACGTACTGGATGCCCAGGAGAGGTACCAGAATCAGGGTGGCGCGCACCGCCTTCATGTAGAGGCTGGATTCAGCCTGGTGGGTCACCTTCAGCTTGGTGATCAGGACACGCACAATGTTCAACAGGAAGAACAGGTTCACCTTGAAGGAGAAAGAGAGAGAAAAAAGGACAGATTAGTCGGAATAATATCAGCAGTCTAGAGGACATGCTTATCCAAAGGACCTGCAATCACCATACAGGAACAATATAAGAAATACTGTTCACGACTGTTAGCAACAGTGTGTTCACTTCTTGATGTTGGAAAATTGTGCATTATGGGTCATTCTTAAGCTTCTGAAGAAAAAAAAAACAATGTCGAGAGCGGATTCACATAATCACCATTACAATTCTCGTATTGACCAAACAAGGAGAAAACATCAAGTCGAATCAAATGTATTTATAAAGCACTTTTTACATCAGCAGATGTGCTTTTACAGATGTGCTTTTACAGAAATCCAGCCTAAAACCCCAAACAGCAAGCAATGCAGATGTAGAAGCACGGTGGCTAGGAAAAACTCCCTAGAATGGCTGGAACCTAGGAAGAAAGCTAGAGAGGAACCAGACTCTGAGGGGTGGCCAGTCCTCTTCTGGCTGTGCAAGAGATTATAGGAGTACATGGCAATTATTAAGGCCAGATCGTTCTTCAAGATGTTCAAACGTTCATAGATGACCAGCAGGGTCAAATAATAATCACAGTGGTTGTAGAGGGTGCAACAGGTCAGCACCTCAGGAGTAAATGTCAGTTGGCTTTTCATAGCTGAGTGTTCAGAGGTTGAGACAGCGGGTACGGTAGAGAGAGAGAGAGAGAGAGAGAGGGAGGGAGGGAGGGAGGGAGGGAGGGAGGGAGGGAGGGAGGGAGGGAGAGAGAGAGGGTCGAAAACAGCAAGTCCGGGACAAGGTAGCACGTCCGGGGAACAGGTCAGGGTTCCATAGCCGCAGGCAGAACAGTTGAAACTGGGGCAGCAGCACGACGAGGTAGCATATCGTGCAGAATTCCTCAAAATAAAGAAACATCAGCACATCTGATAAGACGATGCAGCCGTGTACCAGATCCTTGGATAATAATTGCAAACCACAAGAGGATGCTTGATTTGCCGGTTTCCTTTGAAGGGCGACCAGTGGTTTTTTATCAGATTATTCCTAAAATGCCACAGACATGCTGTTCTGCCAAATGACTCATGGGCGGGTCAGTCCACAGAGGGACCAATAATTGAGGCCAAACTGCAGGTTAATTAAAGCGATAGTTCTGTGAAATTACTTACGTAGATATTACTTGGCCAATTGAACAAAACTAAAGTGTGAATTTCAGTCTCTCCTTGTCCATAGGCTGCTTTCAAGGTAAGGAAACTAAATATGTAATTTCACTGAACTATCCCTTTAAAATCAAAACAACATTCTTGTACACTGCACCAACTTTTTATCCAAGTTTGCACTCAAGAGTCATCAGAATATAGCTTTAATTTGCATGAACCTAACTGTATTACAGACTTACCAACAGAGCAGCGCAGATTGGCCCATGGATGATGTAGAGGAGTGAAGTGTTGGAGCTTATCCAACAGCTGTAGGAGGGGGAGAAATACATTAGCATTCAGGGTCTGCCACCTTCTTTTATGGTTGAAATTCGATTTAAAAGGAGCTGCTTACAGGAAAAAGATTCATAAAAAATTCAATTGAAAGCGCTAAGACTGTGCCGGCAGCATTTTAATAGGCAATCGATACAGGGTAGGGAACACGGTTAGCTGTAATAGAAACTAATGACAAGAAACAGGCATTATGCTGTATGAATAGCCTGTAGTTTACGGAATGATCAATTCAATGAAAACAATTAAGGGAAAAAGCATTGAAAGTAACTCACTTGTCATTGTAGTAGTAACTGCGAGCGATCGCATGTATAGATGCTGGAATCAGAGGAAAGCCTGAAAAACAACAACAGACATCCATTGTTAGTGACAAACAATGCTACTTCCATGAAATAACGTTAAACTTCACTTCAAAATATGATGTTAATCCCAAAACCTACCCCAGCCGAGAAGATAGTACCACATCCCCCAATACCTACCCCAGCCGGGAAGATAGTACCACATCCCCCAATACCTACCCCAGCCGGGAAGATAGTACCACATCCCCCAATACCTACCCCAGCCGAGAAGATAGTACCACATCCCCCAATACCTACCCCAGCCGAGAAGATAGTACCACATCCCCCAATACCTACCCCAGCCGAGAAGATAGTACCACATCCCCCAATACCTACCCCAGCCGGGAAGATAGTACCACATCCCCCAATACCTACCCCAGCCGGGAAGATAGTACCACATCCCCCAATACCTACCCCAGCCGAGAAGATAGTACCACATCCCCCAATACCTACCCCAGCCGGGAAGATAGTACCACATCCCCCAATACCTACCCCAGCCGGGAAGATAGTACCACATCCCCCAATACCTACCCCAGCCGAGAAGATAGTACCACATCAAGTGCTGTTTCTCAGCAAACACAGCAACAACGATGAGGGTGTGCAGGTATATCCCTTCACAGAGCATCCAGAAGTAGTTGCAGCCAAACAGATAAAGATGGATGAACTGGGAGACTTTACAGCTTGTCTGGAAAAGAGAACATAGGGGGCGAAAATTAGGGCTTGGAATTGCAAGGGACCTCACGATATACGATATTATCACCATACTTATCTATTATACCGATACGATATCTATTGCGATTCGATACTGTGATTTTATTGCGATTTGATGTTCCAAACATATTACTCATAAAGTCTGCTGCAGAGAGACAAGAGAGAGCATGAGAAAATGAGTTTTGATCAGTCATGGAAATAAAAGTGCTGAAAACATGCTGGCTTACGATCTAAAAAGAAGATGAGAACAAGCTATAGTATGAAAAATAGCGGAGTTTTGACGCAGGTACAGCTGACTAGCGCTAGCTAATGCTAACTACTGTAGCAACAACAAAAAAAGCGAAAATAAGTACTATCATCTGACTATTTTTGTATTTGTATATATTATGGATCCTGGGGTCCAGCAAAATTAAGGCAGTTTATACAATTTTAAAAACATTACAATACATTCATAGATTTCACAACACACTGTGTGCCCTCAGGCCCCTACTCCACCACTACCACATATCTACAGTACGAAATCCATGTGTACGTGTGTGTATAGTGCGTATGTTATCGTGTTTGTGTATGCATGTGTCTGTGCCTATGTTTGTGTTGCTTCACAGTCCCCGCTGTTCCATAAGGTGTTTTTGTATCTGTTTTTTTAAATCTAATTTTACTGCTTGCATCAGTTACTTGATGTGGAATAGAGTTCCATGTAGTGCTGAAGTCAATCTCTCCTCCACTTTGAGCCAGGAGAGATTCACATGCATATTATTAATATTAGTTCTCTGTGTACATCGAAGGGCCAGCTGTGCTGCCCTGTTCTGAGCCAATTGCAATTTTCCTAAATCCTTTTTTGTGGCACCTGACCACACGACTGAACAGTAGTCCAGGTGCGACAAACTAGGGCCTGTAGGACCTGCCTTGCTGATAGTGCTGTTAAGAAGGTAGAGCAGCGCTTTATTATGGACATACTTCTCCCCATCTTAGCTACTGTTGTATCAATATGTTTTGACCATGACAGTTTATCCAGGGTTACTCCAAGCAGTTTAGTCACCTCAACTTGCTCAATTTCCACATTATTTATTTAGTTGAGGTTTAGGGTTTAGTGAATGATTTGTCCCATATACAATGCTTTTAGTTTTAGAAATATTTAGGACTAATTTATTCCTTGCCACCCACTCTGAAATTAACTGCAACTCTTTGTTAAGTGTTGCAGTCATTTCAGTCGCTGTAGTAGCTGACATGTATTCTGTTGAGTCATCCACATACATAGACACTCTGGCTTTATTCAAAGCCAGTGGCATGTCATTAGTAAAGATTTTTTTAACGAATGGGCCTAGACAGCTGCCCTGGGGAATTCCTGATTTTACCTGGATTATGTTGGAGAGAAATCCATTAAAGAACACCCTCTGAGTTCTGTTAGAAAGGTAACTCTTTATCCACAATATAGCAGGGGGTGTAAAGCCATAACACATACACTACCAGTCAAAAGTTTGGACACACCTATTCATTCAAGGGTTCTTCTTTATTTGTAGTATTTTTTACATTGTAGAATAATAGTGAAGACATCAAAACTATGAAATAACACATATGGAATCATGTAGTAACCAAAAAAGTGTTAAATAAATTAAAATATATTTTAAATATGAGATTCTTCAAGATGGACTGTTGTTTCGCTTTGCTTATTTGAGCTGTTCTTGCTATCGTCTGTATAACCCCCCTACCTTGTCACAACACAACTGATTGGCTCGAACACATTAAGAAGGAAAGAAATTCCACAAATTAACTTTTAAGAAGGCACACCTGTTAATTGAAATGCATTCCAGGAGACTACTTCATGAAGCTGGTTGCCAAGAGTTTGCAAAGCTGTCATCAAGGCAAAGGGTGACTATTTGAATCTCAAATGTAAAATATATTTTGATTTGTTGAACATTTTTTTGGTTACTACATGATTCCATATGTGTTATTTCATAGTTTCGATGTCTTCACTATTATTCTACAATGTAGAAAATAGTAAAAATAAAGAAAAACCCTAGAATGAGTAGGTGTGTCCAATCTTTTGACTGGTACTGTAAGTTTTTCCAGCAGCAGACTATGATCGATAATGTCAAAAGCCAGTAAAGGGGGCTTTACTATTCTTAGGTAGCGGAATGACTTTTGCTTCCCTCCAAACCTGGGGGCACGTACATTCCAGTAGGCTTAAATTGAAAATACGGCAAATAGATGTGGCAATATCGTCCGCTATTATCCTCAGTAATTTTCCATCCAAGTTGTCGGACCCTGGTGGCTTATCATTGTTGATAGACAACAATAATGTGTTCACCTCTTCCACACTCACTTTACAGAATTCAAAATTACAATGCTTGTCTTTCATAATTTGGTCAGATATAATTGGATGTGTAGTGTCAGCGTTTCTTGCTGGCATGTCAAACCTAAGTTTGCTAATCTTGCCAATGAAAAAACATTAAAGTAGTTGGCAATATCAGTTGGATTTGTGATGAATGCGCCATCTAATTCAATGAATGATGGAGCTGAGTTTGCCTAATTTCCCAACATTTAATAATTTGGATCCACAGCATGCAGTGTTTCTGGGCTAACTCTTTGAATATCTATAAATGCAGCAGCAAATTAGCAGTGTGTGTCCTGCCATTACATTGGTGTGTGGCTGTATAATATATATTACATAGTATAATACAGATATACTATTATTTATATACAAACACATGTTATCTATCCGTCCACCCATCCATCCATCCACCCATCCATCCATCCATCCATCCATCCATCCATCCATAAACGTACAGGGTTTCTTTGTACCAGCTCCTGGTTATTCGCCACAGCGGTCAGCCAGATGATGGTGATGACCGAGTTCAAAACAAAGGAGAAGAAGAGGTTTTTGTGGAGAGTGATCCTTTGGCAACTTAAACTCCTACACGAAAGGGGAAAAGGAGTAGAAGTTGTCATTGTGGAGTTAAAAACAGAAACACAAGGGGAAAAGGAGTAGACGTTGTCATTGTGGAGTTAAAAACAGAAACACAAGGGGAAAAGTCATTTGTATCAACTATCTGTGAATAAAAACAGACCGAGGAACAAAGCCTTTGAGTATTTAATTATTTATATAGTTTGGTTAATTTACACTCACTTGAAATTGAAAAATATTCCCAGGGAAATGAATAGGGCTATCAGTGACAATCCGTGGCCAATGAGGGCCAAGTAGAATAAATTCATGGCAGTCTGGAAGAGAGTAGACATGATAAGCCTCATATTAACCTAGCATATTATGTGTTCTGAATTCACTAACACCCCTATTTCACTACATAACGCATTGAATAATCAATATATAAATGCCCTTGTTAGTTATAGTCAAACAGCCCTGAAAATCACAGAGCAGAGAGCTCACAGCCTTAGTCAAATATTATCTCCACATGTTTTTTCAATTGCTTAATGTCCATTCAATCGAAATAGCAATCTGGAAGTTTCTCTAGAAGGGCAAAATAATATGCAGCAAGCAATTATTTTTGAATTACTAGAACATCCATTTGATATTCTTTTGACTTTGCACTGTAAATATTGTTTAATTGAGAAGATGAATAGAAATACATATGTTTCGGACAGTGACATACCATTATGCCTTCGTTAGTGTGCTCGTTGCATCGTGTGTAGTTAGTCCACGTTCGGTTGCTGTCGGGGTGCAGAAACCAGTGTCCGTTCTCCCTGCAGATTTTTGTCACCATTTCTGTAGAGCATTACATCAAAAATGTAAGAGATGTAACTCTAACCACATCAGATACAGGCTTCAAAATGCAGAGATCTGAAGTTCATCTTCAAAACAGCTCCCTTTTCTGTTGTTTTTTTAATCGACAGAGGCAACAAGTAATCTTTCCTCGCAGTAATATAATTTGCAAGCGCCTTTAAAGCAGTATAGTTTCTGAAGCCTCTGGGATAACTGAATAAACTGAAAAGTTTAATAGAAAAATAAAAAATAAAGGCATTTGATACAAAATTAGGGGATTCAAAATGACCAAACCAGCCCAGAAGGAGAAAGGATTGCTGTGTTTGACTCAAACCCAGTGTTTCTCAATGTTGATCCTGGATGACCCACTGTATGTTGGATTTCACTACCAATGATGTCACTCCATTTGACTAGGGGTGTAGAACTCCAGTCCTGGAGAGCTACATGGCGTGCAGGCTTTTATTCCAGCCCAGCACTAATACACCAGATGAAACTGGTCGTGATCCCGACTGATGAACATCAAATCAAATCAAATGTTATTTGTCCACAGTCCTTGGTAGCGGGCCGCGTCGGTTTAGCTTGTCCGGAAGCAAGACCTCGGTGTCCGAGACGTGGCTGGTTTTCTTTTAGTAGTCCGTGATTGTCTGTAGACCCTGCCACATCCGTCTCGTGTCTGAGCCGTTGAATTGCGACTCCACTTTGTCTCTATACTGACGTTTTGCCTGTTTGATTGCATTGCGGAGTGAATAACTACACTGTTTGTATTCGGCCATATTCCCAGTCACCTTCAAGGGAACCAATGAACTGGAACACCTTGAATCTGCTATTTTAGAATGATTCCAAGACTGAACATAACACACGTGAAATAGCTGGAACGATTCAAAGTTAATTTTTTTGTACATTTAATTCAGCAGTTTTTAAATTGGAGTTATAGGTTGAAATGAAAACCTGCATACAAGGTGGGTCCCCACTCCCCAGGAACTCTAGCCCATGTCGGTGGCCACATGGTGGGCGTTCGGGGGGCTCACCTGAGGGGTCAAAGTCCTGGAAGTAGTCAGGGCAGTGCTGTTCTGAAGTGAAGCCTGCCTCTGTGTCGTCCCAGCACAGCCACCCATCCCAGGTCCGGTTACACACTGTCCCTGCAGCATAGAAACCATCAGAGTTCAAATAAAGCACCTGTTCAAATAAAGCAGGAGCACTGAGAGGTCACTGACACTGTCTGCAACAAGAATCAACACTGTGGTTAATTGAAGCAGGTCACGTCAATCAATACACAGTTGAAATCAATATGTGATGTAAGTAAATATGTTGTTTGTTGACATCACACTCAGTAGTTATTGGAGACACCTGCTGATATATCATGTTGCTAATGCTAACGTCTTTATTTATTTTCGCCTCCATATCAATTTTTGTACATTACTAACGAATGAACAACTGTTGATTCTGCCAATGCTCCTAATTGTATGGTGGCAATGAGACATTACTGTGGAGAACCCAGATATTGAAACATCCCACATCCATATCAGACTGAATTCTAAATATAGAACTGCTTCCTGACTCTGTCTTCCATCCACCATAAAAGTCCAGTTGACTAAAATCTATTTGAGGAAAAAACATTGAATCAGAAAGGAATATAAATTCCCTTTCTTGGGTTTAAATTTTGAATATCAGCCAGGATGTGTTTTTACCCATGCCTGTCTCACTTTGTACTTTGCTTCTCTTTCCTCTAGTAGTCGGGTGTTTCAGACTTTTATTTGACAACAGGGGTGGGATGTGTGTTTTAAAGCTTTGGATTTAAATTGACAATCCCCTGGCATGTGTTGACAATAATGCACTTCCCCAAATATCTCCAAATATTTTGGTTCGATAAATCAGCTAAGTGAAGATTATGTTTAGTCTTTAAAACGTTTTGGTATTACACCTCTAGGGCTCCCCTAAAAATAAGAGTGACTGAACACAGCTTACACTTTAAGTCTGTTCTGTCAGATGCTCCCTCTCTCTCCTGAAGCCCCTGCTCCTCACCCCTCCTCACCCCTCCTCACCCCCTCACCACCACACACACTCTCAGACAGACACCCTAGAGCCCCATCTTCCTGTGTGATAGGATTGCTAATTAGCCAAGACGCCAAAGGCGAACATCCCCTAGCTGATTGCCGGTGTGACTGCAATGCTAATCCGACACAACGCTAGTGGACTCCCATCCAAATGAGAGGTTTACAGCACCTTGCGTAAATTACACCAAATGACTGCAGCACTGATATATTGGCATTCCTCTCAGTCCCTCAGTCCCTCAGGCTTGCTTAAAATGAATTGTCTCCTCACCTGTCGACTGGCTAACGTTAATGGTCTGGATACAAATAGACTGGTGAGATGATCACACCTTGTTAGCCATTGACTACACAAAACAGAAGCTTTTCTTTCTTCTCCCTATCAAAGAGCTCCTCGTTGGACATCAGGTGGTCAACTCGAGGGCTTGTGTTACATGAATCGATCCCACTTAGGATTCAAACTCATGCATGAGCACAAGCACTCACTAATCAAGTCATCCTACCTAATGGGCTGAAGATAAAGCCAATAACCATCTTTTTTTTACCGTTAGGCAAATACATATTTTTATGTCAATGTAGTGCCTTGCAAAAGTATTCATCCCCCTTGGCATATTTCCTATTTTGTTGCATTACAACCTGTAATTTAAATGGATTTATTTTTGGATTTCATGTAATGGACCTACACAAAATAGTCCAAATTGGTGAAGTGGAATTAAATAAATAACTTGTTTAAAAAAATTATAATAAATAAATAAAATAAAAGTGGTGCGTGCATATGTATTCACACCCTTTGCTATGAAGCCCCTAAATAAGATATGGTGCAACCAATTACCTTCAGAAGTCACATAATTAGTTAAATAAAGTCCACCTGTGTGAAATCTAAGTGTCACATGATCTGTCATATGATCTCAGTATATATACACCTGTTCTGAAAGGACCCAGAGACTGCAACACCACTAAGCAAGGGACACCGCCAAGCAAGCGGCACCATGAAGACCAAGGAGCTCTCCAAACAGGTCAGGGACAAAGTTGTGGAGAAGTACAGATCAGGGTTGGGTTATAAAAAAAATATCAGAAACTTTGAACATCCCACGGAGCACCATTAAATCCATTATTAAAAAATTGAAAGAATATGGCACCACAACAAACCTGCCAAGAGAGGGCCGCCCACCAAAACTCACGGACCAGGCAAGGAGGGCATTAATCAGAGAAGCAACAAAGACACCAAAGATAACCCTGAAGGAGCTGCAAAGCTCCACAGCGGAGATTGGAGTATCTGTCCATAGGACCACTTTAAGCCGTACACTCCACAGAGCTGAGCTTTACAGAAGAGTGGCCAGAAAAAAGCCATTGCTTAAAGAAAAAAATAAGCAAACACATTTGGTGTTCGCCAAAAGGCATGTGGGAGATTCCCCAAACATATGGAAGAAGGTACTCTGGTCAGATGGGACTAAAATTTAGCTTTGGCCATCAAGGAAAACGCTATGTCTGGCGCAAACCCAACACCTCTCATCACCCCGAGAACACCATCCCCACAGTGAAGCATGGTGGTGGCAGCATCATGCTGTGGGGATGTTTTTCATTGGCAGGGACTGGGAAACTGGTCAGAATTGAAGGAATGATGGATGGCGCTAAATACAGGGAAATTCTTGAGGGAAACATGTTTTGAGAGATTTGAGACTGGGACGGAGGTTCACCTTCCAGCAGGACAATGACTCTAATCATACTGCTAAAGCAACACTCGAGTGGTTTAAGGGGAAACGTAAATGTCTTGGAATGGCCTAGTCAAAGCCCAGACCTCAATCCAATTGAGAATCTGTGGTATGGCTTAAAGATTGCTGTACACCAGCAGAACCCATCTAACTTGAAGGAGCTGGAGCAGTTTTGCCTTGAAGAATGGGCAAAAATCCTAGTGGCTAGATGTGCCAAGCTTATGGAGACATACCCCAAGAGACTTGCAGCTGTAATTGCTGCAAAAGGTGGCTCTATAAAGTATTGACTTTGGGGGGGTGAACAGTTATGCACGCTGAAGTTCTGTTTTTCTGTCTTATTTCTTGTTTGTTTCACAAGAAAATATATTTTGCATTTTCAAAGTGGTAGGCATGTTGTGTAAATCAAATGAAACAAACCCCCCAAAAAATCCATTTTAATTCCAGGTTGTAAGGCAACAAAATAGGAAAAATGCCAAGGGGGGTAAATACTTTCGCAAGCCACTGTAGCATCCCAATTTTGCTACAAGACAACTTTGCCCTTTATGGGATTCTGAGGCTCACTCCCCCCCACACACACATAATAATTCACCATGACCCACTTTGCCAATGACATGGGTGCCTGAAAACATGTCATCCATTTCTGTTTTTATTAACCTATTTTGTTGTGGTCGTTATCCTTCATGATTTTCTGGTAGCACTCGAACTGGGCTGTCACAATCTTGTTCCTGGTGACTCCTATGTCGTGGTAGACATTGAGCTGTAGGTGATTCTGGGTACTGTTCACCTCTGGGCTAGCCGCAACTAAGATCTGCAAGGAAGAGAACCCATTACATCACATACCATACCATGACACATAGCATCACAAACCATACCATACCATACCATACCATACCATTACGCATAGCATCACATACCATACCATACCATAACATAGCATAACACATAGCATCACATGACATAATTAATACAGAATAATCAAGGGAGCAGTATCAAGTTAAGCGCAACAAATCATATAAAGCTTAAGTGAAATTCATCAACATTCCTTTAGAACTCTAGCTGATTACTTTAGAACTCTCGCTGCAGTCTTTTGCTAAACATAACACAGGAATGACCTTATTCATATTTTATAGCAGTCATCTAAAGCTAAATTAACGGGAGGGTTTATAGTTTGTCATCTCCATCATTAGTTTGTTGAGTCTTTTGGCTGTAAACAAATAGCTACACAACACAGTACATTTAGGATATGTGTCTGCAGCCAGGTTTGTCCCTGCTGCATTCTATATTTGAACTCCACAGGGACTGATTCAAACGGGACGCTCAGTCACCATATTCTTATTTAGGAAACAGGAAGGGACTATAATGTAGAGCGAAGCGACTCCCTTCAAATCCATAGAAAATTTAAGTTAATGGTGTACATAGAAATGTCAAACCCCCCAATGTGAACCCAAAGACTATGGGGCAACTTTAAATTGCAAAATCTTCTCACAAAGGCCTTTACAAAATGTCATGCCAAAATACTGAAATTGTCGGGACTGGGTGGGCAGAAAATCAACTTCTTCCATATTGCGGAATCATTAGGTGCACCATCAATGAATGCCAAACTAAAAAGCCAAAGCAAGGATACACTGCTTTGTATTCAATGGCTGTTTTCCTGATATTTCTGTTCTTTTTACATTGTAGAATAATAGTGAAGACATCAAAACTATGAAATAACACATATGGAATCATGTAGTAACCAAAAAAGTGTTAAACAAATCAAAATATATTTTATTTTTGAGATTCTTCAAATAGCCACACTTTGCCTTGATGACAGCTTTGCACACTCTTGGCTTTCCCTCAACCAGCTTCATGAGGTAGCCCCTTGGAATACATTTCAATTAACTGATGATTTGGACCGCACAGTGAAGGAAAAGCAGCCAACTCCTTCAAGACTGTTAGAAAAGCATTCCACATGAAGCTGGTTGAGAGAATGCCAAGAGTGTGAAAAGCTGTCATCAAGGCAAAGGGTGGTTACTTTGAAGAATCTCAAATATAAAACATATTTTCATTTGTTTAACACTTTTTTGGTTACCACATGATTCCATATTTTGACTGGTACTGTATATTCTATTATATTGACCACTTGCCAATCTTACATGCACCTTATTGATTATTCATCAATATAAACGTTCATTCACCAAAGTTATTTAGATTTTCTGCATAAAGAAATCACTAGAGTGAAAAAGGATATATACACCAATTAATGCACCCAACAAACTGTGGTGTTCTATTACTGAGCAGAGTATTAAAATGGCACATATGTTATACAGTGTATGAACCCCACCAGTGACACAGTAGACATGAAAAGAGCATTTCCCTGCACAATATGGTCCTGCACTTATGGGTGTGTGTGTGTGTGTGTGTGTGTGTCCGTGTGTGTGTGTGTGTGAGTGTGTGTGTGTGTGTGTGTGTGTGTGTGTGTGTCCGTGTGTGTGTGTGTGTGTGTGTGTGTGTGTGTGTGTGTGTGTGTGTGTGTGTGTGTGTGTGTGTGTGTGTGTGCGTGCGTGTGTGCGTGCGTGCGTGTGCGCGCGTGTGCGTGTGTGTGTGTGTGTGTGTGTGCGTGCGTGCGTGCGTGCACGTGTGCGTGTGCGTGTGTGTGTGACAGAGAGAGCGGCAGATAGAGATATACAGTAAAGAGAGAAAAAGAGAGGGTAAGGGAAGTTAATTCTTGCCTCAGTGTGAGTACCCAGTAGGAGACAGATGACCATCCAACAGCACCCAAAACAATCCATCTTCTTTTTTGCCATATCAAACGATCCACTCTTTAATGACTATCGATCTGTTGGAAGGAAAACATAGCCATTGAAACAGAAACACAGACACACAGTAAATGTAAATGTCATTACACCATTAACTGTTCTTAATAAGAAGAGGGTTGGACAGGGTTTCTCTGTTTTTTTCAGGTTTTCGCTCTGAAAATAACAACTCTTTAATAGAAAAACAACACAATTGGATGTTCTAAGTCCACAACAATGCTTAAACCACATCACGAGACCAATTTTGAGGTCTGGAACAAAATCGTAGAAATGTTGAATTCTGGGTGTAGTCACAGTTTAATGCAAATGCGCACCACCCAGAGACCGTTGTTTGTTTAGCTGCGTTTCTGTAGCGTTCATTTGATTGCAGAGTTTGCAAAACAAATAGCCACTGGATTGATGTAAATAATCATGATATCATTCTACCAGGTAGGCATAGGCCTACCTTTGTAGTTAACATTTAATTGAGAAGGTTTTTGGCAAAGCCTTTCCATCTACCAGCAGACGTTATCATTAGCATTATCACTAACGGCTACAAAGTGACACACAGCACACAGACAAGGGCGGCAGGTAGCCTAACTGTTAAGAACGTTGGGCCAGTAATCAAAAGGTCACTGGTTCAAAACCCCGAGCCAGCAAGGTGGAAAGAATCTGCCTTTCGGCCCTCGAGTAAGGCAGTTAACCTCCAACAACTGATCCCTGGGTGCAGATGTTGATTAAGGCAGCTCACTGATTCAGAGAGGTTGGGTTAAATGTGGAAGATACATTTCAGTTGAATGCATTCAGTTGTGCAACTGACTAGGTATCCCCCTGTGCTGTTTCAGGAAAACATGATTTCCTACTAAGTTGAATTCTATCCTAGTTCTCTCCCTCAGCCCATAATTATATCCTGTTTCTCTATCTGGTTATCTCAGCCCATAACTCTTGTGCGCTCTTAAAGGGGCATGCATCCATTTAACATGAACATCACAGCAATCATCTCCATCACTCGTTCCCTCCAATATAAACACATACACCCATTTGCTCTCTACTTTAAATCCAACGGAACTCTCAAAGGAAGTGAGCGCTCTTGTCCGCCCCCTCCTCAGATTATTTCCAACCACGGACATCACATGGGCTCTGTAGTGCAGCTGTGGGCAGTGCTGTGCCATCACCATTACTTAAGGCAACAGAGCATGCACATGCACTCCAGTTCAGTTCTTATTGGCCTGGAGGATGAGCAGAGGGCACTGGGGAGAGTGAAGAAACACCTGATATGTTCAAACTTTATTGACTTGGAGGCATATTTCTTGTACAACTGCCATTTTCTCATCTTGGTGTAGTCCTGATGTATTGAAAACATATACAGTAAAAAGCGTTTGCTAGTCCACACAATCTTTGAGAAAAGTATTTATATTGCTCTGTTCGTATTTTGAAATTCTCATAGAGAATTTTGCATAAAAATTACATTTTGATATTCCCAATGCATTGTGGACACAACTCTTTGTCAGGTGGATCAGAACAGTCTCTTGGACGTTATTGTATACGAATCACGATTTAGAAGCATCGCCCTGACACTTTGGACAGGAAAGCTTACAGATTGTCCCTTTAATGTGAGTGTTGTGGAACTTGTCAGGAAAGAGCCACAAAAGACTATGCATTTAATACAGTGTGGTAACAGTTTGAGGTTGCAGCATGGCTGGTGCATAGTTTATCAGACAAAATTCAAATGTGCACATGCCCCTCAGGTCGAACAAATTTGCTTTTCAAAATCGAGGGAAGATGAGGGAATTTCATTGTTAAACAAATGTGGTTGCCGTATTGGCCTAGACAAGACTACATTTCTGCACAAACGTCATTTAGCAGACGCTCTTATCCAGAGCGACTTACAGTAGTGAGTGCAATACATTTTCATATTTGTTCATACTGGTCTAGCACTTACAAGCAATAATCCAGCTGATAAACGAGACATGCAGGCATGTTTGCAGAGTCAGAGTTCAATACGATGTATCGGCTGAACATTGACATCATTGCAGTAATGTTGCTATTTGGATAGCTGTTAGCCGGAACAGACACAACTTTTGAGACAGCAGTGAAGAGCATTCCTGACACACAAGCCTCCACTGTGTATTCAACTGTTATAACATACTATGTTAGCTAAATATGTCTGTTTATGGGAGGGGAGCTGTGCTACTTGAGTGGTAGGGTTAAGCTGTGCTACTTGAGTGGTAGGGTTAAGCTGTGCTACTTGAGTGGTAGGGTTAAGCTGTGCTACTTGAGTGGTTAAGAACTACCCTTATTGGCCTAAAGGAGTAGGACATTTTTATCCTTCAAGTTGCTAATTCAATTAAACTGGAATGCAATTGAGCCAGGAGAATAAGAAATACAACTGAGAGAAAAACATTGCTGTTTGTATTCAAGAACATCCAGCCTGGATATCACAAAAATGGGGTAAAAAATTACAACAACAAAATAAAGATTAAAAAAAGAACATCCAGCCAACAATTCAATGTCATTTTTCACAACACGGTTAGTAACCCCTACCTTTCTAAATAGACTCGGTGTGCACAGAAAGAATAATAACTTTTTAGAGAATGCACAACACACTAATATATCAAGGCCTACAGATGTGGTATCTTAATTTGATTACCCTATTGCAGGAAAACTTTCGCAGGTTGACCTTTATTGTCATGCGTCTTGTCGTTGAGGCAGAACCGAGCGATTAGCCCCTTAGATAGGCCAGCCGCAAAGTCAAAAATTGGCCATAGGGCCTATTGTAAAAATGTATGAAAACAAAGATGAGCTTTTTGGTCTTATTTTAACGTTAAGGTTAGGCATTCGTTTTGCAGTCTGGTTAAGGTTAGGGTTAAGCATTGTGTAAAATCAGATTGTATGACTTTATGGCTGTGCCAGATAGTGACCACTCCGCAGAGCTGCTTCCAGAACAAGATTCATGACGAAAAATGCTAACCTGCAGAACTTTCCTGCTATGTAGGAAATGTAAAACGTATAGTGTATTTGAGTTTTAACAAGGATTCTGAAGTTTCTCATTTCCACTTTGAAAATTAATGAAAAAATGTATCAACCCCTACAAAAATGTCCAATAATTATAATCCACCTAATTATTCAGATTTCCAGTTGCTGCAGTATTATTTTCCTGCTGTAGCAAACTGGCTCAGATTAAGATCCTCCATCATACCTCTGCCTCAGAGCCCAACAAACATGAACATGGGTAACTTCACGTTGTCCTGCGCTATGCTATCTATTCTAGAGACCCTAGATCCAGGCCAGGGGTATGAATGCCTGCATCCCAAATGTGCTTGGAATTAAAACGCCATTACACCAGGGAAATACTGGGACTGGGTTCGTAAAACATTATGGCAACGTACAAATTGGAAACAGACAGGAAACTATCAGCTGCACTGTCACACACTAATGGTCCTCGTTGCCAAATACCCCAGCTGTATTGGAGTGGCTGACTCCAGCCTTTTACAAAACTGAGACTACAGTCAAGGATGGATCTGTCCAATGACAACATAGGCTTAAAATATATTACAGAATTCATCCATGGTTTATTTGCATAGGATTTAGATATGCAGTGCTTCTTCATGATGCACATCCCAGTGGGTAAAACTTGGCTAAACTGATTTTAAATGACGTAAACTAGCTTTGCCCACCGGGGTATCGACTGAGAGGTTTGTAGAAATTTGTTATCTAATCAGCACACCGGCTTAAGATACCAAGAGAGAAAAACTTAGACAATATCTGCAAAAGCCATTTCCATTTCATTGTTGTTGTAATGTTGGAAAAACATGTTTTCACTTTGTCATTATGGGGTATAGTGTGTAGATGGGTGAGAATATATATATATATGTAATCCATTTTGAATTCAGGCTGTAACACAACACAATGTAGCTCTGTAGCTCTGATATTTGGGTAAGACAAGAGAAGAACCAAGGGCTCATTAAAAAGGGTGAAATGTTCATTGCAGATACAATTCTATTGTAATATAACGAAACAATAAAATATAATTTCATGGTGTGGAGTAGCCAACCATGTCCTCTTCATCCACTACATCTTTACCTACAGCAGGGATGTTTTCTCCGTCTGAAACGCGGCCCACAGTGAAGGGCCTCGGCTTGGTTATTTATCTATTTATTTATGTATGGCTTCTACAGTACGTACATCAGAGTAGTAGGCCAGGGAAGAGGTTAGTCACAGGGCCTTTGTCATGAAACAACCGTATTTCTTCAGAGAGTTCCCTGGGAAATATGCAGAACAGCTGTGCGTTCTCGCCCGTCGCTGCAAGCGAACACACCAACGAGCCAGCGAGCCAGTAGCCTTCACATTTATCAACTCCATTGTCCGTCAATATGGTTGTGTGTTGTAAACATCCTACAGGATGTTTGCTCCCCATCCTTTCCAAGTTCCTCTGAATGGCATTTAGAAAAGCCATTTATTTGACTATTTAGAGAACGCTCAAACATTGCGCTCTTTTTCTCACAATCTGAGCCGCTGCCATTACATTTATCAGTCAATAGCACACCAAACGTAGAACAATCGCAAGGACACATACATAAACATTGGCCAGATAGAATGCTTACATAATTTCCATCAACTGTTTAAGAAATTAAAATAGTAAAATGGCAACTGGAGCGCCTAGATAAGAGCTGTGTGTGTACCTAAGAACAAAAACAGTCTGCTGGCAAAATATTGTTCGTTGTTTATCTTTCTTTGTCAAGGCAGTATTCAGCAAAGGTGGGTGTATTTTCTGCTTTACATATTTCTAAATGACTTCACGATTCACACGTTTGAACATTGAGTTCAACAAGTGTGTAGGAACGATCCTTGGGGAGAGAGGGAGGAGGTTTGTCCCATTTCCTAAAGGTCAGTGCTGCAGTCAACATGCAGCTTTAAAACATGAAACTAGTGGCAGATGTCACATGGTAACTAGGGGAGGACTGACGGGCTTCTGGCTGCTTTTAGGTCTGGAATAACCCAGAGTAGCCCAGAGTAAACCTACTCCTGGGCATTGTATTTATAAAGTGCCTCAGAGAAGGAGTGCAGATTTAGGATCAGGCCATCCCAGTTCATTCATTACAATCTAAAAGGCAAAACTGAACCGAGAACAGCACTGCTACTCTGAAATACATTATGAATACGGGGCCAGGACAACAACAAACAACATACTCATTGGAGAAGCTCAATGGAGAGTCAGGTTATCAGTTATCGGCTATCAGGTTTCCCTTCACTGTAGTACAAAGAGAAGTGGCACCGCATGGACTTTGATGAAAAGTTCTCTTCATTTTCTCTTATAGTGTGCAGGTGAATGACGTACGGCACTCTTTCCTACACGAGATTCAAGGCAACAGGTGGTTGAGTGCACAGGCACTATCAGCTGTGACCATGAAACACTTTTGTAGGGACCCGACATAAGGATTGCATGTGGTGGATGATGTGTTTGAATGAATTTGAATCCAGCTTTATGGAGAGCATTTAATATTATCCAGCTGGGCTGTCTTTATTTGCATATGCATATGCTGCTTTCAAGTCCTGCTAAGAAGCCCTGTGTTAATGTCAAGGGAATGTATTCGGCGAAACACCGTTCAAAGCAAATTGTTTATTAGACCCATCTGTATGTCGTAATTCAATATATTGAACTCTCTGTCTAGCACATATGGGGAACTTGGGTTGCAAAAGGATAGCAAATTAGCAATCGTTGGTTCCTAGAATGTCTCTTGATGGGTAACGACCTTTGGTTTCTAGTGACCAAAGATCAGTACCCTACAAGTAAACATTTATTAATTGGTCCTGTTTTCTGCATTGTCACATTTCAGGAACCTACCAGAGGGGATTGGAACCTATTTGTGTATGTTGAAATATGACTAAATGAGAGCCTGGTGAGTAATATATAATAATTTATAAAAAATATAATATAGTATAATGATATTATATATATATATATATATATATATATATATATATATATATATATATATATATATATATATATATATATACAGTGGGGAAAAAAAGTATTTAGTCAGCCACCAATTGTGCAAGTTCTCCCACTTAAAAAGATGAGAGAGGCCTGTAATTTTCATGATAGGTACACGTCAACTATGACAGACAAATTGAGGAAAAGAAATCCAGAAAATCCCATTGTAGGATTTTTTATGAATTTATTTGCAAATTATGGTGGAAAATAAGTATTTGGTCACCTACAAACAAGCAAGATTTCTGGCTCTCACAGACCTGTAACTTCTTCTTTAAGAGGCTCCTCTGTCCTCCACTCGTTACCTGTATTAATGGCACCTGTTTGAACTTGTTATCAGTATAAAAGACACCTGTCCACAACCTCAAACAGTCACACTCCAAACTCCACTATGGCCAAGACCAAAGAGCTGTCAAAGGACACCAGAAACAAAATTGTAGACTTGCACCAGGCTGGGAAGACTGAATCTGCAATAGGTAAGCAGCTTGGTTTGAAGAAATCAACTGTGGGAGCAATTATTAGGAAATGGAAGACATACAAGAGCACTGATAATCTCCCTCAATCTGGGGCTCCACGCAAGATCTCACCCCGTGGGGTCAAAATGATCACAAGAACGGTGAGCAAAAATCCCAGAACCACACGGGGGGACCTAGTGAATGACCTGCAGAGAGCTGGGACCAAAGTAACAAAGCCTACCATCAGTAACACACTACGCCGCCAGGGACTCAAATCCTGCAGTGCGAGACGTGTCCCCCTGCTTAAGCCAGTACATGTCCAGGCCCGTCTGAAGTGCATTTGGATGATCCAGAAGAGGATTGGGAGAATGTCATATGGTCAGATTAAACCAAAATATAACTTTTTGGTAAAAACTCAACTCGTCATGTTTGGAGGACAAAGAATGCTGAGTTGCATCCAAAGAACACCATACCTACTGTGAAGCATGGGGGTGGAAACATCATGCTTTCGGGCTGTTTTTCTGCAAAGGGACCAGGACGACTGATCCGTGTAAAGGAAAGAATGAATGGGGCCATGTATCGTGAGATTTTGAGTGAAAACCTCCTTCCATCAGCAAGGGCATTGAAGATGAAACGTGGCTGGGTCTTTCAGCATGACAATGATCCCAAACACACCGCCCGGGCAACGAAGGAGTGGCTTCGTAAGAAGCATTTCAAGGTCCTGGAGTGGCCTAGCCAGTCTCCAGATCTCAACCCCATAGAAAATCTTTGGAGGGAGTTGAAAGTCTGTGTTGCCCAGCGACAGCCCCAAAACATCACTGCTCTGGAGGAGATCTGCATGGAGGAATGGGCCAAAATACAAGCAACAGTGTGTGAAAACCTTGTGAAGACTTACAGAAAACGTTTGACCTGTGTCATTGCCAACAAAGAGTATATAACAAAGTATTGAGAAACTTTTGTTATTGACCAAATACTTATTTTCCACCATCGTTTGCCAATAAATTCATAAAAAATCCTACAAAGTGATTTTCTGGAGAAAAAAAATCTCATTTTGTCTGTCATAGTTTACGTGTACCTATGATGAAAATTACAGGCCTCTCTCATCTTTTTAAGTGGGAGAACTTGCACAATTGGTGGCTGACTAAATACTTTTTTTCCCCACTGTATATATACTACCAGTCAAAGGTTTGGACACACCTAACCATTCAAGGGATTTCTTTATTTTTACTATTTAAATACATTTAAATTGTAGAATAATAGTGAATAAATCACAACTATGAAATAACACCCAAAAAGTGTTAAACAAATCAAAATATATTTTATATTTGAGAATCTTCAACTAGCCACCCTTTGCCTTGATGACAGCTTTGCACACTCTTGGCATTCTCTCAACCAGCTTCACCTGGAATGCTTTTCCAACAGTTTTGAAGGAGTTCCCACATATGCTGAGCTCTTGTTGGCTGCTTTTCCTTCACTCTGCGGTCTGACTCATCCCAAACCATCTCAATTGTGTTGAGGTCGGGTGATTGTGGAGGCCAGGTCATCTGATGCAGCCCTCCATCACTCTCCTTCTTGGTAAAATAGCCCTTACACAGCCTGGATGTGTGTTGGGTCATTGTCCTGTTGAAAAACAAATGATAGTCCCACTAAGCCCAAACCAGATAGGATGGCGTAACACTGTAGAATGCTGTGGCAGCCATGCTGGTTAAGTGTGCCTTGAATTCTAAATAAATCACAGACAGTCACACCATAACACCTCCTCCTCAATGCTTTACGTTGGGAACTACACATGCGGAGATCATCCGTTCACCCACACCGACACAAAGACACAGCGGTTGGAACCAAAAATCTCCAATTGGTTTCCTTTAGTAGTGGTTTCTTTGCAGCAATTCGACCATGAAGGCCTGATTCACGCAGTCTCCTCTGAACAGTTGATGTTGAGATGTGTCTGTTACTTGAACTCTGTGAAGCATTTATTTGGGCTGCAATTTCTGAGGCTGGTAACTAATGAACTTATCATCTGCAGCAGAGTTAACTCTGGGTCTTCCATTCCTGTCGCGGTCCTCATGAGAGCCAGTCTCCTCATAGCGCTTTATATAGCGCTATATATATATATATATATATATATATATATATATATATATATGTAACAACCAACCCAGAAGCAGAAGACCAAACAAGAAAATGTTCTGTCATGTTCTCAGAACCTTCTAGGAACATTATTGGAACGTCTTCTGGGCTGTGCACTAACTCTGTGGCATCAGACTCTCTGGGTCCCTACCATATGATCATGGACGTTCCTGACCTCACATCTCAGGCGGCATCCATGTTAGCAGGACAGAACGGACGTAGCTCGTCATGTTGGCTCCCAGTTCGCCTTGGGCACTACCGGATGTCAGGGAAAACAACAAGAAACCAGACAGGAAGGAGCCGCTTTACAAGTGGACATGCAAGGACCCAAACGTGTTAGACATGAGTGTTATGTTTAAACAACCATCATATAGGAAGGACATCGCCTAAACTAGCTCATCTGACCCACTTGTGGAAAACAGCAGATAAACACAGGGGCATGCAGTATAAAGCAGACACTCGTGTTGGGGCAAGAGAAGAGGCTTCATATTGGCACTGCAAGCGGGAATAAAGGAGCTTATGCCCGCTTTCCTCCTCACCCAGATGCCAAGCCTTTGTCTCTTCCCACACCGGCCTGCAGATGGTTTGCCAACCCTCCCAAAGCTTTGCATGCACACTCAAGAATCTACCCACCATTGTGTTACTCACTAGGGGCTAACTAAGACAAGGCCAGCGAAGGCATTCCGAACATTTGTTGAGAAGGAGGAAGTCTCAAGGAGGTATCCCTGGTGCTAAATGACTATTGGACACACAATGGTAGAGCATGCGGTTAGTAAGGGGCAGCAGGTAGCTTAGTGGGTAAGAGCGTTGTGCCAGTAACCGGAAGGTCGCTGGTTCTAATCCCAGAGCCGACTAGGTGAAAAATCTGTTGATGTGCCCTTAAGCAAGGCACTTAACCCTAATTGCTCTGGATAAGAGTGTCTGCTAAATGACTAAAATGTAAGGTAACATAGCAAAACATTATTTTTGCCTTCATTAAATATACTTGCCAAATCACAAGTGACCTTCGAAGGTTATAACTAGAGAGATGTTTTAAATTTTGATGAGATTAAAGTGCAAACGTATCAAGTGCCATGTAATGTACCTTGCTGAAGTATCAGGAAGGTGCCAAGAGCAAAATGAGGCACAGGACAGTCAGGACAGTAAGGACAGTAAAGACAGTTAGGACAGTTAGGACAGTTAGGACAGTCAGGACAGTAAGGACAGTTAGGACAGTTAGGACAGTCAGGACAGTCAGGACAGTCAGGACAGTCAGGACAGTTAGGACAGTCAGGACAGTCAGGACAGTAAGGACAGTCAGGACAGTCAGGACAGTAAGGACAGTTAGGACAGTTAGGACAGTCAGGACAGTAAAGACAGTTAGGACAGTCAGGATGGTTAGGACAGTCAAGACAGTAATAACAGTCAGGACAATAAAGACAGTCAGGAAGGTTAGGACATTTTGGACAGTAAGGACAGTCAGGACAGTAAGGACAGCCTTAGATTTAAAACAACGTAATATGACAGAGCCTGACATCCTGTATTTCAACCATACAGACAAAGTTGACATGTTGCCCTTGTGTCTTGGTAGACTAAACTAAGTTTAATTTTCTGCCAACCTACACATGTACTGCCTTGGAGAAGACAATCTTAAATTGCTCAAGCAACAACAGTAACTCTCTTTCTTAATGAATGAATAATACATTTATAAAAATACAGAAATGTCTGCCTGAAAACAAGATACAACCCTTATTTGTACCACTTTGGTTTGCTGCCTACAATGTCATGTCATCCTTGAACAAAGCAATGTGTAATCATCTTATTTGTTTACAAGGCAAATAGGAAAAACAAGGTGAAAATCCAAAACAAGGGGAAAAACCAAAGAAAAAAAAACACATACACACACATGCATGACACTTGCACTACATAAACCACACACACACACACACACACACACACACACACACACACACACACACACACACACACACACAGAGGACACTCATGGGAAAGAATATGGTTTCAAAGGTTTGCTATGTTGCACAGAGGAGAAAAAACATTTTAGTCATTTAGCAGACGCTCTTATCCAGAGCAACTTACAGTTAGTGAGTGCATACATTTTCATACTGGCCCCCTGTGGAAACGAACCCACAAACCTGGCGTTGCAAGCGCCATGCTCTACCAACTGAGCTACAGGGGACAGCTGTAAAAATACAGGGGTATACATACAACAAGGACGAGCAGCACCTGTAGAGTTAATAACAGGGGTATGATTTCAATGTCGTCTTGAGTTACGGTATATGCTAGTTTAAATAGCCTAACCTGCATAGCATTAGCCTACCTCTTTTTAAAGTTAAAGAAACCTGAAGCAGAAGCCTGTAGGAAACTATAGCTATAGCTATACTTGGACCACATTTGAACAGGTCGTTTGATGCTCACATGTAGTCAAGTGCAGTGGGTAAATATGCCGTGCAGTGTTGCATCTAGTGATTACACTGACATTCATCCCCTAGGGGGTTTCAGGATATACGCCACTGTGGAAAAGTTGTTTGTTTACCTTTATGATCTGATCTCTATCTTCTTATCTGTGGTTTGCTTACTTCCACAAGACATAAATTACATACTGGGCCTTTAGTCCTTTATCAGAGCTCCTAATGGGATACCATTACATAATTGGCATTTAGTCCTGTATCAGAGCTCCTAATGGGATACCATTACATACTGGGAATTTAGTCCTTTATCAGAGCTCCTAATGGGATACCATTACATACTGGGCCTTTAGTCCTTTATCAGAGCTCCTAATGGGATACCATTACATACTGGGCATTTAGTTATTTATCAGAGCTTCTAATGGGATACCATTACATACTGGGCATTTAGTCCTTTATCAGAGCTCCTAATGGGATACCATTACATACTGGGCATTTAGTTCTTTATCAGAGCTCCTAATGGGATACCATTACATACTGGGCATTTAGTCCTTTATCAGAGCTCCTAATGGGATACCATTACATACTGGGCCTTTAGTCCTTTATCAGAGCTCCTAATGGGATACCATTACATACTGGGCATTTAGCCCTTTATCAGAGCTTATAATGGGATACCATTACATACTGGGCATTTAGTCCTTTATCAGAGCTCATAATGGGATACCATTACATACTGGGCATTTAGCCCTTTATCAGAGCTTATAATGGGATAGCATTACATACTGGGCATTTAGTCCTTTATCAGAGCTCATAATGGGATACCATTACATACTGGGAATTTAGTCCTTAATCAGAGCTCATAATGGGATACCATTACATACTGGGCATTTAGTCCTTTATCAGAGGTTCTAATGGGATACCATTACATACTGGGCCTTTAGTCCTTTATCAGAGCTTCTAATGGGATATCATTACATACTGGGCATTTAGTCCTTTATCAGAGCTCCTAATGGGATACCATTACATACTGGGCATTTAGCCCTTTATCAGAGCTTATAATGGGATCCCATTACATACTGGGCATTTAGTCCTTTATCAGAGCTCCTAATGGGATACCATTACATACTGGGCATTTAGTCCTTTATCAGAGCTCCTAATGGGATACCATTACATACTGGGCATTTAGTCCTTTATCAGAGCTCCTAATGGGATACCATTACATACTGGGCATTTAGTCCTTTATCAGAGCTCCTAATGGGATACCATTACATACTGGGCATTTAGTCCTTTTTTCAGAGCTTCTAATGGGATACCATTACATACTGGGCATTTAGTCCTTCATCAGAGCTTATAATGGGATACCATTACATACTGGGCATTTAGTCCTTTATCAGAGCTTCTAATGGGATACCATTACATAATGGGCATTTAGTCCTTTATCAGAGCTTATAATGGGATACCATTACATACTGGGCATTTAGTCCTTTATCAGAGCTTATACGGGATACCATTACATACTGGGCATTTAGTTCTTTATCAGAGCTTCTAATGGGATACCATTACATACTGGGCCTTTAGTCCTTTATCAGAGCTTATAATGGGATACCATTACATACTGGGCATTTAGTCCTTTATCAGAGCTCATAATGGGATACCATTACATACTGGGCATTTAGTTCTTCATCAGAGCTCCTAATGGGATACCATTACATACTGGGCATTTAGTCCTTTATCAGAGCTCCTAATGGGATACCATTACATACTGGGCATTTAGTCCTTTATCAGAGCTTCTAATGGGATACCATTACATACTGGGCATTTAGTTCTTTATCAGAGCTTATAATGGGATACCATTACATACTGGGCCTTTAGTCCTTTATCAGAGCTTATAATGGGACACCATTACATACTGGGCATTTAGTCCTTTATCAGAGCTCATAATGGGATACCATTACATACTGGGCATTTAGTTCTTTATCAGAGCTCCTAATGGGATACCATTACATACTGGGCATTTAGTCCTTTATCAGAGCTTCTAATGGGATACCATTACATACTGGGCATTTAGTCGTTTATCATAGCTCCTAATGGGACACCATTCCCCGAAGTTGGTATCCCTCTGGGAAATATAATCCATCTTGGAAATATACAGTTATTATATTATTCTATTATAAACAAATAAAGAAAAGGCCAGTGGGGATTGGACCGTTCAACCCACTGGGCCTTTAGTCCATCTAAATTTAACCATGTCACTCCATCCATCCATCCCACTTCCTGAGACCAGTCTACAAACAACCATCCACAGGCTCACATCTCTATTCTACGCCAAGAAAAGGGGATTTCAAGACTACCAAAGGAACACAGAAGGGTATGAGGGCTCAGAGTAGAAGTTGGCCTGGTTGAGGACCTACCGATCTAGGATGAGGTTACCCTTCCCAAATCTTCCCATAATCATTATAGACTGAGAGTAAAACGGTTTAACTGCAACTATAATGGATAAAGGGCAACTGGTGGGTCTTTTTTAGTAGCCCATCTATTGCCTTATTCACACTGTAGGGCAGACCCGAACCGTACTGTCCAGCCCAGAACCGCTCCTCCTGTCCAGCCCAGTTTAGCTCCTCCTGTCCAGCCCAGTACCGCTCCACCTGTCCAGCCCAGTTTAGCTCCTCATGTCTAGCCCAGTACCGCTCCTCCTGTCCAGCCCAGTACCGCTCCTCTTGTCCAGCTCAGTACCGCTCCTCCTGTCCAGCCCAGTTTAGCTCCTCCTGTTCAGCACAGTACCGCTCCTCCTGTCCAGCCCAGTACCGCTCCTCCTGTCCAGCCCAGTACCGCTCCTCCTGTCCAGCTCAGTACTGCTCCTCCTGTCCAGCTCAGTACTGCTCCTCCTGTCCAGCTCAGTACTGCTCCTCCTGTCCAGCTCAGTACCGCTCCTCCTGTCCAGCTCATTACCGCTCCTCCTGTCCAGCTCAGTTTGGCTCATCCTGTCCAGCTCAGTACCACTCCTCCTGTCCAGGTCACTGTGGCTCCTCCTGTCCAGCCCAGTACCGCTCCTCCTGTCCAGCTCAGTACCGCTCCTCCTGTCCAGATCAGTACTGCTCCTCCTGTCCAGCCCAGTACCGCTCCTCCTGTCCAGCTCAGTACCGCTCCTCCTGTCCAGATCAGTACTGCTCCTCTTGTCCAGCCCAGTACCACTCCTCCTGTCCAGCTCAGTACCGTTCCTCCTGTCCAGATCAGTACCGCTCCTCCTGTCCAGCCCAGTACCACTCCTCCTGTCCAGCTCAGTACCACTCCTCCTGTCCAGCTCAGTACCGCTCCTCCTGTCCAGCTCAGTACCACTCCTCCTGTCCAGCTCAGTACCGCTCCTCCTGTCCAGATCAGTACCGCTCCTCCTGTCCAGCCCAGTATTGTGAAAGCGATATTAGTCTCTCACTAATCTTAGTCTTTCTGACAGATCCAGCCCTGATCTCTATGGAAGATAGTTTCCAGTGAACTCGGCCTGGATGTGAAAGGTTCCCAACAGGCCTGACAGTGACCAAAATAACCCTGGGTGCTGGATCAACTTCAACTCTGTTTTAAGACGACCCAGAGGCCAAAGAATCCGCCCCCATGCGCACGCCATAGGCCCTAAACCTGAGCTCTAGAACCACTCCCCTCACAGGTGATACACCCATGTAGGCTATTGTTACTGTACCATCAGTATGTTACCACGTCAACATGGAAAGAACAACAGGTATGTTACCGTGTCAACGTGGAAAGAACAACACATGGAAAGTATGTAAATACAGCCATGGAAATGGGATACATATACAGGCAGGTACCCTAGCGGTTAAGAGTGTTGGGCAAGGAACCGAAAGGTTTCTGGTTCAAATCCCCGAGCCGACTAGGTAAAAATCTGTTGATGTGCCATTGAGCAAGGCACTTAAACCTAATTGCTCCTGTAAATGTCTATGTACAAAGGATAATAGTATTGCGTAAGCAAGGTTAAAATCAACTTATTGTGACGCACAAATATTAAAACCACAGCATTGACATATGAGTTGGAGGAGAGCTATTGGAGATCATAAAAAACAAGATCACGTTATTTTAAATACAGTATGTACTATGCAGACACAATCTATCTCTCTTAATGCACAGGATTTAATGGAAATGATAGGGCATACTAACTCCACTGGATGGAGAAGATACGCATACTAACTCCACTGGATGGAGAAGATACGCATACTAACTCCCAGGGATCCTTTCTCACTCTCCGTGCCCTATCAGAAGCCACCTCCTCTATATTCATGGAGAATTAGTCCCAGCCTCTAAATCAGGAGGGTCGTGTCAGCCTCTGACAGTTTATTTAGCACGTATCAACACAGAATGCCCCTGGAAATGGCCACTGTCCTCATCCTTCACAAGGCACTTAATCTCAGATAGACATTAGCCTAGCAGTCACACGCAAGCATAGAACACGCTGTCTAAAGGGCTTGACTGCTGCAATAACACGCGCTACGTCCAGTCAACATGACTGGGCTGTCAGTGAAACATACATAGTTATAATCAACAACATAATGACAATAATTTGGTGGTTGCTTATATTTGTCTTATTCCACACATGTACAAGTGTGTATTAATACGCATGTGTGAGTTGGAAATATGTTTTTTTGCATTTCGCAACTCCCCGAGACACCCTCGGAGAGTGGGGTCACGGCCCTGCCATTATCAACAGCGACCCTGGAGCAATTAGGGTTAAGGGCCTTGCTCAAGTCATTAACTAAAAGAATCCTCTGTAATATGTGTGTGTGTGTGTGTGTGTGTGTGTGTGTGTGTGTGTGTGTGTGTGTGTGTGTGTGTGTGTGTGCGTGCGTGCGTGTGTGGGGGGGTCTTTTTAACATCATTGGGTTTTGACTCAGAATTAAATACATGGACTAGAGGGAGGTTTGAGAGAGTGATGCATATCAGCATCAATGTAGTTCAGTGTAATGTAATATCCGAGACCCGGGGAGAGAGGTAAAGATATGACGTGTGTCGAGGTTGTTGTTTAGACAGGGGATTTCAATAATGGCCCTGATGCACTTGAATGAGACAGGATATGAGATGGTAGTGCTATTAGCCTGCTCTCAGATTAATGACTAAACCAAGGTCTGGTGAGATAGAGAGAGAGAGAGAGAGAGAGCGTGAGAGAGAGCGCGCGAGAGAGAGAGAGAGAGAGAGAGAGAGAGAGAGAGAGAGAGAGAGAGAGAGAGAGAAGCTCTCTATGTCAGACAACCAGGGGCCTCCAGCATGATAAAAGCGTCACAATGCATTTGTGTTTGTGCGTCCCGACTTCAAAACATGGAAGATGGCTGAGCAGCATACCCTCCTGCCCCCGTAACTATTCCCCAGGTCGTTGCTGTAAATGAGAATGTGTTCTCAGTCAACTTACCTGGTAAAATCAAATAAAAAAACATAATCTATCTGCTCCCTGGGGAGAGGGAGATAACCTGGATACACCTTCTTGGGTGAGTGCAGGCTGTCGTAGACTGTGTGGCAGCTGTCGGCTAAGATAATGTTTAGATATCGGAAAGGTAATGGGAGAGTTGTGTTGAGAATTCACTCTCAATTCATTGAGAGATCTACTTCGCAGACAAAACTTTGAACAACATCCGATTTGAAGGTAGCTCTTGGGAGAATCAAATTTGTCTTGGAAGAAGGGTATTTATTTTGTTTATTCCCCCCATGTTGTGGATGGTTTGCACACTTTTTCATAACATTGTGAGCAGTGAGTTCATATTCACACATATGGTATTTTGGTATTTTATTAGGATCCCCATTAGCTGTTGCAAAAGCAGCATCTACTCTTCCTGGGGTCCAAACAAAACACGAAACATGACATAATACAGAACATGAATAGACAAGAACAGCTCAAGGACAGAACTACATCAACATGTAATGTGAATCCCTAGACAGACGATAACGGCTGAGCTTAACTGATCTGAAATACAGAAAAACAGACACATTTTCCATCTTCAACATGTTCTCCTTGTTGACTCTTCTGGATGCCTCAGCCTAGGCATACTCTGCGCCATGTAGATGACTGAGCTTCTCGAGGCATTGTCACCAAGTCACGCAGGCACCTTTGCTACACTAACATTTAATATCCCATTTGGAGTCAGCCTGCAACACCCACTCCATAGGACTGCTCGGGGGGAGGAATCCAAATCCAATGCTTTACAGTTCAACACAAATACTCCCCACACAAAAAAATGTCTGGGTTCCTTTCACTATATGAGCTCATATATTTACTGTGAACACTTGGCCATTGAGGATTTTGAGAGAAAATCCTTGTAGACTTATTAGACACGCCTGCTTCCCATTGGGTATTCAGTCAGTTCGAAAAAACACTCTCCTGCTATCCTATATCTCCAGGCCACACGGTGTATCGGCCATCTTTTCCTCAGCATTTAAATGGAACACATACAAACCATGAAGGATTTCATAAATGTTGAGCGAAGCAATAATATTTTGCTTCATATCAGGGGGGTTTTCATGGCGGTGGGTTATTGTGGACGTTAAATATGTAATTCGACTCGTGAGAATGTGAGTTAAAAGGGTGCAAACTATGGATGTTAAGGGCGCAGAGGAGAAATAATGGTGTCAGCAAAATGCATCTGGAAAGGTTTTAAAATGTCTAAATGGTCCCGATGGACTTGAATGTTCTATAGTACTTGGTTTGTACATCTAGGGAGTAATATCTCTACCTTTCTCATCGCATCATAGCCAAATGTGATCATAACCATCATCATCATCCTCACCATCATCATCATCATCATATTCATCATGTTCTTCCCTCTAGCTGCCCCAAAACATTTCATCATTTCCAATCGGTGGCTTACATAACCATGCAGATGACACCAGTGTTGGGGTATACCACATGACTGAGGAGAGCGGGCATATTTACACTACAATGCTGTCAGTAGAAATCAGTTCAACTGGATGTGCCATGACATGTAAAAAGGCACCATGCTTATTCTTTCATGTCTGTTTTTTTAAAATAATGTTTTTATTAATATAGTGCTGCTTCAAACCTATCGGTTTCTGTGAAAAAAAAACACATTTTCTTTGAATCTGAAGACAGTAACAAGATGGCTATCTGTGATACAATAATTATCATTCTTTAAACTCAATGTTCAGGCCAAAAATAATAACTCTCCAGTCAACTCATTGTCAAACAGTAATATGACATATGTAAACTTGTAGAATGCCCAGGGAATCCTTTTTGTTTTGCACTAACATGGTCATCATGGTAATGTATGATTTATAGGTTACCTACCCACCACATCAGTGCCCTAACATGTAAATGTGGGTAGCCTAACACTTAGGTTCCATTGTATCCTAAAGTTTGGAAAGGTTATATAAGGTTGTAAAAACGCATCACTGGATGGGGGCTGAGAGTTAATAAAAATGTAATATTGCAGGTGTTGTCTTCCTTATAAACATGTTATGTAGCATGTTGCAGCACAAACTTACTTATAGGCTACCTTGCATTTGTTTTATTTTCCAATCCTTTCAAACCCTTTCAAATGAAAACCCTTGTCAAAGATCAAACAAATCCGTGAAACACTAACCTAAATTACTGATTAAGTATGCATAGGCTTTTACCAATGATTGTATGATGACTCCCTGTCAGTATATATATATATATATATATATATATATATATATATATATATATAGCCTCGTTATTGACACAATTGGGGGTCTTCTTCTTCCATATGCTACCACCTCGCCAATATTCTAATTTCTCCATGGAATTATGCAAAATAGTGCAAATTATCTGCGGTGCGCAATTGTTTTTGGAGGACTACACGGAATAGGCTATTGCTATCCCTGTTGACAGTGCTCTCCAGGTAGCTTTAAAAAGCCAGTTTCAGCTCTACATTTACCCGACAGAAATGCAGCTCATTACAACTGACTCTTTCCGATTATCATGGTCTTGAATTTGATATCTATAGGCTATTGATTTAAGAAAACGAAAAGCAAAGCACATATGCATCGATAAAACTGGAAAAATAAAATAGTAATCCTCAACCAGATCGTAAATATGGCCATTATTAATACGCTATTCGAATGGTTCTTACCTGATGCGAATAGTTCACAATCCAATGCCAACGCGATTTAGAAAGTCACATAAACCGACCAATCACTCCAGCGACAGCTTTTACTTGCCCAAACGCAACCTCCGCAGCAATGGTAGTGAACCAAACCCTAAGGGTTTCAACACTCAATGCATAAAGTGTCGGACTGGAGCCGCTGTCAGCTTGTGGGAGGCATTCACATTAGCCTACTTCCTGTTACATCACGAATTAATCTGCAACTCTTCAGGAGAACACACCAAGTTTTTATCAATCACGAGCAATGGACGCAGACGGCAAGATATATACGAGGGATTGGCAACTTTGATAGGGGTGGGGGACACAAAACATCTGAACTCATCATGGGGGGCCGCAGTGGCTCGCGCATCTGCATACGCACATCCATACCCACACATGTAGTCAGAGCCGGCCCTAGCCTTCTGCGGGCCCTAAGCGAAATTTTGTTTCGCCCACCTTGCATTTTAATGTCTTTGGAAATTGATCCACGGGCCTTCAAAAGTGGGTCACCACCAGTTGCCCATCCCTGATAAGACCTATCCACGAGGAACGCAGAAATGGCCGAATGCCGACATTAAATGTTTTTAAAAATTAAAGGTAGCATGTTGACCACATTCGTTGGTGAGTGCTCTGCATTGTTTTAACTATTCCATCAGCAAAGTTTGATCCAATGCATTGGCTGTAAACATTGGGCCTGGTTCTAAATGACAGCAACATTCCCGCCATTTGATGTCTTCTCATATGGAAGAAGCAAGTGCTGTCACTTGTCACACTTCTCAATAAGTCTACCTGCATATAGGCCTATGCATAACAAACCTGTGTGTGTTCATCTCATTATTAGACTTGGTTTATCCCATAGGCTTTATCATAAGTAGGTAAACTGACTGACATACAGGTAACTGCCCAAATCATTGAAACACTTGACTAAATGAGGGATACAAAGTATATTGAAAGCAGGTGCTTCCACACAGGTGTGGTTCCTGATTTAATTAAGCAATTAACATCCCATCATGCTTAGGGTCTTATGTAAAAAATGCTGGGTAGGCCATACTTTTGGCCATTATTTTGGCTACCATTGCTATGCCCCCATAGGATGACAATGCCCCCATCCACAGGGCACGAGTGTTCACTGAATGGTTTGATGAGCATGAAAACGATGTAAGCCATATGCCATGGCCGTCTCAGTCTCCAGACCCTATTCAACACTTATGGGAGATTCTGGAGTGCGCCTGAAACAGCGTTTTCCACCACCATCAACAAAACACCAAATTATGGTATTTCTCGTGGAAGAATGGTGTTGCATCCCTTCAATAGAGTTGCAGACACTATAATCTATGCCAAGGAGTATTGAAGCTGTTCTGGCTCGTGGTGGCCCAACGCCCTACTAAGACACTTTATGTTGGTGTTTCCTTTATTTTGCCAGTTACCTGGATGATATGTACCGTATGTATACTGTAGCAACAGCTATGTGCCTGTGTTCTGATTCTCTATTGTTGTGTGGTTATCAGGGCACGTTTATCCGTTTACTTTGGGTTTGGCGGGGTTCAGCATGCCAGTCCCCCTGCCGTCTACCAATCAAGGGAACGCCTGGAATGTGTCAGTGCCAGGCGCCCTTGTGGTTGGTGGAACAGCGGTAGCCCCGATATGTTCATTACATTACAAGACAAGAGCAGCACAGTACAGTAATTAGCCTAATCCTCCTTGTTTGGTTATTATGTCCATACATCAGTGACACACAGGATGGGCACTACGTGTCTGTTAAATTCTCTTTTCATTTCCCGACAGTGAGTTGAATACCTGTTATTGTTATATCGGATTTATTTGGCGTAGGCTACGGCCAGATAGTAGCCTGTGTGAGTTCTGGGTCAATAAACAGTTCAATTCGAGAACTGTTTTGGACATTATCTCATTTATGATCTATCGAGGTCATTACATATGATCATAACAAATCTAAATGTAGGCTATGATTGCAGAGAAATTCCCGACAAACCAATAGGTAATTTGTCCATTTGCGGTCATATATCATTCAAGTGAAAGCCATATGGAAACGTTAGCCTATCATGATAATACAACACTGCCCCCCTGTGTCTAAAAGATGCATTTATCAGAGGAGTCAATTCCAATAGCCTGCATATTGCAATATGAAAGGGGACTTGGAACAGAATGCACAAAAATGCAATGTTGATGACTATACCAAATGAAATGTAGTCTCCAATGGGTTGATTGCTGATATTGTTGATATGTTGTTTTCACCTGGGTTTTAAAAAATGCAATGTTTTTTTTTTAATGGTAAGACATTACTCACATGAAGGGGTAAAATAATTAAACAGATAATGTACAGTAATTGATACAGCTAATGTACAGTAATTGATACAGATAATGTGTTTTATTGTATGATATTACATGTGCAGTGCAGTACTTTTGGGTTTATGAATGTTCATCATTTGTCAATAAATCAACTTGTCTGGTGTCCTTAGGAAAAAAATACAATTATATACCTGTGTTTGGTATGTGACAGTAAAAACAAAAGTATGAAATGGTGATATTACAAAACAAATCTTCTTACAAAAGGGTTAAAAGGTTAAAATAAGCGATACAATATTACACAATAGGTCAAAACAAGCCTTTTATACAATAATATAATAATATAATATGCCATTTAGCAGACGCTTTTATCCAAAGCGACTTACAGTCATGAGTGCATACATTTTTTTTTTTTTTTGTCAATTGCCGTAAGACTACAAGAACATACCAAAGTCAAATAAGAATGATATAAATAAAGATGAATGAAAAAGTAGTGTATGTAGGAACGGTTTAATACGAAGCCTTTATTCAGACAGATCGAAATAAGATGTTGGTGTTCTTCTTCTTTATACGAATGACCTTCCCTTTGTGATGGTGATCTGAAAATGGAACAAAATGGCACAAATTAGTCATTTTTAACACTTATCCATGGCACTAGTCTAGAAATGAACATTGCATAATGTAAATGTTAATTAGCAAAAACACTGTTAATTCAATGTGCGGCAGGTAGCTTAGTGGTTAAGAGCGTTGTGCCAGTAACCGGAAGGGTGCTGGTTCTAATCCCCGAGCTGACTAGGTGAAAAATATGTCGATGTGCCCTTGAGCAAGGCACTTAATCCTGTAAATCGCTCTGCTAAATGACTAAAAATAAATAAATGAAAGACCTACGGGTGGAACAAAAGTACAGTACGGACACACCTATTTCAAATAATACAACTTTGAATCAGGTGTGTTAATGCTGGGCTGGAACAAAAACCTGCAAACCCAGGTAGCTCTATAGGGCTGGTGTTGGAGATAACAGATAACTTGGATCTTACCTTGCTTCATACACATCTTCATGCAGCGTCTCTTGAGGACAAAGTTGTTCTTGTTGCCCCCGCAGCCACTGTAGCGCAACGACTGACATCTCTTTGTCTTGGGGTTGTACACATATCTCCTCTGAGTTCTCTCCTCTCCGTCACACGTTGTGCCCTTGTCAATGGGACTGAGACAGAAGTCCGGAGGATTGAAGTCTGAAAGAAACGCACAGAGGCAATTGTAAGATGAAATGACGTGCTAATAACACAAGTCATGGTGTACAACAATGACTCCATCGTACCAAAGGCAACTTTTATTAGTATGTACAGTGTAAGTGTCTAGGCTACATCTGCAGTGGAGTTCTGATAGAACATACTTTCCTAAAAGCCTGGATGTGAGGTTAATGGAAATCTACTGTTACAGTGACTACTAGACTCTGATGCTTCTACTATTACTTTGTACATGTACCATTTCAAAGGAAACCTCAAGCATCAAACTGTGGGAAAAAAAATCAACAAAATGTCAGCCTTGGGGTAAGGGAGTGCTAAAGATCTCTTTTATCACTTCACTGGAATTACAACCACGTATACAGAGACACTACTTAACTGGATTCACTGACCTGGGTGGAATTCTGTAACATGAATCATTTTAACATTTACATTTTTAGTCATTTAGCAGACGCTCTTATCCAGAGCGACTTACAGTTAGTGAGTGCATACATTTTTTATTTAATTTTTTCATACTGGCCCCCCGTGGGAATCGAACCCACAAACCTGGCATTGCAAACGCCATGAGTTACATCCCTGCCGGCCATTCCCTCCCCTACCCTGGACGACGCTGGGCCAATTGTGCGCCGCTCCATGGGTCTCCCGGTCGCGGCCGGCTACGACAGAGCCTGGATTCGAACCAGGATCTCTAGTGGCACAGCTAGCACTGCGATGCAGTTCCTTAGACATAACTACTTGTCTGTGACTGAGTGATGGCCAAAGACTCCCTGTGCCCCTTTGTACTGCGTTGTGACCTCTGTTCCCAGACAGTGGTGTTTCTGAGCACTAACTCTCTCCTCATACCTTGTACACTCCCATTCTAATAGCAGTGAATCAGTGTCACGTGGAAGGAGGAGAAGGGAGGAGGTATTGTGGGCGCTATGCTGCCTTTATACGTTGTAGTGTTTACCAGCAGCTAAACTATTTCTGAGATAGCGCATGTAAATGTACTGTCTCTCTTTCTTACCTAGCTATTGTAGTTGCTGTAGTACACATGACAAATGACTGCACTCCTGGATTCCTGTGCTCAAAGCGCCTCACTGTATTAGTAGTTGTGATACTGTAGGTAACTTAAAGGGAGATACATCACGCCACCACAAGGGGCTGCCAAGAGATTGTAGCAATACAGTAGTGTTCCCAGCATTGACAGATCCACAGGGTTACATGGTGTGTCATTTCCACAATCTCTATACAACTTTTCTCTCAGCCTTTTCTTCCCTCAGAATTCTCTAAAACACAGCTAGCTGACATGATATCAGCCCTTTCACTTTAGTGTATGTGGTTCATGGTCTTCAGAGATCCCACAACCCCACTTTCCTGGCCCTGCCAAGCAGAAGGGCTGACTGGCATGCTGGGGAAATAAAAAGCTGCTTGGGCAAACAGTGTAATGTGCTGACGCTGTGTACAGTATCATGGAAAAAGTAGGCCTACAGGCAAAGTTAATGCTCAAATGAAACAATGACTTTGTCTGATTATTGAAACATTACATCAATATATGGTTATGTTTATAGACATCCATTTTATTAAATCAGATTAGGCCTACCTGAGATATTTTTGGTGCTACTGCATAATTAATTAGATTTTTTAATCTATTACTAGAGCTATCATTTGTTGAATAAATAAAGATTATACAAACATGAACTCAAAATACATAAACATTGGTGTCTTACCAGTTACTTTGAGAGGCTGTACCCTGGGCTGGCTAGTGGGTTCTGGGACGGTGACCTCCAATTTAGGGGCCACATCCAATTTAAGGGCCACAGTGGCGTTTTCTGCCATGAAACCAAAGCATAGTTAGAGTTTACTTCCATAATAAGTTACAGCATGTAACAGAAATGTACTATAATACAAACAGTGTACTACAGTCGTGGTCAAAAGTTTTGAGGATGACACAAATATTAATTTTCACAAAGTCTGCTGCCTCAGTTTTTATGATGGCAATTTGCATATACTCCAGAATGTTATGAAGAGTGATCAGATGAATTGCAATTAATTGCAAAGTCCCTCTTTGCCATGAAAATGAACTTTTTAATCCACATTTCCACTGCATTTCAGCTCTGCCACAAAAGGACCAGCTGACATCATGTCAGTGGTTATCTCGTTAACACAGGTGAGAGTGTTGACGAGAACAAGGCTGGAGATCACTCTGTCATGCTGATTGAGTTAGAATAACAGACTGGATGGTGGTGCTTGAAACCATTGTTCTTCCTCTGTTAACCATGGTTACCTGCAAGGAAACACGTGCCGTCATCATTGATTTGCACAAAAAGGGCTTCACAGACAAAGATCTTGCTGCTAGTAAGATTGCATCTAAATCAACCATTTATCGGATCATCAAGAACTTCAAGGAGAGAGGTTCAATTGTTGTGAAGAATGCTTCAGGGTGCCCAAGAAAGTCCAGCAAGCGCCAGGACTGTTTGCTAAAGTTGATTCAGCTGCGAGATCGGGGCACCACCAGTGCAGAGCTTGCTCAGGAATGGCACCAGGCACAGTGAGGTGTGGCATCTGCACGCACAGTGAGGTGAAGACTTTTGGAGGATGGCCTGGTGTCAAGAAGGGCAGCGAGGAAGCCACTTCTCTCCAGGAAAAACATCAGGGACAGACTGATATTCTGCAAAAGGTACAGGGATTGGACTGTTGAGGACTGGGGTAAAGTCATTTTCTCTGATGAATCCCCTTTCCGATTGTTTGGGGCATCTGTAAAAAAGCTTGTCCGGAGAGGACAAGGTGAGCGGTACCATCAGTCCTGTGTCATGCCAACAGTAAAGCATCCTGAGACCATTCATGTGTGGGGTTGCTTCTCAGCCAAGGGAGTGGGCTCATTCACAATTTTGCCTAAGAACACAGCCATGAATAAAGAATGGTACCAACACATCCTCCGAGAGCAACTTCTCCCAACCATCCAAGAACAGTTTGGTGACGAACAATGCCTTTTCCAGCATGATGGAGCACCTTGCCTTAAGGCAAAAGTGATAACTAAGTGGCTCGGGGAACAAAACATCTACATTTTGGGTCCATGGCCAGGAAACTCCCCAGACCTTAATCCCAGTGAGAATTTGTGGTCAATCCTCAAGAGGCGGGTGGACAAACAAAAACCCACAAATTCTGACAAACTCCGAGCATTGATTATGCAAGAATGGGCTGCCATCAGTCAGGATGTGGCCCAGAAGTTAATTGACAGCATGCCAGGGCGGATTGCAGAGGTCTTGAAAAAGAAGGGTCAACACTTCAAATATTGACTCTTTGCATAAACTTAATGTAATTGTCAATAAAAGCAGTTGACACTTATGGAATGCTTGTAATTATACTTCAGTATACCATAGTAACATCTGACAAAAATATCTAAAAATACTGAAGCAGCAAACTTTGTGAAGACCAATACTTGTGTCATTCTCAAAACTTTTGACCACGACTGTACTCTGTTATTAAAACCTGTTCACCAAGGAAGTAGCATTATAATATTAACATACAGCATAGAGAAGTTATTACACCTCAGAATTGATGAAGATAAATTGGTATTGGTATTTTTTGGGACAAATGCTGTCAATGAATGTAAGCAAATTTGAAATCAGGCCTATGTCTAAAATAATTGAATATGCTCAAAAGGCAAAAAAAAATATCTTCATGCAAAATGAAGGTGAAGCATGACTTGATGGTCGGAAAAAAAAATCCATCAACAAGATAATTTTCCAGTAAGTGCAATATCCACAGGGCAACTGCACTGAAATGACTTATCTCCTATTTGCACTGCAGCAAAAAAGTTAGTATTTGGGCTTTCAAAGAGGTATGACTATCTAAGAACCCACAGCAAACTTTTCTTGCATCAGACAAGTAATATTCTCCCCAAGCACATTCACGTTAGTCATTTAGCAGACTCTCTTATCCAGAGCGACTTAGTTAGTGCGTTCATCTTAAGATAGCTAGGTGAGACAACCACATATCACAGGCATAGAAAGTACATTTTTCCTCAATAAAGTCCAGCAAAGTCAGTGCTAGTAAGGAAAGGTGGGTTGGTCCCTTTCGGACTACCTGGGTTCTGGCATCTGGCCTGGCACTCTTTCATACTCTTGAAGTTGTTGGCGTTGCCGAAGCAGCCTCCGTAGTAGAAGTGCTTGCACTCCTGGCTCTGGCTGTCAAAGAGGTAACGCGTCACCAGACCTCGACACGGCCCCGGAGCCTCCTCCAGGTGACAGGGACTCTTGTCAACTAGAGACAGACGGAGGTAGATGGAGAGAGAGAGAGAGGGCTGAGTGAGAGAGAGAGATAACATTATTGAGATACTGAAAAGAGGAGAACATTATTGAGATACTGAAAAGAGGATAACATTATTGAGATACTGAAAAGAGGAGAACATTATTGAGATACTGAAAAGAGGAGAAATGGGTACTAGCTACTGAGTCATTTGAAAAGTTGACAGCCGGAAATGTTGAAAAGTACAGTATGGGAAATGGGCTTCCTGTTCCCCGAAGTCAAATACAATCTACACTACGCTGCAGTCTACCCTTGGATCCCAGTACATTGACTTCCAGGCAAATAGTGAATAATAGAAAAAAAGAGGTGGCACTAAGACTGGAGTGCTAGAACAGAAAATACAGAAAATATGATGAGAGGGGGAGGGAGGTGTAAAGAGAGGGGGAGGGAGGTGTGAAGAGAGGGGGAGAGAGAGAGAAGACATACTCAGGCATGGAGGAAGATTATTTGATTTGATTTGAGATAGAGGGTCGACTGCTGACACAGTTAGCCATGAATGGACCGGCAGTGACATGGACATAGTGAGATGTGGAGAGAGAGATGACGTGACAAGAGAGAGAGAGAGAGAGAGAGAGAGAGAGAGAGAGAGAGAGAGAGAGAGAGAGAGAGAGAGAGAGAGAGAGAGAGAGAGAGAGAGAGAGAGAGAGAGAGAGAGAGAGAGAGAGAGAGAGAGAGAAAGAGAGAGAGAGAGAGAAAGAGAGAGAGAGAGACAGAGACAGAGAGAGAGATAGAGAGACAGAGAGAGAGAGAGAGAGAGAGAGAGAGAGAGAGAGAGAGAGAGACAGAGAGAGAGTGGGAGATAAGTAATAAAAAGACACCACGTTACATTCAAATCAAATCAAATCAAATTGTATTTGCCACATGCGCCGAATACAACAGGTATTCACCTTACAGTGAAATGCTTACTTACAAGCCCTTAAGAGCAACAGTAAAATAACAGTAGGGAGGCTATATACAGGGGGTACCGGTACAAAGTCAATGTGCGGGGGCACAGGTTAGTCGAGGTAATTGCGGTAATATGTACATGTGGGTAGAGGTAAAGTGACTATGCATAGATAATGCAAATAGTCTGGGCAGCCATTTGATTAGCTGTTCAGGAGTCTTATGGCTTGGGGTAAAAGCTGTTAAAAATACTTTTGGACCTAGACTTGGCGCTCCGGTACCGCTTGCCGTGCGGTACCAGAGAGAACAGTCTATGACTAGGGTGGCTGGAATCTTTGGCAATTTTTAGGACCTTCCTCTGACACCGCCTGGTATAGAGGTCCTGGATGGCAGGAAGCTTGGCACCAGTGATGTACTGGGCCGTACGCACTGCCCTCTGTAGTGCCTTGTGGTCGGAGGCCGAGTAGTTGCCATACTAGGCGATGATGCAACCAGTCAGTATGCGCTCGATGCTGCAGCTGTAGAACTTTTGGAGGATCTGAGGACCCATGCCAAATATTTTCAGTCTCCTTAGGGGGAATAGATTTTGTCGTGCCCTCTTCACGACTGTCTTGGTGTGTTTGTACCATGATAGTTTGTTGGTTATGTGGACACCAAGGAACTTGAAGCTCTCAACCTGCTCCACTACAGCCCCTGTCGATGAGAATGGGGGCGTGCTCGGTCCTCCTTTTTCTGTAGTCCACAATCATCTCCCTTGTCTTGATCACGTTGAGGGAGAGGTTTTTATCTTGGCACTACACGGCCAGGTCTCTGACCTCCTCCCTATAGGCTGTCTCGTGGTTGTCGGTGAACATTGAGGAGGAATGTAGGGGAAGAGGCAGAAATAAGATGAGTTGAGCATATCACTGGAACCATAGTCAAGTGCCGATGAAGCATGGGATAAGCAATATGCAGTAGGCAGATAGGGTATGGGTATCATCCTCTTCATCATGGCAGGTAGATTTACCCCTGATGTCTAAACAAATATCCAACAACAACCTGTCACTGTCTGAGCAATACAAGGAGGTAAGCAGGAGAAGTTATGACTGGACTATAAAGTGTGAACTTCCCATGTATTTTGTATAGAAGCGGGCTAGTCAAAGCCTTTCCCAGTACAACATACTGTACACATCCGTTATCAAATTATGTGACAGGTGAACTCATATTCCATTGCATTTGCTAGATGTCCTGAAACCTTTGAAGGGCTTGCAAGTTTCACCGTTTTCTATCAAAGGCGACAAACAAGGGTGCCCTTCAACGCGGAATGAATATTTGATACACCATCAACAACCGTTAATTAAACAATTAAAACATAATTTGTTCAGGTACAGTACTTTTCCAAAGTTTGCACTTGTGGAGTTCTCGCTGACTTCCCTTGAACAACAGACGTGGACGCGTGCCACATAGACGTCATCCAGGGGGTTGGGTGGTTGGTTAGATTTTTACCCCATCTATAGGACATATCCCACAGCTGAAATGACTAGCCCAGGGCAAAGCCCCAGTAGATAAAAGTCACTTCATATTCTGATACTTTATGGCTGTGATATTGCGTTTACTTAGGAATTAATTAAAAATATTTCATCATCGGGCGAGACACCCCAAAAATGAAGAGGTCATTAATATGTAAATGATGTAATTAAAGCAGTACTAATCCCTCAGCCTCTCTGAGTTCTCCCAGATGAATAGAGGTCTAGAAGAGTCTGTCTGAGACAAACTAACAACTGAGTCAGTGTCATCCCCAAATATGTTGTGAATAATTATCCTACTGTTTATCCATTTATCACCAAATATCAAGTCCTTTTTAATTTCTAAACATTGCTTTACCTGACTGTGTAAAAGCATGTCAGAAAGAATGACATTTACTTTAACAGTAACACAACAAGAGAGCAGACTTTTTTCCCTTTGTGCTTGAGTGACCCAGCCCGTTGAATAATTCAAAACAGGGATTCAACCGAAAGGCATCTAAGGTGGAAAAAGCTATCTGTGTTTTGGTGGTGAATTACTGGTGACCCATCAGAATAATAATATGTCCCTCTGTCTTTCAAGGGTATGGCTGCTGTCCAACATGACATACTCACTGGAATATGTCAGGAGTTGTCCAACACACTAATGCCCTGTTCTTATACACTACAGGTAAAACATTTTAGAACACATTTACATTTTAGTCATTTAGCAGACGCTCTTATTCAGAGCAACTTACAGTTAGTGAGTGCATACATTTTTCATACTGGCCCCATACTTTCTTTATTTTTGCTATTTTCTATATTGTAGAATAATAGTGAAGACATCAAAACTATGAAATAAAAAATATGGAATCATGTAGTAACCAAAAAAGTGTTAAACAAATATTTTGACTGGTATATTTGAGATTCTTCAAATAGCCACCCTTTGCCTTGATGACAGCTTTGCACACTCTTGGCATTCTCTCAACCAGCTTCATGAGGTAGTCACCTGGAATGCATTTCAATTAACAGGTGTACCTTCTAAAAAAGTTAATTTATGGTATTTCGTTCCTTCTTAATGTGTTTGAGCCAATCAGTTCTGATGTGACAAGGTAGGGGGGGTATACAGAAGATAATAATAATAATATTATGCCATTTAGCAGACGCTTTTATCCAAAGCGACTTACAGTCATGCGTGCATACATTTTTGTGTATGGGTGGTCCCGGGGATCGAACCCACTACCTTGGCGTTACAAACGCCATGCTCTACCAGCTGAGCTACAGAGGCCTATTTGGTAAAAGACCAAGTCCATTTTATGGCAATAACAGTTCAAATAAGCAAAGAGAAACAACAGTCCATTACTTTAAGACATGAAGGTCAGTCAATACGGAACATTTCAAGAACTTTGAAAGTTTCTTCAAGTGCAGTCGCAAAAAACATCAAGCGCTATGATGAAACTGGCTCTCATGAGGACCGCCACAGGAATGGAAGACCCAGAGTTACCTCTGCTGCAGTGGATAAGTTAATTAGAGTTACCAGCCTCAGAAATTGCAGCCCAAATTTTTAGATTTTTGGTTCCAACCCCAGTGTCTTTGTGAGGTGCTTTGTGTATTTCCCACCATAAAGCATGGAGGAGGACGTGTTATGGTGTGGGGGTGCTTTGCTGGTGACACTGTCTGTGATTTATTAAGATTTCAAGGCACACTTAACCAGCATGGCTACCACAGCATTCTGCAGCGATACGCCATCCCATCTAGTTTGGGCTTAGTGGGACTATAATTTGTTTTTCAACAGGACTATGACCCAACACACCTCCAGGCTGTGTCAGGGCTATTTTACCAAGAAGGAGAGTGATGGAGTGCTGCATCAGATGACCTGGCCTCCACAATCCCCCGACCTCAACCAAATTGAGATGGTTTGGGATGAGTCGGACTGCAGAGTGAAGGAAAAGCAGCCAACAAGTGCTCAGCATATGTGGGAACTCCTTCAAGACTGTTTGAAAAGTATTCCAGGTGAAATTGATTGAGAGAATGCCAAGAGTGTGCAAAGCTGTCATCAAGGCAAAGGATGGCTATTTGAAGAATCTCAAATATAAAATATATTTTGATTTGTTTAACACTTTTTTGTTTACTACATGATTCCATATGTGTTATTTCATAGTTTTGATGTCGTCACTATTATTCTACAAAAATAAAGAAAAACCCTTGAATGAGTAGGTGTGTCCAAACTTTTGACTGGTAGTGTATATAGAAAAGTATGTGGACACCCCTTCAAATTAGTGGATTCGCCTATTTCAGCCACACCCGTCGCTGACAGGTGTATAAAATCAAGCACACGGCCATGCAATCTCCATAGACAAACACTGGCAGTAGAATGGCCTTACTGAAGAGCTCAGTGACTTTAAGCATGGCACCATCATACGATACCACCTTTCCAACAAGTCAGTTCGTAAAATTTCTGCCCTTCTAGAGGTTTCCGTGGCAGAGCAGCCGCACACAAGCCTAAGATCACCATGCGCAATGCCAAGCGCCAAGCTTGCCGCCATTGGACGCTGGAGCAGTGGAAACGCGTTCTTTGGAGTGATGAATCACGTTTCACCATCTGGCAGTCCGGCGAACTAATCTGGGTTTGCGGATGCCAGCAGAATGCTACCTGCCCGAATGCATAGTGCCAACTGTAAAGTTTAGTGGAGGAGGAATAATGGTCTGGGGCTGTTCTTCATGGTTCGGTAGGGAAACCGTAATGCTACAGCATACAATGACATTCTAGATGATTCTGTGCTTCCAACTTGGTGGCAACAGTTTGGGGAAGGCCCTTTCCTGTTTTAGCATGACAATGCCCCCGAGCACAAAGCGAGGCCCATACATTTACATTACAGTCATTTAGCAGACGCTCTTATCCAGAGCAACTTACAGTTAGTGAATACATATATATTTATTTATTTTTACACTGGCCCCCCGTGGGAATCAAACCCACAACCCTGGCGTTGCAAACGCCATGCTCTATCAACTGAGCTACATCCCTGCCGGCCATTCCCTCCCCTACCCTGGACGACGCTGGGCCAATTGTGCGCCGCCCATGAGTCTCCCGGTCGCGGCCGGCTGCGACAGAGCCTGGATTCGAACCAGGATCTAGTGGCACAGTTAGCACTGCGATGCAGTGCCTTAGATCACTGCGCCACTCAGGAAATACAGAAATGGTTTGTTGTGATCGGTGTGGAAGAACTTGACTGGCCTGCACAGAGCTCTGAACTCAACCTCATCAAGCACCTTTGGGATTAATTGGAACGGCGACTGCAAGCCAGGCCTAGTCGCCCAACATCAGTGCCCGACCTCACTAATACTCTTGTGGCTGAATGGAATCAAATCCCCACAGCAATGTTCCAACATCTAGTGGAAAGCCTTCCCAGAAGAGTGGAGGCTGTTATAGCAGCAAAGGGGGCACCAACTCCATATTAATACCCATGATTTTAGAATGAGATGTTCAAGGATCAGGTGTCCACATACTTTTGATCATGTAGTGTAGCTTTCACCTGGATTCACCTGGTCAGTCTATGTCATGGAAAGAGCAGGTGTTCTTAATGTTTTGTACACTCAGTAGAATGTATACTGTGTATATATATATATATATATATATATATATATATGTGTAATCAGAGGAGGCTGGTGGGAGGAGCTATAGGATGACGGGCTCATTGTACTGGCTGGAATGGAATGAATGGAACGGATTGAAACGTCACGGTCTACCTGGACTGAGTCACAAAGGACAATACTTCTGGTATCCTTCCCTCCTCCCTTCCTTGAAGTAACCATTGATCTGACATGACATAAATGGTGAAAGCGATGCGGTGGAAAGTCATGACAGATCCGTGAGGAAAGGAGGGAGGCAGGACGGTTACGTTTCAAGACTACTCCTATTGTGCCATTGAATTCTCTTACATAGGCATTAAAAACGAATGGCCACTAGATGGAGCCATTAATATTCCAATGTATCCCAGAACAGGGCCTCAGCTTCATCAGGATTTACTGATAGAGAGGATCTCCTTTAAAAGAGGAATTAAAGAGTTTTATAAACTAGAAATAAAACTGGGTTAATTAAGCCTCGACACTGAGACCCTCTGACGCGTCGGCACTCCCATACTCGCATTGACCACAGATGCCCCCTCGTCTGAAGAGGCCTCTCGGGAGACGTTGCCACACAAATGTAACTAGAAGACTGCAGGAGGCAGGTGAATAGTGGCCGACAATTTATATGCCATTTATGCAGCAATGTCAAAAAGGTTACGGTTGTTTACAGTTGGCAGGATAAGCTTTAACGAGACTTCCACATGACACGGCTATAGCAATTAGAGGTCTAAACTGGCAGAGCTGAATAACGTGTACGTTGGAATTTCCAGGAGCGAGTGACATAATGGGATCTCTAAGCTACAGTTAGAGCTGTTATCTACAGAGAGTCCCATGATCTAGCCAGACCCCATTCTTCTAAACTCTCATATTGTTCAGCCTGTCAGTTTCAGTTTGGAGTGGGAGGGAGTTTATTTAATATTTCCTGTTACACATTCATAGTGAAGCTAAAGCATGGAGCTGAGGTCAGAGCAAGGACCTGGAGTGGCTCTCTACTTGTGATTGGTAGGGGGTTGGGGTACCAGAGGGGGAGGAGGGCAGAGGACCTCTGTGACACATAATGCCCTGACACAGAAGGGGTAATTTTTACATTTTAGTCATTTAGCAGACACTCTTATCCAGAGCGACTTACAGTTAGTGAGTGCATACATTTTCATACTGGCCCCCTGTGGGAATCAAACCCACAACCCTGGTGTTGCAAACACCATGCTCTACCAACTGAGCTACAGGGGACTAGAGATATGGTCCTCCGTATCCAGGGAGCTGTAAACCAACCAAACGAGCCGGGGGATTCGCTGAGTAATTCCATTATTCTTTGTCCTCTTTGGCACATTAAGAAAACAACCATTAAAAAAAAAAAAAAATTGTCATTTAGCAGACGCTCTTATCCAGAGCAACTTACAGGAGCAATTGGGGTTAAGTGCCTTGCTCAAGGGCACATCGACAGATTTTTCACCTAGTTGGCTCGGGGATTAGAACCAGCGACCTTTCGGGTACTGACACAACACTCTTAACCACTAAAGCTACCTGCCGCCCCAACAATGCCTTGCCACAGGCTTGGAACAGTGTGTGACTTAGACCTTGAGCCTACTTATTGAGAGTGAATGAGGTGAGTATTTCTCATGAAACGCTTTGAACACCTGCAGAAGTGTTGCGTAACTCTATTACCATCATCATTGTCATCATCCATTGTCTGAATTTACAGAAATTGGTGGAGAGCAGACAGATTGATTAGGTAAAAGGTAAATGAGTTGTCGTTGCTCAAATGCTGTTAACTATTTGTTTTAAATGTTCCTTTTAAGACTTTGAGAGAGAAATATGTTCCTTGAGAATTTCTGTTTATGACAACAGTCTTCGTATTGTTCACATTCAGAACATGCAGGTGTTGAGAGAGTGAAGTAAATGTCCCAATATCTGATGTGTTTCATGTGTCCTTGACTGTTGACTCCTACATAGACATTATTTTAATCTCGAGGTTTGGTATAGAAACATATTTTGACATTGTCTCTTGACACAATGGCTTTGGATACTACTTACATATTTCAGTGGAACAGTGATGTTAGCCCTGACCTCACAGACCCCATTTCACTTTTCTACTTTTCTTTTACGCATGATTCATTCCAACATGACTGGTGTCGTCGGCGTGTTGAATACAACAACAATGAATCACAATAAAAGTGTTGCCGGCCCGGCAGGATGCAAATTCACCCACAATTCCCTTGTACATCAACTGAATAATGCACACAATGATACAACGTTGTACCACAATGACATTGAGAAATTATTTTAAGAAACCAGTGTTTCTAGCTACAGACAAAGTAGAGTATCACACGTGGTTTCTCTACTGTGATATCCTCAGCATAATTCATATTGATCCGACGTCTATGAATATTGCTTCTATCTCATTTCAATAACACCCAAGGTTTAGGTAACACTCAAAATGAATTGCAGGAATGTATGTATGCACGCACGCACGCACACACACACACACACACACACGCACACGCACGCACGCACGCACGCACACGCACGCACATGCACGCACACACATGCACACACACACACACACACACACACAAACACGCTTTGATCCTATGCACATATTACAGTGTGGATTGAAACAGCTAACTTAGTTTTCTGTAATTTAGCCAACTTTGATGTCACTTTTAACTCGCCCAGACACTACCCATGTACTGCATAATATTATTAAGAGATAACAGCCCAATTGTGTCTACAATGAGAATGAGCCTGGATGCCAGTCTGTTTCACATAGCCAATCAGCCAACAGTGCCATTGTCCCAGGCTTGACAATAGATTTGGCTGATAGTTTGACAGAGAACCGTCCAAACTTTCTCGGAATGGAACGTCCAAACTTTTCTCGGAATGGCACTGGGAATGTGTTTGGGAGAGAATGTTTGGTCTGATAATCTTATCAAAGTGAAAACAACAATAGCATTCCACCCAAATCCATAAAGCATTAAAACTGTATTGCTAAGTTGAACATATGATAATATAATAATAATACGGCATTTAGCAGACGCTTTTATCCAAAGCGACTTACAGTCATGTGTGCATACAATTTGACGTATGGGTGGTCCCAGGGATCAAACCCACTACCCTGGCGTTACAAGCGCCATGCTCTACCAGCTGAGCTACAGAGGACCACGTGATAGGACACTGGGAACTCCCTACTATTATTCAATAAAACCTGCATGCCAAACCAACTACGTCGATGACCTCATCGTGTTTATTGGCTCAAAAACAGTGAGTACGTTTGATTCGATAATAAACTGATTATGACATTAGTTATGTAAACACTTTACTCTGCTTATCTTAATCAGCGTGAGGTCATAATCGAAGTCAGAATATGCTGATTAAAACACCTGGTTTTCTGAGCAATCTTTAGATTTATTAGAACATGTAAACAACTTAATCGGCGTTCCAGCGGTGTGTTTGATCTGAGCATGTGCCAGTACCGGTAGTGCAAGTGCTTCCCTGTTATGCGTGAGTGAACAGAGTTTGGAAAAATTTTAAGTATGTTTAAAAATAGTTTTCACATACAAACTTTAAATGTCCGAACTCAGAATCAAATAGTCTTTGCAAAAAGAACATGGTAGAACGTTTATTTTGATTGGTGATTTTCTGTAGCCTGATTTCAAATGTGTCCATGTAAACAGGATTATTAGGGAAATTGTTCTTCTTGCAAAGCAGGTAAACATTTTAATCAAACTATTATATTAATCTTACTATCCACAATAATCACATTATTGTATGCATTTAACCATACTCAGTGTCCAATCTATTTTTATATATTGGTAATATGGCAGGAGAACATGTGTGTGCTTGCTTCAGCAGAATAAATACAATAAAATATCAAGTGTCTTTCTGAATATACAGAATGATAAATGGTACACAAATTAGAAAAGAAAATCACACATCAACAGAGGCACATTTTTACATTTGACCTGCAAAGAAATCAGAGAAAGGGTCCAACAACTCACCAGAGACCAGGCACATTCCCTCACACGCCTCCAAGGTCTCAAAATTGTTGGCGTTGCCTCTGCAACCGCCAAACTGGAAGGCCTCACAGCGGCCCGTGTCAATGTCGAAGTAGAAACGCTCCTTTAATGCCTTGCATGGCCCTTCGTCCTTCTTCAGGGCGCACGACTGGTGGAAAATGAAGAGCTCAGGCTGGGCTCCATCTGCTATGGAGAGAAGAAAGCCAAAGTTAGCATACTGCCATGCACAGATTGACAGAATTCATGGACATGCTCTGGTGTAATTTAGGTCTTTAACCCGAGGCTTTGGACTAGGTACAGTGACGGAAAAAATAATTTGATCCCCTGCTGATTTTGTACGTTTGCCCACTGACAAAGACATGATCAGTCTATAATTTTAATGGTAGGTTTATTTGAACAGTGAGAGACAGAATAACAACAACAAAATCCAGAAAAACGCATGTCAAAAATGTTATAAATTGATTTGCATTTTAATGAGGGAAATACGTTTTTGACCCCTCTGCAAAACATGACTTAGTACTTGGTGGCAAAACTCTTGTTGGCAATCACAGAGGTCAGACGTTTCTTGTAGTTGGCCACCAGGTTTGCACACATCTCAGGAGGGATTTTGTCCCACTCCTCTTTGCAGATCTTCTCCAAGTCATTAAGGTTTCGAGGCTGACGTTTGGCAACTCGAACCTTCAGCTCCCTCCACAGATTTTAAATGGGATTAAGGTCTGGAGACTGGCTAGGCCACTCCAGGACCTTAATGTGCTTCTTATTGAGCCACTCCTTTGTTGCCTTGGCCGTGTGTTTTGGGTCATTGTCATGCTGGAATACCCGTCCACGACCGATTTTCAATGCCCTGGCTGAGGGAAGGAGGTTATCACAAAAGTTGTCCTGTCCCCTTAACAGAAAAACACCCCCAAAGCATAATGTTTCCACCTCCATGTTGACGGTGGGGATGGTGTTCTTGGGGTCATAGGCAGCATTCCTCCTCCTCCAAACACGGCGAGTTGAGTTGATGCCAAAGAGCTCGATTTTGGTCTCATCTGACCACAACACTTTCACCCAGTTCTCCTCTGAATCATTCATATGTTCATTGGCAAACTTTAGACGGGCCTGTATATGGCCAACACCAGAGAGCTGTGTAAGGACATCAGGGATAAAATTGTAGACCTGCACAAGGCTGGGATGGGCTACAGGACAATAGGCAAGCAGCTTGGTGAGAAGGCAACAACTGTTGGCGCAATTATTAGAAAATGGAAGAAGTTCAAGATGACGGTCAATCACACTCGGTCTGGGGCTCCATGCAAGATCTCACCTCGTGGGGCATCAATGATCATGAGGAAGGTGAGGGATCAGCCCAGAACTACACGGCAGGACCTGGTCAATGACCTGAAGAGAGCTGAGACCACAGTCTCAAAGAAAACCATTAGTAACACACTATGCCGTCATGGATTAAAATCCTGCAGCGCACACAAGGTCCCCCTGCTCAAGCCAGCGCATGTCCAGGCCCGTCTGAAGTTTGCCAATGACCATCTGGATGATCCAGAGGAGGAATGGGAGAAGGTCATGTGGTCTGATGAGACAAAAATAGAGCTTTTTGGTCTAAACTCCACTCGCCATGTTTGGAGGAAGAAGGATGAGTACAACCCCAAGAACACCATCCCAACCGTGAAGCATGGAGGTGGAAACATCATTCTTTGGGGATGCTTTTCTGCAAAGGGGACAGGACGACTGCACCGTATTGAGGGGAGGATGGATGGGGCCATGTATCGCGAGATCTTGGCCAACAACCTCCTTCCCTCAGTAAGAGCATTGAAGATGGGTCGTGGCTGGGTCTTCCAGCATGACAACGACCCGAAACACACAGCCAGGGCAACTAAGGAGTGGCTCCGTAAGAAGCATCTCAAGGTCCTGAAGTGGCCTAGCCAGTCTCCAGACCTGAACCCAATAGAAAATCTTTGGAGGGAGCTGAAAGTCCGTATTGCCCAGCGACAGCCCCGAAACCTGGAGGATCTGGAGAAGGTCTGTATGGAGGAGTGGGCCAAAATCCCTGCTGCAGTGTGTGCAAACCTGGTCAAGACCTACAGGAAACGTATGATCTCTGTAATTGCAAACAAAGGTTTCTGTACCAAATATTAAGTTCTGCTTTTCTGATGTATCAAATACTTATGTCATGCAATAAAATGCATATTAATTACTTCAAAATCATACAATGTGATTTTCTGGATTTTTGTTTTAGATTCCGTCTCTCACAGTTGAAGTGTACCTATGATAAAAATTACAGACCTCTACATGCTTTGTAAGTAGGAAAACCTGCAAAATCGGCAGTGTATCAAATACTTGTTCTCCCCACTGTATGTGAAGATGTATGATTAAGGTGGGAGGGGGGCTCAATAGGCCAGTCTGGGTGACGCGGGGCATTAGACAAGGATGCCCTCTATCAGGGCAGTTATATACACTAGCCATTGAGCCTTTTTTGGGCCTGCTACGAAGGAGACTGCAGGGAGTGTGCTGGACAGGCATAGCAGTGTCAGCGTATGCAGATTACGTTTCTGTGATGGTCAGGGATGGTCAGGATATGCAGGCACTAGAGACTAGTCTGAAGGTGTACGAGGGAGCTTCGTCAGCTAAGGAGAACTGGGGCAAGAGCAAAGCTCTGTTATGTGGGGCATGGGGGGATAGGGCCCCTCCTCTGCTTCCAGGGGGGTTGCAGTGGGGTTGTGAAGGGCTTAACATTTTGGGGGTGTACCTGGGCTCGGAGAGGTGAGTCAGGAAGAACTGGGAGGGGCTGTCACAGGCAGTGGTGTCAAGACTGGCCAGGTGGAGGTGGCACCTGTCCCAAGTGTCATATAGAGGGAGGGTGCTGATAATCAACAACCTGGTGGCATCTTCCCTGTGGTATAAACTGGCTGTCCTCAACCCCCACGCCGGTCTGCTCGCAGACCTGCAACGCAAACTGGTGGATTTTTTCTGGTCGGGCCATCACTGGCTGAGGGAGGACAGGGCCTGGTGGAACTGGAGAGCAGGGTGGCTGCATTCCGACCAAAGGTGGCGCAGAGACTGCTGTACCATACTGATGTCGGCTGGAGGGAGCCAGCATGCGCGCTGCTGAGGAGAGCTGGCGGATTAGGGTTGGACCGGCAGCTATTCCTCATGAGGCTGGAGGGGCTGAGTACAGCAGGTCTCTCTGATTTTTACACTGCGGTGCTGAGGGCCTGGCAGCTACTAAGGGGGTGTGGAGCCTGGGCTATGGGTGTGGGAGGAGCCTATCTTCCACAACCCAGCCATCCTTTTGAGATCGGTTCAGTCGGCCACCCTGAAGAGGCGACTGATGGCAGCGGGATTACTAAGGCTGGGTGACCTGCGATTGCTGGGAGAGGAGGGGTGGAAAACCCCAGAAGTCCTAGCACAACAAACAGGACTAACATCTCTTAGGCTGCTGGAGAGATTCCTGGGGGAAGTCCAGGAGGCACTGTCTGAGCTGGTAAAGGGGGTGTTTGAGCGACCAAAGGGGGAGGGGCCACCAATGTTTCCGCCACTGCACTTGACGGCAGAGACTGGGGACTGGCAAGGGGGTCTGGAGAACTTGTTAGATTTTAACACTCCGAGCCTGGGGGAGTTTGAAGGGGTGGGAGGTAAAGCCCTCTACAACCTCTGTATTAAGGTAAGGAACATCAGGAGCCTAACAGGAGTGAATGCACATCAGTGGCAGGGAGTATGTGGGGCGGAGACTATGGTGGGTTTTAGATGGAGGGGGCTCTACAAATTCCCAGTACCAAAGAGGTCAGGGGACCTCCAGTGGAGGGTTTTACATGGAGCCCTGGCCACAAACAGCTGGGTGACACGGGTTGAACCGGGAGTCGGACAGGGGTGTCCTTTCTGTGTCATGAGTGAAACTGTGATTCATGTGTTTTCTGTGTGTGCCAGGTTAATGCCTTTAATGTCTGTGTGAGAGGTTGGGGGTGGAGTTTACTGTCAGGATGTTTATAATGGGGTACAGGTATTCAAAGAAGGAAAATGCTAAATGTGTGTTGTTGAATTTTCTCTTTGCTCAGGCAAAGTTAGCTATTTGGATAACAAGGAGGAACAGGGTCAAAGGTGGGGGGATAACAGACCCTTTACTATTATTTAATGGGATGGTCTCTGCGCGCCTTAGGGTGGAATTTGAGTTCTATAAAATGATAAAAAGTGTGGAGATGTTTCAAGAGATATGGTGTGTTGGGGGGGGCTGTCTGTATAGCTGGCGAAGATGGTCTGGATATACGGTTCTCTCTCTCTCTCTCTCTCTCTCTCTCTCTCTCTCTCTCTCTCTCTCTCTCTCTCTCTCTCTCTCTCTCTCTCTCTCTCTCACTCTCTCTCACTCTCTCTCTCTCTCTCTCTCTCTCTCTCTCTCAACAGTGTTGCAACAATGTGCAAATAGTCCCCTTCCTGTTGTGTTCTGGCCAGTCTGGGTCTGGAGTCAGCTTGCTGTGAATGTCCCGTCCCTTCAGATCACACTGTGAGGAGCATAATCACTGTCTGAGGAGAGCTGCGGCTCTGCAGATGGTGGGATGGGGGGGTTGAGTGACAGCTTCCTTCCCAGTGGGTGGATCACTGAACCTTCAACATCCTGATCTTTCTGATCTGCCAAGTGGGGCTGGGTTTTCCTTTTTCCACACTGTAGATCAGGTTAGTTGGTTCCTCTGGTTATGCTGTAGATAGTTACTTACAGTATGTAGTATGTGATACATATTGTTAACTTGATGTGTACCTTTTATCATATACAGCTGCATATACAATGATATAAACAACCGCAATGTGACAATCAAGATCGATAACAGTCTATTTTTATATCTAATCATGGTCACAGTAATTCGGTGTGTGACGCTTTGTTGGCATACCAGCTCAGTTGGTAGAGCAAGGCGTTTACAACGCCAGGGTTGTGGGTTCAATTCCCACGGGGGGCCAGTATGAAAAAATAATAATATTATGCACTCACTAACTGGATAAGAGCGTCTGCTAAATGACTAAAATGTAAATGTAACCTCACAACTATTAAATGCTGCGGGATTCCCTGCCGTATGGCATCCTCAGTACTTCCAGCCCAGCAACACCTCCAGACTGCCCAGGCTCCACCATGCTGCCCAGACCCCAGCCAGCCCACAGCAGGACAGCCGTCTTTACAAATACCCTCTCGCCTGCCAGCCTGCCGCTGGGCTTACGGCAGTTTGCTTTTGCAGGGGAGATTAAATGTTTTCTGAGCATGGCTCCAGATATTTGTATTTACAACCCTCTCTGTCTGCCCATGCAGGGGTAATTACAGACAGGCAATCCACATGATGCCTCCGTCTCTGTACCACTAGGGGTTCTTTGTGAACATGTATCTGTGCTTAGCCTCCCTTAAGAGGGTAATAATGTTCAGATTGTTTGTCTTTCCCTCAAAACCCACACCACTCTGAGAGCAGCAGCAGTCATTTCGCTGTTCAGTCCTAAGATGTATGAACAGACAAGGAAAAAGTGACTGCTCATCTGTTCCACTGAACTTGTTTTAAGTGGGCACTGGGAAAACAGCTTGTTTTATTGGAAGATGTGTAATAAGCCTGGAGTAAAGAGAAAACAGGATGTTCCTATTGATTTTACCCCCCCCCCCCCCCCCCCCCCCCCCCCCACCCCGGTGAGGCCAACACAAGTACTGTACAATAGCCAATGTGTTCTTCCATCACTTATTGTCGGATGTCCAGCCTTGCTAATGTGGGCCATCGAAAAACAACACTCCTAGAGACAACAGTATCGCCTCAAGCGGAGGATAAGGGCTCAAATTCAACACGGGAAACTAAAAACAAACTTCTAGTTGCTCACAGTGCAGTTCTGTTTTTGTCGTGTGTCTGTAAATAGCCTGTAAATACCCTGTTTTTTTTTGTATTTTTCGTACATATTTCCCTATCAGACTTTTCATCCTTCTACAAAATATACTTTCCTGCAACCCGCCTCACTCAATGTGGAACGGATTCTATTATTGACTTACCTTTTATCTAGAATCTCCAGTTGAAACTAGCTAGCCAGCTAACTAGCTACTTGCTATCAGCTACCGTTAGCGGTTTTTCACCATTGTCCGTGGCCTGCACCACTCACCAGCCAGCTCTAGTCTGGACTATTATTCGGCCAGTCTGCACAGCGCGTTATCGACCCAGAACATATCCGTTTTTCTGCCGGAATCACTGAATCACTGGACCTTTAACTCCGGATTCATCGCTACCAGCTAGCTGCAACAAAATGGACGCTGTGGTCTGGCTAATCATCCTGAGCTAGGCCCATCTCCCGGCTATCTACCTCTCTGTCAACCGGACGGGACCACCTAGTGTTGACACGGAGCCCCGCCGATCCTACACGACTGGTCTGCCGACGAAATCGTCTGATGTGGTTACGACGTCGACCACGAAGATTCCATCTGCTAGCCCCGGCCCGCTAGCACACGCTAGCCGTGGCCTCTTACTCGCTAGTGCTTTAGCAGCCTCCGAACTATCCTATTGCTGTTCACCGGACCTTATGATAACTCAGCTATACAGCTGATGTCTGCTGGACTGTTCCTTTTTACGGTACTACATCCTGTTTATGTTTAGCCTCAGCCCAAACATGGTTAGCTTATTGTTGTTTCGGTTATTTCTAATTGTACTATTTGACTGTAGATCCCCCAGCCCAGCTAAACCTGCCTTAGATAGCTCCTTTGTCCCACCCCCCATACACGCGGAGACCGACTCAATTGGTGCCTCCAGTGATGCTATCTCTTTCATTGTTACCCAACGCTTAGGTTTACCTCCACTTTACTCATATCCTTCCATATCCTTGTCTGTACATAATGCCCTGAATCTTTTCTACAACACACGGAAATCTGCCCCCTTTATTCTATGTACCCAACGCACTAGAAGACCAGTTCTTAAAGCCTTTAGCCGTATCCTTATTCTAGTCCTCCTCTGTTCCTCTGGTGATGTAGAGGCTAACCCAGGCCCTGCAGCCCTCAGTATCACTCCTACTCCCCAGGCGCTATCATTTGCTGACTTCTGTAATCGTAAAAGTCTTGGTTTCTTGCACGTAAATATCAGAAGTCTACTTCCTAAGTTTGAGTTATTCACTGCGTTAGCACACTCCGCCAACCCTGATGTTCTAGCAGTGTCTGAATCCTGGCTCAGGAAGGCCACCAAAAATTCTGAAATGTCCATCCCCAACTATAACATTTTCCGTCTAGATAGAACTGCCAAAGGGGGTGGAGTTGCAATCTACTGTAGAGATAGCCTGCAGAGCTCTATCATACTATCCAGGTCTGTGCCCAAACAGTTGGAGCTTCTACTTCTAAAAATCCACCTTTCCAGAAATAAGTCTCTCACTGTTGCCGCTTGCTACAGACCCCCATCAGCCCCCAGCTGTGCCCTGGACACCATATGTGAATTGATTGCCCCCCATTTATCCTCAGAGTTCGTACTGCTTGGTGACCTAAATTGGGATATGCTTAATACCCCGGCCATCCTACAATCCAAACTAGATGCCCTCAATCTCACGCAAATTATCAACGAACCTACCAGGTACAACCCTAAATCCGTAAACATGGGTACCCTCATAGATATCATCCTGACTAACATACCCTCTAAATACACCTCAGCTGTCTTCAACCAGGATCTCAGCGATCACTGCCTTATTGCCTGCGTCCGTAACGGGTCCGCGGTCAAACGACCACCCCTCATCACTGTCAAACGCTCCCTAAAACACTTTAGCGAGCAGGCCTTCCTAATTGACCTAGCCCAGGTATCCTGGATGGATATAGATCTCATTCCGTCAGTAGAGGATGCCTGGTTGTTCCTTAAAAGTAATTTCCTCTCAATCTTAAATAAACATGCCCCATTCAAAAAATACAGAACTAAGAACCGATATAGCCCCTGGTTCTCCTCAGACTTGACTGCCCTTGACCAGCACAAAAACATCCTGTGGCGTACTGCATTAGCATCAAATAGCCCCCGCAATATGCAACTTTTCAGGGAAGTTAGGAACCAATATACACAAGCAGTCAGGAAAGCAAAGGCTAACTTTTTCAAACAGAAATTTGCATCCTGTAGCACTAACTCCAAAAAGTTTTGGGACACTGTAAAGTCCATGGAGAATAAGAGCACTTCCTCCCAGTTGCCCACTGCACTGAGGCTAGGAAACACTATCACCACCGATAAATCTATAATAATCGAGAATTTCAACAAGCATTTTGCTACGGCTGGCCATGCTTTCCATCTGGCTACCACTACCCCGGCCACCAACTCTGCACCCTCCGCTGCAACTTGCCCATGCCCTCCCCCGCTTCTCCTTCACACAAATTCAGACAGCTGATGTTCTGAAAGAGCTGCAAAATCTGGACCCCTACAAATCAGCTGGGCTAGACAATCTGGACCCTTTCTTTCTAAAACTAGCCGCCGAAATTGTCGCAACCCCTATTACTAGTCTGTTCAACCTCTCTTTCATAACGTCTGAGATCCCCAGAGATTGGAAAGCTGCCGCGGTCATCCCCCTCTTCAAAGGGGGTGACACTCTAGATCCAAACTGCTACAGACCTATATCCATCCTGCCCTGCCTTTCGAAAGTATTTGAAAGCCAAGTTAACAAACAGATCACCGACCATTTCGAATACCACCGTACCTTCTCCGCTATGCAATCTGGTTTCCGAGCTGGTCATGGGTGCACTTCAGCCACGCTCAAGGTCCTAAACTATATTATAACCGCGATTGATAATAGACAGTACTGTGCAGCCGTCTTCATCGACCTGGCCAAGGCTTTCGACTCTGTCAACCACCGCATTCTTATTGGCAGACTAAATAGCCTTGGTTTCTCAAATGACTGCCTCGCCTGGTTCACCAACTACTTCTCAGATAGAGTTCAGTGTGTCAAATCGGAGGGCCTGTTGTCTGGACCTATGGCAGTCTCTATGGGGGTGCCACAGGGTTCAATTCTTGGGCCGACACTTTTCTCCGTGTATATCAATGATGTCGCTCTTGCTGCTGGTGACTCTCAGATCCACCTCTACGCAGACGACACCATTTTGTATACATCTGGCCCTTCATTGGACACTGTGTTAACAAACCTCCAAACGAGCTTCAATGCCATACAACACTCCTTCAGTAGCCTCCAACTGCTCTTAAACAATAGTAAGACTAAATGCATGCTTTTCAATCGAACGCTGCTGGCACCCGCCCACCCGACTAGAATCACCACTCTCGACGGGTCTGACCTAGAGTATGTGGACAACTACAAATACCTAGGTGTCTGGTTAGACTGTAAACTCTCCTTCCAGACTCACATAAAGAATCTCCAATCCAAAGTTAAATCTAGAATCGGCTTCCTATTTCGCAACAAAGCCTCCTTCACTCATGCTGCCAAACATGCCCTCGTAAAACTGACTATCCTACCGATCCTTGACTTCGGCGATGTCATTTACAAAATAGCCTCCAACACTCTACTCAGCAAATTGGATGTAGTCTATCACAGTGCCATCCGTTTTGTCTCCAAAGCCCCATACACTACCCACCACTATGACCTGTACGCTCTTGTTGGCTGGTCCGCACTACATGTTCGTCGTCAAACCCACTGGCTCCAGGCCATCTATAAATCACTGCTAGGCAAATCCCCGCCTTATCTTAGCTCATTGGTCACCATAGCAGCACCCACCCGTAGTCTGCGCTCCAGCAGGTATATCTCACTGGTCATTCCCAAAGCCAACACCTCCTTTGGCCGCCATTCCTTCCAGTTCTCTGCTGCCAATGACTGGAACGAATTGCAAAAATCTCTGAAGCTGGAGACTCTTATCTCCCTCACTAACTTTAAGCATCAGTTGTCAGAGCACCTTACCGATCACTGCACCTGTACACAGCCCATCTGAAATTAGCCCACCCAACTACCTCATCGCTATATTGTTATTTATTTTGATCTTTTGCACCCCAGTATCTCTATTTGCACATAATCTCTTGCACATCTAGCATTCCAGTGTTAATACTAATTGTAATTATTTTGCACTATAGCCTATTTATTGCCTTACCTCCATAACTTGCTATATTTGCACACACTGTATATATATTTATTTCTGTTGTATTTTTGACTTTATGTTTTATTACCCCATATGTAACTCTGTGTTGTTTTTTATTGCACTACTTTGCTTTATCTTGGCCAGGTCGCAGTTGTAAATGAGAACCTGTTCTCAACTGGCTTACCTGGTTAAATAAAGGTGAAATAAAAAATATAAAATAAATAAAAGGATGATCTTTGAACTTGAAAAAAAGTTAGCCTTGGTGCACAGTAACTGTAAACAAGTTCATGTGTAATATATATAACTATTCATTGTAAAAAAAAAAAATTGGAAGTGAAACTTGCATAAAAAAATTTTTTTAAGTCCACTTCTCATTCCTCCCCTTCCAAACCTCTCCAAAAGTTATTCTGCATCTCAACATTTTAGTCATTTAGTCTCTTATCCAGAGCGACTTACAGTTAGTGAATACATTTTTTTATTTTTTTATTTATATACTGGCCCCCCATGGGAAACGAACCCACAACCCTGGCGTTGCAAACGCCATGCTCTATCAACTGAGCTACATCCCTGCCGGCCATTCCCTCCCCTACCCTGGACGACGCTGGGCCAATTGTGCGCCGCCCATGAGTCTCCCGGTCGCGGCCGGCTGCGACAGAGCCTGGATTCGAACCAGGATCTCTAGCAGCACAGTTAGCACTGCGATGCAGTGCCTTAGACCACTGCGCCACTCAGGAGCTACAATGGACCAATGAGTTGGAGCTATTTATATTAATCTTTCCAAAATACATAAACAAAAGCCTGGTCGAGGCCAACCAAAAGATCAGCGTTTTCAGGTCACTCCCAAAATATGTACTGTAGAGCCTGGCACGAAACACACTGACACATTTTGGGAGCTTAAAATTTCCTCTGGCAGCTGCTTTTTTTTTGGGGCCCCGCTGACAAGTTCTGCTTCACCAAGACTCAGCCTCCACACACCTCAATTTGGATAATGGGCTGAATTACTCAACGCTGGTGGTGTGCCAAGCTTTTCGGTAATGCAGAGTACGGGCAGGTTGCCCCAAGTAGAGGCTCATTCAGGGCTTGTTTAGAGGAATGTCAAGGGGAAGGCAGCAAACATAATTCAATATCAACAATGTGAGGGCATACCATATTATAATCCCATGATAGGTTGAATAAGATAAAATTGCATTGGCTTACAGTAGGTTTGTCCAAGTGATTGTTCCAACTAGTTCCAAGTCCAAGTTAGTCACCGTTATCAAAACAATAAATTGTGTGGATGAAGACGTGAGTCTTACTGTAATGTCAAGAAGTTACACTACCGTTCAAAAGGTTGGGGTCACTTAGAAATGTCCTTGTTTTCGAAAGAAAAGCCATTTTATTTTCCATTAAAATAACATTAGTGTCTAGTTTGAGAAACAGCCGCTTCACAGGTCCTCAACTGGCAGCTTCATTAAATAGTACACGCAAAACACCAGTCTCAACGTCAACAGTGAAGAGGCGACTCCAGGATGCTGACCTTCTAGGCAGAGTTGCAAAGAAAAAGCCAGACGGCCCATCTTAATCTTTTATTTTTATTGGCCAGTCTGAGATATGGCTTTTTCTTTGCAACTCTGTTTAGAAGGTCAGCATCCCGGAGTCGCCTCTTCACTGTTGACGTTGAGACTGGTGTTTTGCGGGTACTATTTAATGAAGCTGCCAGTTGAACACCTGTGAAGCGTCTGTTTCTCAAACTAGACACTCTAATGTATTTGTCCTCTTGCTCAGTTGTGCACCGGGGCCTCCCACTCCTCTTTCTATTCTGGTTAGAGCCAGTTTGCTCTGTTCTGTGAAGGGGGTAGTACACAGCGTTGTACGAGATCTTCAGTTTCTTGGCAATTTCTCGCATGGAATAGCCTTAATTTCTCAGAACAAGAATAGACTGAAGAGTTTAAGAAGAAAGTTATTTGTTTCTGGCCATTTGGAGCTTGTAATCAAACCCACAATTGCTGATGCTCCAGATCAAATCAAATCAAATCAAATTTTATTTGCCACATGTGCCGAATACAACAGGTGTAGAAATTACCGTGAAATGCTTACTTACAGCCCTTAACCAACAATGCATTAATTGTTTTATAAAAAAGTAAAATAAAACAACAACAACAAAAAAGTGTTGAGAAAAAAAGAGCAGAAGTAAAATAAAATAACAGTAGGGAGGCTATATACAGGGGGGGTACCGGTGCAGAGTCAATGTGCGGGGGCACCGGCTAGTTGTGGTAGTTGAAGTAATATGTACATGTGGTAGAGTTAAAGTGACTATGCATAAATAATTAGTAACAGAGTAGCAGCAGCGTAAAAAGATGGGGTGGGGTTGGGGGTGGGGGGGCAGTGCAAATAGTCCAGATAGACATGATTAGCTGTTCAGGAGTCTTATGGCTTGGGGGTAGAAGCTGTTGAGAAGCCTTTTGGACCTAGACTTGGCGCTCCGGGTACCGCTTGCCGTGCGGTAGCAGTGAGAACAGTCTATGA